>NC_041393.1:419568460-419742125 GCF_002162155.2 Triticum dicoccoides
AAACCATAGAGAAGTTGGAATACAGTAGGTTTAACACCAATATAAATAAATAATGAGTTCATTACAGTACCTTAAAGTGGTGGCATATTTTCTTATACTAACGGAGCTCATGAGATTTTCTGTTGAAGTTTTGTGTTGTGAAGTTCTCAAGTTTTGGGTAAAGTGTGATGGATTTTGGAATAAGGAGTGGAAATAGCCTAAGCTTGGGGATTCCCAAGGCACCCCAAGGTAAAATTCAAGGACAACCAAAAGCCTAAGCTTGGGGATGCCCCGGAAGGCATCCCCTCTTTCGTCTTCGTCTATCGGTAACTTTACTTGAGGCTATATTTTTATTCACCACATGATATGTGTTTTGCTTGGAGCATCTTGTATGATTTGAGTCTTTGATTTTAGTTTACCACAATCATCCTTGATGTACACACCTTTTTGGAGAGACACGCATGAATCATGATTTATTAGAATACTCTATGTGCTTCACTTATATCTTGAGCTAGACAATATTGCTCTAGTGCTTCACTTATATCTTTTTGGAGCACGGCGGTGGTTTTATTTTATAGAAATTGTTGATCCCTCATTCTTCACTTATCTTATTTTGAGAGTCTTTTAGAACAACATGGTAATTTGCTTTGGTTATAAAATTAGTCCTAATATGATGCACATCCAAGATGGTTATAATAAAAACTTTCATATAAAGTGCATTAAATACTATGAGAAGTTTGATTCTTTATGATTGTTTTGAGATATGTAGATGGTGATATTAGAGTCATGCTAGTAGAGTAGTTGTGAATTTTATAGATACTTGTGTTAAAGTTTGTGATTCCCGTAGTTTGCATGTATGGTGAACCGTTATGTGATGAAGTTGGAGCATGATTTATTCATTGATTGTCTTCTTTTTGAGTGGCGGTCGGGGACGAGCGATGGTCTTTTCCTACCAATCTATTCCCCTAGGAGCATGCACGTAGTACTTCATTTCGATAACTAATAAGTTTTTGCAATAAGTATGTGAGTTCTTTATGACTAATGTTGAGTCCATGGATTACACGCACTCTCACCCTTCCACCATTGCTAGCCTCTCTAGTACCGCGCTACTTTCACCGGTACCATACACCCACCATATACCTTCCTCAAAACATCCACCATACCTACCTATTATGGCATTTCTATAGCCATTCCGAGATATATTGCCATGCAACTTTCCACCGTTCCATTTATTATGACATGCTCCATCATTGTCATATTGCTTTGCATGATCATGTAGTTGAGATCGTATTTGTGGCAAAGCCACCGTTCATAATTTTCCATACATGTCACTCTTGAATCATTACACATCCCGGTACCCCGCCAGAGGCATTCACACATAGTCATATTTTGTTCTAAGTATCAAGTTGTAATTCTTGAGTTGTAAGTAAATAAAAGTGTGATGATCTTAATTATTAGAGCATTGTTCCAAGTGAGGAAAGGATGATGGAGACTATGATTCCCCCACAAGTCGGGATGAGACTCTGGAGGAAAAAAAGAGGCCTTAAAAAAGATAAAAGGCTCAAATAAAAAGATGAGAAAAAAAGAGAGAAGGGGCGATGCTACTATCCTTTTCCACACTTGTGCTTCAAAGTAGCACCATGATCTTCATGATAGAGAGTCTCCTATATTGTCACTTTCATACACTAGTGGGAGTTTTCCATTATAGAACTTGGCTTGTATATTCCAATGATGGGCTTCCTCAAAAGTGCCCTAGGTCTTCGTGAGCAAGCAAGTAGGATGCACACCCACTTAGTTTCTTTTTGAGCTTTCATACACTTATAGCTCTAGTGCATCCGTTGCATGGCAATCCCTACTCACTCACATTGATATCTATTGATGGGAATCTCCATAGCCCGTTGATACGCCTAGTTGATGTGAGACTATCTTCTCTTTTTTGTCTTCTCGACAACCACCATTCTATTCCAACTATAGTGATATATCCATGGCTCACGCTCATGTATTGCATCAAGATTGAAAAAGTTTGAGAACATCAAAAGTATGAAACAATTTCTTGGCTTGTCATCGGGGTTGTGCATGATTAAATACTTTGTGTGATGAAGATAGAGCATAACCAGACTATATGATTTTGTAGGGATAGCTTTCTTTGGCCATGTTATTTTGAGAAGACATGATTGCTTTGTTAGTATGCTTGAAGTATTATTGTTTTTATATCAATCTTAAACTTTTGTCTTGAATCTTTCGGATCTGAACATTCATTCCACAATAAAGAAATTACATCGATAAATATGTTAGGTAGCATTCCACATCAAAACTTCTGTTTTTATCATTTACCTACTCGAGGAAGAGCAGGAATTAAGTTTGTGGATGCTTGATATGTCTCCAACGTATCTATAATTTTTGATTGTTCCATGCTATTATATTATTTGTTTTGGATGTTCAGTGGGCTTTAATATGCTCTTTTATATTATTTTTGGGACTAACCTATTAACTGATGGCTGAAAGCACAAGTGCTCCCTAGGTGGTTTTGGTAATTAATGTCAACATATCTCTTGTTGGACTAACACTTTTATCTAGTATGTTTCAGATAAGTTCAACGATGGAGTGGCATGGACTAAAGGATGTGGGAACTCCTTCAAGATGCTAAGGACAAAGGATTGGCTCAAGCTTCAAGCTCAAGACTCTTCATTTTACATTTTAGTGATCCAAGATCACATTGAGTCTATAGGAAAAGCCAATACTATCAAGAAGGGATGAGGTGTTGCTTAATGAGTTTCTTGCTCCACAATGCTTAGTGATATGCTCCAAAACCCTCAACTACTTTCCCACTTCCACACATATGTCCTAAACCTAAAATCAAACTCGGCCCCACCGATTCTTTCTATCCGGCGCCACCGAGTTCAGATGACATAGCCACTGCCACAAACCCTAGGCAAATCGATCTCACCGATAGGGATCTCGGTCTCACCGAGATGGGATTGTAATCTCTCTGTGTATGTCAATTACCAAAATCGGTCTCACCGAGTTTGAGCAATCGGTACTACCGAGATTACAATGCAAACTCTCTGGTTAACTTATTACCAAAATCGGTCCCACCGAGTTTGAGTAATCGGTCCCACCGAGTTTGCCTGACCAACTCTCTGGTTAGCTAATTACCAAAATCGGACTCACCGAGTTTGTGTAATCGGTCTCACCGAGATTATGTTATGCCCTGACCCTAACCATATCGGTCCTACCGAGTTGCATGTCGGTCCCACCAAAAATCCTAACGGTCACTAGATTTGCTGAATCGGTCCGATCGAGTTTATCAATTCGGTCCCACCGAGTTTTGCAAGTTGTGTGTAACGGTTAGATTTTGTGTGGAGGCTATATATACCCCTCCACCTCCTCTTCATTCATGGAGAGAGCCATCAGAACAAAGATACACTTCGAACGTACCAGTTCTGAGAGAGAACTACCTACTCATGTGTTGAGGCCAAGATATTCCATTCCTACCATATGAATCTTGATCTCTAGCCTTCCCCAAGTTGCTTTCCACTCAAATATTCTTTCCACCGGATCCAAATCCTATGAGAGAGAGTTGAGTGTTGGGGAGACTATCATTTGAAGCACAAGAGCAAGGAGTTCATCACCAACACACCATTTGTTACTTCTTGGAGAGTGGTGTCTCCTAGATTGGCTAGGTGTCACTTGGGAGCCTCCAACAAGATTGTGGAGTTGAACCAAGGAGTTTGTAAGGGCAAGGAGATCGCCTACTTCGTGAAGATCTACCGCTAGTGAGGCAAGTCCTTCGTGGGCGACGACCATGGTGGGATAGACAAGGTTGCTTCTTCGTGGACCCTTCGTGGGTGGAGCCCTCTATGGACTCGTGCAACCATTACCCTTCGTGGGTTGAAGTCTCCATCAACCTGGATGTATGATAGCACCACCTATCGGAACCACGACAAAAACATCCGTGTCTCCAATTGCGTTTGAATCCTCCAAAACCCTTCCCTTTACATTCTTGCAAGTTGCATGCTTTACTTTCCGCTGCTCATATACTCTTTGCATGCTTGCTTGTTATGTATTGTGAGTTAAACTTTTGCCTAAACTCCACTTAAACTTAAAGAAGTTAAAAACTACAACTTTGGTACTTAGTGTCTAATCACCCCCCCTCTAGACACCTCTTCTCAAGGTCGTACAATGGCCCAGTGCTATTTTCTGTTTTTTTGCCTATTTTAGAGTTTTGCAGAAAAGGAATACCAAATGGAGTCCAAACGGAATGAAACCTTCGAGATGATCTTTCTTTGACCGAAAGCAAACCAGAAGACTTGGAGTTGAAGTCGGAGACGTAACGAGGAGGCCACGAGGTAGGAGGGCGCGCCCAGGGGGTAGGTGCGCCCCCACCCTCTTGTGCCCCTCGTAGCTCGACCGACCTAGTTCTTTCGCCTATATATACCCTTATACCCTAACAACATTAGGGGGAGCCACGAAACCACTTTTCCACCGCCGCAACCTTCTGTAACCGTGAAATCCCATCTTGGGGCCTTTTCCGGTGATCTGCCGGAGGGTGAATCGATCATGGAGGGCTTCTACATCAACACCATTACCTCTCTGATGAAGCGTGAGTAGTTTACCACAGACCTTCGCGTCCATAGTTATTAGCTAGATGGCTTCTTCTCTCTCTTTGATTCTCAGGACAAAGTTCTCCTCAATGTTCTTGGAGATCTATTCGATGTAATGCTCTTTCGCAGTGTGTTTGCCGAGATCCGATGAATTGTGGATTTATGATCAAGATTATCTATCAATATTATTTGGTTCATCTCTGAATTCTTATATGCATGATTTGGTATCTTTGCAAGTCTCTTCGAATTATCGGTTTAGTTTGGCCTACTAGATTGATCTTTCTTGCCATGGGAGAAGTGCTTAGCTTTGGGTTCAATCTTGCCGTGTCCTTTCCCAGTGACAGTAGAGGAAGCAAGGCACGTATTGTATTGTTGCCATCGAGGATAAAAAGATGGGGTTTATATCATATTGCTTGAGTTTATCCCTCTACATCATGTTATCTTGCTTAATGCGTTACTCCGTTCTTATGAACTTAATACTCTAGATGCATGCTAGATAGCGGTTGATGTGTGGAGTAATAGTAGTAGATGCAGGCAGGAGTCGGTCTACTTGACCCGGATGTGATGCCTATGTTCATGATCATTGCCTTAGATATCATCATAATTATGCGCTTTTCTATCAATTACTCTGCTGTAATTTGTTCACCCACCATAATACATGCTATCTCAAGCCACTAGTGAAACCTATGGTCCATGGGTCTCTTTTCCATTATATTGCATCTCTTTTCCATATTATTGAATCTCGTTTACTATTTTGCAATCTTTACTTTCCAATCTATATATCAAAAATACCAAAAAATACTTTATTATCTCTATCAGATTTCACTTTTGCGAGTGACCATGAAGGGATTGGTAACCCCTTTATCGTGTTGGTTGCAAGTTCTTGATTGTTTGTGCAGGTATTCGGTGACTTGTGCGTCGTCTCCTACTGGATTGATACCTTGGTTCTCAAAACCGAGGGAAATACTTACGCTACTTTGCTGCATCACCCTTTCCTCTTCAAGGGAAAACCAACGCAGGCTCAAGAGGTAGCAAGATGCCCCGGAAGGCATCCCCTCTTTCATCTTTGTCTATCGGTAAATTTACTTGAGGCTATATTTTTATTCACCACATGATATGTGTTTTTCTTGGAGCGTCTTGTATGATATGAGTCTTTGCTTTTAGTTTGCCACAATCATCCTTGCTGTACACACATTTTGAGAGGGACACACATGAATCGTGATTTATTAGAATAATCTATGTGCTTCACTTATATCTATTGAGCTAGGTAATTTTGCTCTAGTGCTTCGCTTATATCTTTTTAGAGCACAACAGTGGCCTTATTTTATAGAAATTGTTGAACTCTCATGCTTCACTTATATTATTTTGAGAGTCTCTCTAAACAGCATGGTAATCTGCTTTGGTTATGAATTTAGTCCTAATATGATAGGCATCCAAAAGGGATATAATAAAAAACTTTCATATAAAGTGCATTGAATAGTAAGAGAAGTTTAATTCCTTGAATTTGTTTTGAGATATGAAGATGGTGATATTAGAGTCATGCTAGTGAGTAATTGTGGATTGGTAAGAATACTTGTGTTAAAGTTTGTGATTCTCATAGCATGCACGTATGGTGAACCGTCATGTAACGAAGTTGGAGCATGACGTATTTATTGATTGTCATCATTTGTGTGGAGGTCGGGATCGCACGATGGTTAACTCCTACCAACCCTTCCCCTAGGAGCATGTGCATACTACTTTGTTTCGATAGCTAATGGACTTTTGCAATTAGTATGTGAGTTCTTTATGACTAATGTTGAGTCCATGGATAATACGCACTCTCACCCTTCCACCATTGCTAGCCTCTCTAGTACCGCACAACTTTCGCCGGTGCGCTACACACACCATACACCTTCCTCAAACAGCCACCATACCTACCTATTATGGCATTTCCATAGCCATTCCGAGATATATTGCCATGCAACTTCCACCATTCTGTTTATCATGACATGCTTCATCATTGTCATATTGCTTTGCATGATCGTAAGAGAGCTAGCATGATGTTTACATGTCTTGTCCGTTTTTTGATGTCATTTGCTATGCTAGATCATTACAAATCCCGGTACACCACCGGAGGCATTCATATAGAGTCATACCTTTGTTCTAGTATCGAGTTGTAATTTTGAGTTGTAAGTAAATAAAAGTGTGATGATCATCATTATTAGAGCATTGTCCCGTGTGAGGTTATCAAAATAAAAGAGGCCAAACAAGCCCAAACCAAAATAAAAGAGGCCAAAGAAGCCTACCTTAAAAAATGAGAGAAAGGAGAGAAGGGGCAATGTTAATATCCATTTCCACACTTGTGCTTCAAAATAGCACCATGTTCTTCATGATAGAGAGTCTCCTATGTTGTTACTATCATATACTTATAGAACTTGGCTTGTATATTTCCAATGATGGGCTTCCTCAAATGCCCTAGATCTTCATGGGCAAGAAAGTTGGATGCACACCCACTTAGTTTCTTTTTGAGCTTTCATACACTTATAGCTCTAGTGCATCCGTTGCATGGCAATCCCTACTCACTCACATTGATATCTATTGATGGGCATATCCATAGCCCGTTGATATGCCTAATTAATGTGAGACTCTCTCCTTCTTTTTTACTTCTCCACAACCACCATATTCTATTCCACCTATAGTGCTTTGTCCATGGCTCACGCTCATGTATTGCGTGAAAAGTTGAAAAAGTTTGAGAATACTAAAGTATGAAACAATTGCTTAGCTAAAACCGGGGTTGTGCATGACTTAAATACTACGTGTGATGAAGATGGAGCATAGCCAGACTATATGATTTTGTAGGGATAGCTTTCTTTAGCCATAGTATTTTGAGAAGACATGATTGCTTTATTAGTATGGTTGAAGTATTATTGTTTATTATGTCAATATTAAACTTTTGTTTTGAATCTTATGGATCTAAACATTCATGCCACAATGAAGAAAATTGCGTGGATAAATATGTTAGGTAGCAATCCACATCAAAAATTCTGTTTTTATCATTTACCTACTCGAGGACGAGCAGGAATTAAGCTTGGGATGCTTGATATGTCTCCAATGTATCTATAATTTTTGATTATTCCATGCTATTATATTATCTGTTTTGGATGTTTTATATGCATTAATATGTTATTTTATATTATTTTGGGACTAACCTATTAACCTAGAGCCCAGGGCTAGTTTCTGTTTTTCCTCATTTTTGAGCTTGGCAGAAAAGGAATACTAAACGGAGTCCAAACGGAATAAAACTTCACGATGAGTTTTTTGGACTAGAAGACACCTAGGGGACTTGGAGTGCAATTCGGAAGAGCCACGAGCTGGCGACAAGGGTGGAGGGCACGCCCTGGGAAGGGGGGGGGGGCGCACCCCCTACCTTCTGGGCCCCTCGGTGAATCCCTGACCTAGATCTTCCTCCTATATATTCACATATATTCCAAAACACTCATAAGCATCCACGAAAACACTTTTCCACCACCGCAACCTTCTGTTCCCATGAGATCCCATCTTGGGGCCTTTTCCGGCATCCTGCCGGAGGGGGATTCGATCACGGAGGGCATCTATATCAACTCTATTGCCCTTCCTATGAAGCATGGGTAGTTTACCTCAGATCTACAGGTCGACAGCTAGTAGCTAGATGGCTTCTTCTCTCTCTTTGATTCTCAATACCATGTTCTCCTCGATGTTCTTGGAGATCTATCCAATGTAATCTTCTTTTGCAGTGTGTTTATCGACATCCGATGAATTGTTGATTTATGATCAGCTTATCTATGAATATTATTTGAATCTTCTCTGAATTCTTATATGCATGATTTGATATCTTTGTATTTCTCTTTGAATTATCGGTTTGGTTTGGCCAACTAGATTTGTTTTTCTTGCAATGGGGGAGGTGCTTAGCTTTGGGTTCAATCTTGCGTGATTTCACCTAGTAACAAAGTACGGGTAGCGAGACATGTATTGAATTGTTTCCATCGAGGATAAACATATGGGGTTTTTCGTCATATTGCTTGAGTTAATTCCTCTACATCATGTCATCTTACCTAAGGCGTTACTCCGTTCTTTATGAACTTAATACTCTAGATGCATGCTGGATAGTGGTCGAGGTGTGGAGTAATAGTAGTAGATGCAGGCAGGAGTCGGTCTACTTCACATGGATTTGATGCCTATATTTCATAATCATTGCCTTGGATATCGTCATAACTTTGCGCTTTTCTATCAATTGCTCGACAGTAATTTGTTCACCCACCGTATTATTTGCCTTCATGAGAGAAGCCTCTAGTGAAACCATGGCCCCCGGGTCTATTTTTCATCATATTAGTTTCTTATCTTCTATTTCCATCATATTTGTTTCCAATCTACTATTTTTGCAATCTTTTATTTTCAGATCTATAAACCAAAAAACCCAAAAATATTTTATCTTTTGTTTAGTTTTATCTATCTCTATCAGATCTCACCTTTGCAAGTGTCTATGAAAGGATTGGCAACCCCTTTATCGCGTTGGGTGCAAGTATTTGATTGTTTGTGTAGGTACATCTATTGGGGACTTTCTCGTTTCTCCTACTGGATCGATACCTCGGTTCTTAACTGAGGGAAATACTTATCTCTACTATGTTGTATTACCCTTTCCTCTTCAAGGGAAAAACCAGTGCATGCTCAAGAAGTAGCAATAAGGTGGATGGATCCACAGCGACCCAGGTAGTTTTGGGATACTACTCAGGCTTCCAGTAGGACCCATCAGCATTCATTTTCCTCTCAAAACCAACACCATCTTTTCTAGGGTTTCGGTTCAGAATCTTCTTCTTGAGGACATCACATAGAGTCTGATCCCCTTTCAGGCTTTTGTACATGCCTGTTTCAAGCAATGTCTTCAACCTAGCATTCTCATCAGCAATAGTAGTGGTATCCTCATATGAGGGATTAGTTACCACATCAGCAGTTGAAGATATTGCAACTTCAGAAGCATTTGAACATTCAGCAGTAGAGATAGCATTATCACACTCAAGACATTTTAATCAAGGTGGCACAAACTCTTCCTGAGCAGTACTAATCTGTTGAGCGAGTAGTGAATCATTTTCCTTTTGAAGATCTTCATGAGACGCTCTCAGTTTATCTAGATCTTGATTCCTTTTGAAGATAATCATAGGAAAGCTTCTCATGATCAGCTGAGAGGGTTTCATGATGACTTGCTAGGTCCTCATACTTAATTTGAAGATTTTTGATGTCTTCGATCAAGGACTGAGTTCGATTCATTTCCTCGTCCAGTAGGTCATCGCTTGTGTCTAACAATTTTTGAATCTTTTCCATAGCAGTTTGTTGCTTAGTTGCAATTTTAGCGAGGGTTTTATAACTGGATTTGGATTCACATTCAGAGTCATCTTCACTAGAGGTCTGAAAGTAAGCATCTCGCAAGTTTACCGTAGCACCTCTTGCCATGAAGTAGTAGGTAGGAGTAGATTCGTCGTCATCATCGGCTTTAGTGTTGGCGACGTGACCACTTTCTTCAGTGTTGAAGATGGACTCGGCGATGAATGCAGAAGCTAGAGCGATGCTTGCCACGCCTAAATCAGACTCCTCTCCAGACTCCACTTCTACCTCCTTAGATGCAGACTCCTCCTCTGAATCCATTTCCTTCCCAATGAACACACGAGGCTTGCCAGATGAGCTCTTCTTGTGAGATGAAGACTTTGAAAAAGACTTTGAGGATTTCTTCTTATTTTTGTTGTCAGAATCATATTCCATGTTCTTCTTATTTTTCTTGGCTTCATGTTCCCATTGAGGACATTCATATATGTAATGGCCTGGTTTCTTGCATTTGTGACAGATTCTCTTCTTGTAGTCACGAGTGGAAGCCTCAACATTTTTGGAGCTGGATTTTGAAGACTTTCTGAACTGATTCTTCTTGGAGAATTTCTGGAATTTTCTCACAAGCATTGCTAGCTCTTTGTCAATGACTTCAGGATCATCATAACTGCATTCAGACTCTTCAACTGAGGAAATAGCCTTTGCCTTCAAAGCACGGGATCGGTCATAATTGGGGCCATAAATATCTCTCTTCTCGGATAGCTGGAACTCATGTGTATTGAGCCTCTCAAGTATGTCAGATGGGTCGAGATCCCTGAAGTCAGGACATTCTTGGATCATCAATGCTAGAGTGTCGAATGATCTATCAAGTGATCTCAGTAGCTTGTTCACAACCTCATGCTTGGTGATCTCAGTGGCGCCAAGAGCATGCAATTCATTGGTGATATCAGTAAGATGGTAAAAGGTTTGCTAGCCGTCTTCGTTGTCAAGCCATTTGAAGCGGTTGAAGATATTGCGAAGCAAATCATTTCTTGAGTCTCTCTGAGTTGAGACGCCTTCGTTGACCTTGGACAGCCAATCCCAAACTAGCTTCGTAGATTCCAAAGCACTCACTCGGCCATACTGCCCTTTGGTGAGATGACCACAGATGATGTTCTTAGCGGTTGAGTCCAGTTGCGCGAATCTCTTCACGTCAGCAGCGGTGTCACCTTCACCGACTTTGGGAACTCCAGTCTTAACGACATACCAGAGGTTGTTGCCAATGGCTTCAAGATGCATGCGCATCTTATTCTTCCAGTAGGGGTAATCAGTGCCATCAAAGATAGGGCACGCATCGGATACCTTGATTATCCCTGCAGTCGAGATAGCTAAAACTCTAGGTGGTTAGACTGAATCACACAGAACAAGGGAGCACCTTGCTCTGATACCAATTGAAAGTGCTAGTTATTGGCTAGAGGTGCAGTGAATAGGCGATTTTTATGAAAGTCTTCAAGACAGGCAATGTCTTCGAAGACAGACAACCAAATACAACCTACATAGTATACAATGAAGATAAACTACACTAGCCATACCATAGTCTAGGAAATAGTACTAAGTAAACACGAAGACAAATAGCAGCTAGGTAGAGTGGATTAGATTAGGAAGATAGTATGAAGCCAAATAGGTTAAACAGAAAGAATGTCTTCACACAGTGAAGTCAAACAGAGCAGACAACCAATGACTTCATGAAGCAAAACTGTAAGTAAAGGTAAAGTGATACAACCAGTTGCTTGACAAAGACAAGGATTTGGTAGACCAGTTCTAGTTGCTGTCACAACTGTACATCTTGTTAGGGAGGCTGAGATTGAACTCAGAAGACCGCGTCTTCACCTTATTCCCCTTGAACTAAGGACACTTAGTCCTTGCCCAATCACCCTGGTAAGTCTTCAAGGTAGACTTCCAAACCTTCAAAGACTTCGTTCACCGGCGATCCACGATGACTCTTGGATCCTCAGAACGCGACGCCTAACCAACTGGAAGATACACAGTCTTCAAGTGTAATAAGTCTTCAGATCACGTGGACAGAAAGACTTCAGTGATGCCAAACAGTCTTTGGTCTTTGGGTGTTTTGGGCTTTGTACTTGCAAGGATTCTCTCTCAAAGGCTTCGGAGGTGGGTTGCTCTCAAGTGACAAAAGCCGTGCACTAACTCTGAGTAGTCACCGATTTATGGTGGAGGGGGTGGGCTATTTATAGCCAGGATGCAACCCGACATGATATGTCCGAAATGACCCTGGGTCACTAAGGGACTAACACGTGTCCAATGGTCGAATTTCAAACACATGCGGCAACTTGACTTGGGCTACAAGCCAAGCTGACCGATCCAACTCTGGATAAGATTTTCTCTCATTGTCTTCACTCGAAGACATAGGATTTGGGTTGAGCATCACATCAGTTTCTCTCTGGAGCCCACTTAACAGTTTGGTGGTTCCTATGACTCAAGGAAGAAGAAAATGAAACTATGAAAGAAACTACGTCTTCGCACTCCATTATCTTCAAACGAATGTCTTCACACATCATTATCTTCGACGTGAATGTCTTCGCGAACCACCATTGTCTTCAATGTCTTCATACATTTTTAGGAGTCATCTCTTGTAGGTAAACCGAATTTATGAGGGACGTCTACCTGTGTTTGCCTGCGAGTCTCACAAACACATTAGTCCCTCAACCACGTTTGTCATCAATACTCCAAAACCAACTAGGGTGGCACTAGATTCACTTACAATAACAACAATGCATGAAAGATTTTAGCAAAGACTCAAATAATATTCATGGATAGAACTGATCATAAACTCACAATTCATCGGTTCCCAACAAACACACCGCAAAAAAGAGTTACATCAAATAGATCTCCAAGAACATCGAGGAGGACATTGTATTGAAGATCAAAAAGAGAGAAGAAGCCATCTAGATGCTAACTACGGACCCGTAAGTCTGTGGTAAACTACTCACGCATCATCGGAGGGGCAACAAGGATGATGAAGAACCCCTCCGTGATCGTTGCCCCTCCAGCAGAGGGTCGAAAATGGCCTCTAGATTGGATCTCATGGTTCTGGATCTTGCGACGGAGGAAAAAGTCTTTCGTCGACTCCCCTAGGGTTTTGGGGATTTTAGTGTATTTATAGAGGCAGAGGTAGGTCAAGGGGGTGCCTATGGGCCCCACTACCCACCAGGGCATGCCTGAGGCCCATGGCGCCCTGGTGTCTAGTGGGCCCCATAGGCCTCCTCTCGTGTCCTCTAGAAGCTTCCTTGGTGTCTTCTGCCCAGAAACAAATCTCCAAAAAGTTTCGTGGCATTTGGACTTTGTTTGGTATTGATATTCTGCAAAGTAAAAAACAAGCAAAAAACAACAACAGGCACTCGACACTATGTCAATAGGTTAGTCCAAAAAAATGATATAAATTTGCTAGTAAATGTATATAAAACATCCAAGTTGATAATATAACAACATGGAACAATAAAAAATTATACATATCACCTATTATTTTCTCGTGAAATAGGAATTTATAGTGTTGAGGTTAGGGTCAGCGGGCCTCATGGGCCCCACGAGCCACCAGGGCGCGCCCGAGGTGGCTGGGCACCCCTTGGTGCCTCGTGAGAAGTAGGTGGCCCCCTCCAATGGGTCTTTGCTCCAGTATTTTTTATTTATTTCATAAAAAATCTCCAAAAAGTTTTGTCCAATTTCGAGAATATTTCTGCACAAAAAACAACACCATGGTAGTTCTGCTGAAAACAGCGTCAGTCCGGGTTTGTTTCATTCAAATCATGCAAATTAGAGTCCAAAACAAGAGGAAAAGTGTTTGATAAAGTAGATACGACGAAGACATATCAACTCCCCGAAGCTTAACTCATTGCTTGTCCTCAAGCAATTTAGTTAACAAACTGAAAGTGATAAAGAAAAACTTTTAGGAACTCTTTTGTTCTTGTATCTATACTTTTAGGAGTACCTAGGTTTTCAGCAAAGATCATAACTAACAATGCAAATGATAACTCTTAGAATTTATATTCACTCATACCAATGGCATAATCAACTAGCGAGCAATGATAATATATCTCAAATGCCAACACTTTGTCAAAACAATCATGATATAATATGACAACATGGTATCTCGCTAGCCCTATTTGAGACTGCAAAACATAAATGCAGAGCACCTCCAAAGTTCAAGCAATGACTAAACATTGTAAGTCATGGTAGAAGAGATCCTGTCATGATGCACACAATATTAACTATACACAATGCATAAGAATGACAATAGTGCTTTGAGGACTGGTGCTTGTTTGAGAAGGTGTTGAGTCAACAATACATGTAAAATAATATAAAATTAAATACATAGACTCATGTGTGTCCAGTTTATCTATAAGTTTTTATTGTTCCATGCTGTTATATTATCAATCTTGGATGTTTTGTATACACTTCCAGGCAATTATATATCATTTTTTGGGACTAACCTGTTAACTTAGTGCCCAGTATCAGTTGCTGTTTTTGCTTGTTTTTTGTTTCGCAGAATATCAGTACCAAACGAAGTCCAAATGCCACAAAACTTTTTGGAGATTTTGTTCTGGAAAAAGAGACACTAGAAGCTTTAGGGTAAGACCAGACAATGAACCATGGGCCCACAACATACCTGGGAGCGCCCAGGGGGTTAGGCGCGCCCTGGTATGTTGTGGGGCCCACATGGCTCTGTTTGACCTAATTCCGCCACTATAATGTCTCTAAAATCATGAAACCAACACAGGAGTGCATGAAATACTTTTTTCGCTGCCACAAGTTCTATAACCACGAGATCCCATCTAGAGGCCTTTTCCGGCACTCTGCTAGAGGGGGATTCGACCATTGAGGGGGCTCTTCATCATCCTTGCTACCCTCTGATGATGCATGAGTAGTTTACCACAGACCTACACTCCATAGTTAGTAGCTAGATGGATTATTCTCTCTATTTGATCTACAATACAATGTTCTCCTAGGTGTTCTTGGAGATCTATTCGATGTAATGACTTTTTGCAGTGTGTTTGTTTGGATCCGATGAATTGTGAGTTTATGATTAGATCTATCCATGAATATTATTTGAGTTTTCCCTGAACTCTTTTATGCATGACTATTATAGCCTCGTATTTCTTATCCGATTTATTGGTTTGGTTTGGCCAACTAGATTGATTTATGTTACCATGGGAAGAGGTGCTTTGTAATGGGTTCGATCTTGCGGTGCTCAATCCTAGTGACAGAAAAGGACATGACATGCAAGTGTCATTGCCATTAAGGGTAAAAAGATGTGATTTATTTCATACGCGAGTTTATCTTGTCTACATCATGTCATCTTGCTTAAGGCATTACTTTCTTCCATGAACTCAATACACTAGATGCATGCTGGATAGCGGTCGGTGTGTGGAGTAATAGTAGTAGATGTAGAATCATTTCGGTCTACTTGTCTCAGACGTGATTCCTATATACATTATCACTGACTTGGATATCGTCATAATTATTTGCTTTTCTATCAATTGCCCAACAATAATTTGTTTACCCACCGTATGCTATTTTTATGAGAGAATCCTCTAGTGAAAACTATGGCCCCCGGGTCTATCTTTTATCATCTATTAAAACTAAAAACACCTTGCTGCAATTTTCCTTTATTTTATTTTATTTTGCATTTTTGTCTGATCTATCTATCAAAAACTATACAATTTAATCTTGCTCGTAACCGTCAAGGGATTGACAACCCCTTGTTCGCGTTGGGTTGCAAGTATTTGTTGTTTGTGTGTAGGTGTTGTTCACTAGTCGTTTCTTGGTTCTCCTACTGGATGGATAACCTTTGTTGCACAACTAAGGTAAATACTAATCTCTATCTTACTACATCATCCTCTCCTCTTCGGGGAAATCCCAACACAGCTCACAAGTAGCAGGAAGAATTTCTGGCGCTATTGCCGGGGAGACATCATCAACAACTATCAAGTACCTACGCATAAACTTTCATCTTCTTGCATTTACATTATTTTCCATTTGCCTCTAGTTTTCATCTCCCCCACTTATAAAAAGTTTTTACAAAAAATACAAAAATATTTTATATTTTCCTTTTTCTCGTTTACTTGCTTGCTTGTTTCCTTTACCTTCTTATGCGCACTTAAAACAGAAAATGAAAGAGAAAAATTAAGATGACCATGGATCCACTTAAAGTTTTCTACTTGGATCATCTTTGATCTATATTTTCTCGTGCTGAAACCCCGACAAGTTTAGTTGAGCAAAAATCATTAGATGACCATGCTCATTTTTTGTGCCACTGTTTGTCTCAAAAAGGGAGACTCTTATGGAATCAAATAAATTGTTTATGATGCTATGCTTGGAATCTATGTGAAATTTATGATTTTACTTGTTGCTCTAAGAATTCTCGGAAACACCTTCCCTACCTATGTGAGTTTAATGATAATGAAATCTTGTCTTCTTATGCCAAGAGTGTTTGTAGTTACTATGATATTGAACAAAATTGAAGAATTTTTTGCTTTTAAGGGTTCTTATGAAGTTGCCTCTTTGATTTGGAAGTATGATATCACTCTCTACAAATCTAATTTTTTGACATGCTTAAATATTGCTATGAAAACTATGCTCCTAATGCCTATGTTAGTGAATTTATTAAGAGATTGTTTGCTACTTTGAAACAAAAAAGCGATATGCATAAGTCTATAGGTAATATTGATTTTGTTGATTCGATTGGAATATACCCTCTTGATGAACGCGATGCTTGCTATTCTTATGGCCATGATGCCAATATTAATGATGCTTATGGAGATGAATTTGCAATAGTTCCTTATGTTAAAAATGAAATTATTGCTATTGCACCCACACTTGATAGCTCCTTGAATGAAAAGCACGATTGCAATGATATTATTATAAATTCTATTAATGTCAATTGTTTTGGTGATATGAAAAACCCAAGCTTGGGGATGATGATTTTGGTATGTTCACTACTTATTGCAATGATCATGATTGGGGTGATAATGATTCTTATGATCCTAAAAATTTATTTAAGCCTCATGATGAATATGTTTGCAATAGTATTAAAAGTAGGTTTGGAAGAGTGTCAACTTTTGGTAAAAATAATCCCACATATTTGGAGAGTGTTCAATCTTATGAATTTTTTTATAAAATTGGGTTTGGAGAGGTCATGGCTTTAGTTGATGTTAATCCCACTATCTTGGAAGATTATAAAACTTTTATGGATGTAGATCATGAAGAGAAACTTTTACATGATAGCTATATTGTTGAATTTGATTATGATCCTACATGTAATTATTAGGAGAGATGAAAATATGGTTGTAGAAATTTTCATGTTACTAAATTACCTCTCGTTATGTTGAGATTGTCAATGTATTATTCCTCTCCTTTGCATATGCTAGATATTTTTTGTCTTGATAATTATTTTGCATATAGAATGCCTATGCATAGGAAGTATGTGAGACTTAAATGTGTTTGTCGCATGTATTATGATGCTCTCTTTGTGCTTCAGTTCTCATCTTTCATGTGAGCATCATTGAAATGTCAAGCCTATCTTAGTGGCTATAAAGAAAGAGCTTGTTGGGAGATAACCCAATAGTTATCTTTTCTATTTCTTGTGTGCACACAATTATGCTACTGTTATGATTGTGTTTTAGTGTTTAAATTAGTGTTTGTGCCAAGAAAAGCCTTTGGGATGATTTGGGTGATAGTTGCTTCGATTTTGTGCATTAACAGAAACTTTTGCGCCCAGTAGCAGAATTGTGAAATTTTGCTAGAGCGTGATAAAATTTTGAAGTTTCTACACAAGATTGATATAACGGTAATGCCTCCTTTCTTAGGGACAACAGTAATGCTTCCTTTCTTAGGGACACAATGAACATGACTTACCCATCTACTATCAGCTATGGGATAAATTATACCTACTTCCAGAAGTTTTAATATTTTAGTTCTTACACCTCTTCCATCTTAGGATTTAATCATCATTGATGATTGATAACTCCCTTAGCATCGGGCTCCATATTAATCTTGTGCTGACATAGAGTGGGACTAATGCCCTTAAGATCATCAAGAGTATATCCAATAGCGGCATAGTGCTTCCTCAGAGTTTTTAGTAATCTCTTTTCTTCATGCTCTGAAAGGTTGGCACTAATAATAACAGGATATATCTTCTTTTCATCAAGATAAGCATATATCATTGTATCAGACAATTGTTTTAATTCAAACACAAGATCACCTTTAGGTGGAGGAGTACCTCCAACTGTTTCAACAGGCAAATTATGTTTCAGGATAGGTGGTTGATCAAATAACATCTGATCTATTTCATTTATTTCATTCATATGCATATCGTTTTCATGCTCTAGCAAATATTGTTCTAATGGGTCTGTAGGAGGTATGGGAATAGAAGCAAGACCAATAATTTCATCCTTACTAGGCAATTCTTTATCACGAGGTTTTCTATGAAAATTAGAGAAATTAAACTCATGAGATATATCACCAAAGTTGACACTGACAATTTCTTTAGCTCAGTCAATCTTAGCATTAACGGTGTTCAAGAAAGGTCTACCAAATATAATGGAACGAAAATCATCTTGTGGAGAACCAAGAACAAGAAAATCAGTAGGGTATTTTATTTTTCCACACAGGACTTGAACATCTCTAACAATCCTAGGCGGTGTAATAGTATCTCAACTCGCAAGCTTAATATTAACATCAATATCTTCTATCTCAGTAGGTGCAATATCATTCATAATTTCTTGATATAAGGTAAACATGATAGAACTCACACTAGCACCCAAATCACATATGATATGATAAAATGATCTCCTATCTTAACTGAGACAACATGCATGCTAGCAACATAGTTATTATTGTCTTTAGTATCGGGTTTAGCAATTCTAGTAGCTTCATCACAGAAGTAAATAACATGCCCATCAACATTATCAACCAAGAGATCCTTAACCATAGCAACATTAGGTTAAACTTTAATTTGTTCAGGGGGGTCTAGGTGCTCTAATATAACTTTTGTTAACCATAGTTGAAACTTTAGCATGTTCCTTTATCCTAACAGGGAAAGGCGGTTTCTCAATATAAGCAGTAGGCACAAGTGGATCAACATTGTAATTGATAGTTTCATCTTTACCTATAGTGGGTTCTTCAATCTTTTCTTTAATAGGGGGATGATATTTAAACCACTTCTCCTTAGGGAAATCAACATGAGGAGCAAATGATTCACAAAAGGAAGCTACTATCTCAGAGTCAAGTCCATATTTAGTGCTAAACTTATGAAAAAACATCGGTATCCATAAAAGATTTAACACAATCAAACTCAAGTATTATACCTACCTCATTATCTTTGTTGAGTTCCCAATATTTAGATTTGCGTTTAATTTTTTCCAGAAGATCCCATCTGAAGTCAATAATTTTCTTCATAAAGGAACTAGTAGAAGAAAAATCGAGCATGGTTGAGCATAAAAATTATGTAAGATAATTTCTCTTGAGAGCTCATGATTGGGGCATGTGTACATCATGTATTGAAGCCTCCCCACAAGCTTCAACGATGCTTTATCCTACACGAGACCAAAAATTATATATATAATTCCGATCACGATTACCAGATGCATAGGATAAAACTTTTGATGAAATTCCTATTTCAATCTGTTACAATCCCAAACTCCAATATCATCACATAGCCTATTGATACGTCTCCAACGTATCTATAATTTTTGATTGTTCCATGCTATTATATTACCCGTTTTGGATGTTTATGAGCTTTACTTTACACTTTTATATCATTTTTGGGACTAACCTATTAACCCGAGGCCCAACCCATATTGCTGTTTTCTTGCCTATTTCAGTGTTTTGAAGAAAAGGAATATCAAATGGAGTCCAAACGGAATGAAACCTTCGGGAAAGTTATTTTTGGAACGGAAGCAATCCAGGGGACTTGGAGTGCACGTAAGGGAAGCTTCGAGGTGGCCACGAGGCAGGGAGGCGTGCCCTCCCCCCGCTAGGCGCGCCCCCACCCTCATGGCTCCCCTGACCGAATTCTTTCACCTATATATGTCCATATACCCTAAAAACATCGGGGATAACAATAAATCGGGAGTTCCGCCACCGCAAGCCTCTGTAGCCACCAAAAACCAATCGGGACCCTATTTCAGCACCCTGCCGGAGGGGGATCCCTCACCGGTGTCCATCTTCATCATCCCGGCGCTCTCCATGACGAGGAGGGAGTAGTTCACCCTCGGGGCTGAGGGTATGTACCAGTAGCTATGTGTTTGATCTCTCTCTCTCTCTCTCTCTCGTGTTCTTGAGGTGATACAATCTTGATGTATCGCGAGCTTTGCTATTATAGTTGGATCTTATGATGTTTCTCCCCCTCTACTCTCTTGTAATGGATTGAGTTTTCCCTTTGAAGTTATCTTATCGGATTGAGTCTTTAAGGATTTGAGAACACTTGATGTGTGTCTTGCCGTGCTTATCTGTGGTGACAATGGGATATTCACGTGATCTACTTGATGTATGTTTTGGTGATCAACTTGCAGGTTCAATGAACTTATGCATAGGGGTTGGCACATGTTTTTGTCTTGACTCCCCGGTAGAAACTTTGGGGCACTCTTTGAAGTACTTTGTGTTGGTTGAATATATGAATCTGAGATTATGTGATGCATATCGTGTAATCATGCCCATGGATACTTGAGGTGACATTGGAGTATCTAGGTGACATTAGGGTTTTGGTTGATTTGTGTCTTAAGGTGTTATTCTAGTACAAACTCTATGATAGATCGAACAGAAAGAATAGCTTCGTGTTATTTTACTACGGACTCTTGAATATATCGATCAGAAAGGATAACTTTGAGGTGGTTTCGTACCCTACCATAATCTCTTCATTTGTTCTACGCTATTAGTGACTTTGGAGTGACTCTTTGTTGCATGTTGAGGGATAGTTATATGATCCATTTATGTTATTATTGTTGAGAGAACTTGCACTAGTGAAAGTATGAACCCTAGGCCTTGTTTCCTACCATTGCAATACCGTTCACGCTCACTTTTATCGTTAGTTACCTTGCTGTTTTTATATTTTCAGATTACAAAATCCTATATCTATCATCCATATCGCACTTGTATCACCATCTCTTTACCGAACTAGTGCACCTATACAATTTACCATTGTATTGGGTGTGTTGGGGACACAAGAGACTCTTTGTTATTTGGTTGCAGGGTTGTTTGAGAGAGACCATCTTCATCCTATGCCTCCCACGGATTGATAAACCTTAGGTCATCCACTTGAGGGAAATTTGCTACTGTCCTACGAACCTCTGCACTTGGAGGCCCAACAATGTCTACAATAATAAGGTTGTGTAGTAGACATCACCTATACCATGTCAATGCCTTTCCCTTCAAACATAAAGGGAAAACCTTCTTCTTAACTTCATCTCCGGGTAGACCTGCAAGCTTAAATAATCTACAAACTTCATCCACACAGATTAGGTGCATATCAGGATGTATTCTTCCATCTCCTACATAAGGGTTAGCTAGCAGTTTCACTATCATACCCGGAGGAATCTCATAATAAATATTTTCAGTAGGCATAGTAGGTTGAGGGGCAACTCTTTGTGCCTCCGGTCGAGGTGGAGATACTCCGAACAAACCCCTCTAAGGATTACTTTCCATAGTAACAAGTGACAATAAATTTCAGCATTCCACATAAATGTTTCCTTACCAAATTCCACTCACCAAAAGGCATAAGAATTGTATTATAAATTGAAATAACAGTCCATAATGCAATAAATATCAACATAAAAACATGATGTAAAATGGACATATCAGCAGCCAATTATATGGAAATAAAATTCTCCTCTATGTTATCATGTATATGGTTTAATTTTCCACCTTAAACATTTGTTCCTGCAAGAAAAAAAGGTAAGTGAGATTTTAAAATCATTGATTTTATTAGTCATTCGTGAGGAAATTGAAGTGATAATATAAAAAACATCTGAGAATATCCAGTTTAAAGAGAGTTAAAAATGAGTGTAAATCCACTCATCAACTAATAAGTAACGATAAAACTAGAAGGTAATGAGTTCGTAGCTCATATAACATGCGGTCAAAAGTGACTATTGTGGCCTCGGGGCTCGACCCAACCCATCACCTTGTACCATCTTTTTGGGTCCACGTAGTATCTTATCTATACTTACTAATAAAGGGATTAGTGCTTCAGCCCGTCTAGCGCTGTTTTGTGAAAAAGCCGGTCGGTGTCAAAACCGGTGGATCTCGGGTAGGGGGTCCCGATCTATGCGTCTTAGTCTGATGGTAACAGGAAGCAAGGGACACAATGTTTACCCAGGTTCGGGCCCTCTCGATGGAGGTAAAACCCTACTTCCTGCTTGATTAATATTGAAGATATGAGTAGTACAAGAGTAGATCTACCACGAGATCGTAGAGGCTAAACCCTAAGAGCTAGCCTATGATGGTATGATTGTAATTGTGATCGGCCTTCTAAGGACCAACCTCTCCGGTTTATATAGACACCGGAGGGGGCTAGGGTTTACATGGAGTCAGTTACAAGGAAGGAAACACAATATCCGGATCGCCAAGGTTGTCTTCCACGCAAAGGAGAGTCCCATCCGGAGACGGGCCGAAGTCTTGAGTCTTGTATCTTCACCCTTCAACAGTCCGGACGATGTATACAGTCCGGTTGTCCAGATACCCCTTAATCCAGGACTCCCTCAGTAGCCCCTGAACCAGGCTTTAATGACGATGAGTCCGGCGCGCAGTCTTGTCTTCGGCATTGCAAGGTGGGTTCCTTCTCTGAATACTCCAAAGTAATTATCAAACATGTAGACCGTGTCCGGATCCACAAAATGATCTTCACATACCGCTATAGAGAGAGAACGATATTTCACAAATGCAATCTGCTGACAACTTTTTAGACAACATGACATGTCATTAAGGTCGGGTTATTATTCGAACCGTTCTCCTACAACCAGCCCGAGGCGGTTTTCTTGACACGTCTTGTCAAAGCGGAGATCGTGCGCCCTTATCACGGGATTCTCATCAATACGGGTATGGGTAATCCCACCATGCCATCAATCGTGGCGCTTGGGAGGGGAGCGATTCCCAACGGGCGAGTGGGGGGGGGGCGCACCACTTTCGTAGCCTCTATAAAGGGATAAGAGTTCCCCATTTTTACCCACGCCTTCTTCCTCCTTTGCCCACTCTTGCCCTCTCGAGCTCCAGCACCCTAGCCCAAGTCTTCTCCGCACAGCTAAACATGTCCGGAGCAGGAGGCAAGTGGGTGGCTTCCACCGTGAAGGAGAAGGATATCGCAAATCTTCGAGCGGCCGGATACTTGGCCGCAAACATAGCGCACCGGCTACCAGACGACGGGTAGGTCATTCCAACCCTAGGACCCCACGAGAGGGTCGTGTTTCTCGCCCACTTCGTTCATGGACTGGGGTTTCCACTTCACCCCTTTGTCCGCGGGCTCATGTTCTACTACGGGCTAGATTTCCATGATCTAGCCCCGAACTTCGTCCTCAACATCTCGGCGTTCATCGTCGTATGCGAGGCCTTCCTCCGCATCAAGCCTCATTTCGGCTTGTGGGTGCAAATCTTCTGCGTGAAGCCGAAGATTGTGAGCGGCCAGCAAGCGAAGTGCGGAGGAGCCATGGTGGGCAAGATGCCTAACGTCACGTGGCTTGACAGTTCCTTTGCGGAAATCGTGAAGGGGTGGCATTCGGGGTGGTTCTACATCACCGAGCTGCGCCGCGCCAACTGGGCGGCGGCCCCCGAGTTCCGATCCGGAACCCCCATGCGGCTCACCTCCTGGAAAAAGAAGTGCCTGTCCTGGGGCGAATCTACAGAGCTGACCGGACTCCAGACCTGCATCAAGAGCATGAAGGACAAGAACATCAAGCTTGTCAACGTGATCTAGGTCATGCTCATTCGCCGAATTCTGCTGTGCCAAAGGTGGGCATTCAATCTTTGGGAGTTCGTCCCGGCCGAACACCAGATGCTTCAGAGGCTCTACGGCATGAAGCACAAAGACGCATGGAAGGCGTTGTTCAAGGCCTCCGAAGTACCTCCTCCCACATCCGAGGACCATGGGCTCCACGCCGCGCGACCTCCTAGTCAGGTGAGTTTTCAGGCTACCACCAGATTCGGTTCTTCCCAATATATTCATGGGGGAGCCTTAAGTAATTGTGCATATTTGCTCAGGATTATGTGGAGACAGCGGAGTCGATTGATTGTCCGGCTCCGCTGCCAGAAAGCCCAGCTGATGCTCTCCTGACGGAGATGCTGGTCCCGGTGTCCTACAAGGTGCCGGAGAAGAAGGCCGATAAGAAGGCCCCGGGGATCCGAAAGGGTCTCCGACGTAAGGTTGCGCTAGAAGTCTCGTCCGAAGATGACGAGGCACACTCCTCC
The DNA here is from genome assembly GCF_002162155.2 of Triticum dicoccoides. Classification (NCBI taxonomy): domain Eukaryota; kingdom Viridiplantae; phylum Streptophyta; class Magnoliopsida; order Poales; family Poaceae; genus Triticum; species Triticum dicoccoides. The sequence continues at coordinate 419,592,826 of NC_041393.1, forward strand.
CCCAAAGGGGAGGAAGAAGAAGGAACCACCCCACCCGGAGAGGGTGAGGGGCCCGAGAAGGCGAACCAGGGGGCCGGGAAAGGCCCTCGGCGCAAGGCCGTCATACCCACGTCGTCTGACGATGACGAGACAGATTCCTCCCGCGGAGGCGGGGGGAAGCAAGAAGAAACTCTACCTCCCCGCACTGAGGAGAAAAAGAGAAAAGCCGCCCCGGAGGGGGAGGCTGGGACATCCAAGAAGGGAAAGGTGTCCCTTTCGGACTACTCCGCCACGACCGCCCATAGCGAGGATGGGTGGCTGCCCAGGGGGAAGCCCCTAGTGCAATCGTAAGTATCCGCGCTCTATCATGACTTTACTTCTCAGTCTTTTTATAACACCGAACATATATGCAGTCCGGCCAGGGTTCATCCCGAGGTATCTTCTTCGGATGGGTCCTTGAGCGATTCAGCGATGAACTCGCTCCCGACGACCACTACTCCTCAGCCCGCGGATGACACAGAGGAGTTGTCCTGAAGGCTCCCAGAGCGGGGGGAGGTGACTCTGGAGACGCCCCGAGGCGGGATTCCAGATGTCGGACACGAGGGGTTCAAGATCCCCGCGGATCATACCGATGAGAGCCGCAGCAAGCCGGACTCTCATCCGGATACTGTGTCGGAGCCTTCAATGGCTCCGGATGCGGGAAAGCGGCCACTCGCTAGGGAGGGCGAGCCGTCCGTGCCGATGATTTCCGTCACGTGAGAGGCGTCGGATAGTCTGCTGGAAGCGCTTCGCGGCGCTTCCATGGATGATGAGCACCGTACTCTTGTGGGTGTGGTGATTTAGAAGGTTCTGTCCGCCAAGAGCGGACTGACCGAAGCGTGTACCAGCCTCCTGACGGGCTTTGAGGTAAGTAATAAAAATGTATGAAATTACCACCCGATAGGTAGTAGCCCCTGATACTCTGTTTGGTGTTCAGAAGGAAAAGCCAAACAGAGGGTCAATTATAATCCACAGGAGTCTAATAATAAATATTCATGTGAATAAGCAGGTTGTGCTACTTGCCGCTGCTTCCCGCACAGCCGAGGTTGCCAAACTAAAGCGGGACCTGGAGCATGCGTAGGGAGAGCTCGACCTCACGAGGAGGCAGCTTGAAGAGAACAAGGGTAAGTGATTCCCCGCTCTTATGTATTTAAGGATAGACAAAATTGGTTAGTCTAACGCCAAAGCGTCATGACTGTGTAACAGGGGCCACCGCCGAAGTGGCGTCCCTGAAGAAAGCACTGTCCGAGGCCAAAGACAAGGCGGCCTTGGAATGCAAGGAGCGCAAAAAGCAAAGTGCTAGAGTGGGCGAGGTACAACAAGAGCTCCGGGACCTCGGCAAGAAGTTCGAGTCCGTGGAGCATGATCTGAAGATGAAAGAGGTCGAGCTTGCGAAGGCCCTTGTGACTATGAAAGACGCCAAGGCCAAAGCCAAGAAGGCACATCAAGAAATCCAGGAGGCCAAAAAGATAGCGGCGGGTAAGAAATTCTTTATGCAAAGCAAACATGTGGAGGAGGCGTTTCTTTTACTTACCCGAATTCGGAGCTCTCCAGGGGCATTCGCAGATCTGCCACGCAACGTACCAGATGCCGCGGAGTTCTACCGTGCCCAGGAGGGGAGCTCAACGGAGAAGCTGTTCTGGTCCCAGTATACTGGGGCCAAACACCCAATGCCTCTGAGTGACCAACTGAAGCAGTTGGTCAAACTCCACAGGGCGGCCGAAGCAGCTATGAAAGATTGCATAGTCCGGATGTGGCCTGGCGAGCCCCTGCCGGCTAGCTACTTCGGCCAGATCAAGCGGATGGTGAATGCCTGTCCGCGGCTCGAAGTCATCAATCGATCCGTTTGCATTGAAGGTGCCCGCCGGGCCTTTGCCCGCGGGAAGGTGCATTGGGGCAAGCTGGATGCGGGGAAGCTGGTGAAGGACGGGCCGCCGGAGGGCAAGGCGCATCACTATCCGGAGAAGTATTATGATGGCGTTATGAAGGGCGCTCGTCTCATGGCCGATGAATGTACCAAGGACACCATTTTAGAATGAATTCACTTCTGTCATGTTTGTAATTTAAGGACGAAGTTACTTGCGTTATATAGCGCTTTTGTTATTTAAAATATTACCTTCTGTGCGGCTGTTTATAAAATTCTGAAAGTAGGCCAGTCGTCAGCTTCTGCCCCCACGTAACTAGTACTGGGGTGTTCGTGGAAAACCCGGACACTCTTTATCCAAATGTTTGGTCCCTTAAGGAGGTGTCCGGTGCAGCGAACAAGGCAATCGGACTATGCGGCTTTATTACTTTCACTTAGCCATAGAAGTCTACAATTTTAAATTTCGGCGAAGCCCCTAGAATCTAGAAGGCAGAATTGGGGCGCTATATACGTCTAGATCGGATGAAGCCGATTTATCACATAAAGTGGAAAAATCTTTAAGGATTTTAAGACCTCTCGAATAGCGACCAGCTCTCGCCACATCATGCCAGTCAGTTTTCGGCTTTCTCTACTGAGGTGCTCGTCCGGAAGAACCGGGACACAATTGCAGTAGTTCTCCCTGCGCTACCTTAGACGATATAATGGAACGTAAGGTACCAAAACAAGGGAGCTGGGCTAACCCAACTGTAGACCCAAGACATGATTCAGAGCTGATGCATATAGTGCTATAAGTTCGGGGTGCCGCACTGTTGAAAGTGTTCGGACTTGTATTGCCATATTATGGGGCGCCATAGGAAGCCCCTGGCAGACTGAAGTACCAAGGTGTACGGATGCAATATCAAATAAACATTTCTGAGAAAAAAAATTCTCAAATAAGACTGATAAGCTGACGCTATATGTGATCTCCCATTAATGAATAATACGTTTAAGCGTATGTTTACAATGAATGCATTAAGCGGAGATAGATAGGACTATTTGACATGTCCTATCCAGGGGTAGGTCGCGTATAGATAGATAAAACAGGTATAACGATCGTAAATAGATTCCACCTGGGTGTGTCCTTCTGTGCGCAAATCCTGTTGCCTCCTTGGTTTTCTCTCCTATATAGGTCCGTCAATCCGGCTCTTCTGAAGGGGCTGCACTAAAGCAATGTCCTGAAAGGTGAAAGGGAAAGATTATGAAGGTTTGCTGCGGTGATACCGCACTGTTTGACTGAGTCACTGTTGCGCCTCCGCCTGTGCCCATGGTATTTTGAGTGCGTAATTGTGTACGCGTGGCGTGAATGCTGCTTTAATGGGGTTTGAGCGAAGGCCGGACTGCTAATCACGCTCTTGGCGTGCCTGATGATCCTGTTGCGGGGTGCTCCAGACTCGCTTGGCGGTGCTTGATGTTGTCGTCGCCGGATTGGTGGTTTGCCGGAGGAGGCCGCATTGTACTTCTGCCGCGAGGGCTGCAGTATGTTCTTCTGTACAAAGAGAGCGGTCCATGTTTCCATTGACTGTTATGACCCCACGCGGGCATGACATCTTGAGCTTGAGGTATGCATAGTGTGGTACCACATTGAATCTAGCGAATGCGGTTCGTCCAAGCAGTGCGTGGTAACCACTACGAAAAGGGATGATGTCGAAGATTAACTCTTCGCTTTGGAAGTTGTCCGGAGGTCTGAAGACCACTTCCAATGTTATGGAGCCCGTACAGCGGGCCTCTACTCCAGGAATTACACCTTTAAAGGTGGTTTTGGTGGGCTTGATCCTTGAAGGGTCGATGCCCATTGTGCGCACTGTGTCCTGATAAAGCAGATTCAGGCTGCTGCCGTCGTCCATAAGGACTTGCGTGAGGTGGAATCTGTCGATGATTGGGTCTAAGACCAATGCGGCTGAGCCGCCATGATGGATGCTAGTAGGACGATCCCTACGATCAAAGGTGATCGGACAAGCTGACCATGGGTTGAACTTGGGGGCGACTGGCTCCATCGCGTAGATGTCTCGTAGTGCTCGCTTCCGTTCCCGCTTGGGGATGTGAGTGGCGTACATCATGTTGACCGTTTTCACATGGGGGGGGGGGGATTTCTTCTGTCCCCCTGTGTTCGGACGCCGGGGCACCTCGTCATCATCGCTGTGCAGCCCCTTGTCCTTGTTTTCAGCGTTTATTTTGCCGGCATGTTTGAATACCCAGCAGTCTCTGTTGGTGTGGTTGGATGGCTTGTCCGGGGTCCCATGAATTTGGCACGAGCGCTCCAGTATACGGTCCAGACTGGACGGTCCCTGATTGTTTCTTTTGAACGGCTTCTTCCGCTGACCGGACTTGGATCCGCTGAATCCGGCGTTTATTGCCGTGTCTTCAGTGTTGTCGCCGTTGTTCTGTCGCTTATGTCTGTTGCGTCGTGGCTTGCCGTTATTGTCGCGGACAGCCGAAGTGCCAGAATGTGGCGTGGTGCCGCTACGAGCCAACCAGCTGTCCTCGCCCGCGCAAAAGCGGGTCATTAGTGTTGTGAGAGCTGCCATGGACTTGGGTTTTTCCTAGCCGAGGTGTCGAGCGAGCCACTCGTCACGGATATTATGCTTAAAAGCCACCAGGGCTTCAGTGTCCAGACAAGCGACTATTTGGTTCTTTTTAGTTAGGAACCGAGTCCAGAATTTCTTGGCTGACTCTCCGGGCTGTTGAGTAATGTGGCTCAAGTCATCAGCGTCCGGAGGTCGCACATATGTGCCCTGGAAGTTGTCGAGGAATGCGTCTTCCAGGTTTTCCCAACTGCCAATGGAATTTGCTGGCAGGATGTTTAGCCAGTGTCGGGCTGGTCCTTTGAGCTTAAGGGGAAGATACTTGATGGCGTGTAGATCGTCTCCGCGGGCCATGTGAATGTCGAGAAGGAAATCTTCGATCCATACTGCGGGGTCTATTGTGCCATCGTATGATTCGATGTTTACGGGTTTGAACCCTTCTAGGAATTCATGATCCATCACTTCGTCAGTGAAGCAGAGGGGGTGTGCGGCGCCTCTGTGCTGAGCTATGTGACCACGTAGTTCGAATTGGTCTGGGTTGGTGTGTTCGGCCCGGCCGGACTTGTTGATGATGTATCCGGCGTGATGGTCATCATCACGCGCTGGGGCGCGCCCCCGCGATCCGTTGATCGATCTTGGCTGTCCTGCTTTGTTTTCCAGAATATCTTGCAGGTCTTGCCTATTGCCCCGGGCTGTAGTGTATTGGCATGGGGGTGCGGGCTGGTATTCGGGCTGATATCCTGTTTTATATCAGCCACGGGGTGGCCGGTCAGCCGTTTGGCGCTTGAGTCCGTATTCCTCGGCTGCCAAGACTTCAGTCCATCTATCTGTGAGCAGGTCTTGATCAACTTGGAGTTGCTGCTCCTTCTTCTTCAGGCTCCTCGCAGTGGCAATAAGCCAGCGCTTGAAGCGCTCCTGCTCCACGAGATCCTTCGGCACGCCGAACTCGTCGTCGCCGAGGCTAATCTCGTCTTCGGAGGGGGGCATATAGTTGTCCTCCTCCGGATATCCGTCAGTCACCTGTTCGTCTGGGCTGACCTTCTCATCTTCCTGTTCGGCCTGCTCGAAGGCAGGCTGGTCAGGGTTGTATTCCTCTTCGGCACCATCCGGATTGCTTTCATCTCCGGGGCCGGTGTTGCTGTGGCGGGGCTTGGAGCGGAGCCGACGACACCCATGCTTTGCTTTTCTCCCTGAGGGGTTATCCTCCATTGCCTCGTCGCCATTGGTTTCCTTCGGAGTGTCCACCATGTATATATCGTATGAGGAGGTGGCCGTCCACCGCCCTGTTAGCGGTGGCTCCTGTAATTCTCCTGCATCGTCGTCCATACCGTCGATGTCTTCGGAGTCGAAGTCAAGCACGTCGGTTAAATCATCGACCGTGGCAATGAAGTGGGTGGTGGGTGGGCAACGAATTCCTTCATCGCCCGCTTCCCACTCAAGCCGGACATAGTTCGGCCCAGAGCCTCCTGACAAAGAGAGAGACTTTAATGAGTTAAGCATGTCGCCGAAGGGCGAGTGCTGGAAGATGTCCAACCAGGCTCGGCTGGCTCGAGGGTGTGCGGACCGGAACCAACAACCGGATACGAGTCCGGGGGCCCGGGGTTACAGGCTTCACAGAGGTGAGACCTGTGTTCGACTCCACGGCCGATGAGTGTGTGGTCTGCAAGGCGGGGTCCACCCCTCCGTCCTTAGGCAACCCAACTTGCTCCGAATTTAGATCCGAGGCTACTGCAGGGGTGATATCCCGAGCTTTGTCCCACAACAGGTCTAAGCCATGCTCGTCGTGACTGTTTGGTGCTCCTGGCGCAGGCCCAAATCCGTCGAAGATCAAGTCTCCGCGAATATCCGCTGTGTAGTTCAAGTTTCCGAACCTGACCTGGTGGCCGGGGGCATGGCTATCGATCTGCTCCAGATGGCCAAGCGAATTGGCCCATAGTGCGAAGCCGCCAAACACGAAGATCTACCCGGGGAGAAAAGTCTCCCCCTGGACCGTGTTGTTCACGATTGAAGGCGCCATCAAGCCCTGTAGAGACGACATAGAGGAACTCTCAATGAAAGCACCAATGTCGGTGTCAAAACCGACGGATCTCGGGTAGGGGGTCCCGATCTGTGTGTCTTTGGCTGATGGTAACAGGAAGCAAGGGACACATTGTTTACCCAGGTTCGGGCTCTCTCGATGGAGGTAAAACCCTACTTCCTGCTTGATTAATATTGAAGAGGCTAAACCCTAAGAGCTAGCCTATGATGGTATGATTGTAATTGTGATCGGCCTTCTAAGGACTAACCTCTCCGGTTTATATAGACACCGGAGGGGGCTAGGGTTTACATGGAGTCGGTTACAAGGAAGGAAACACAATATCCGGATCGCCAAGCTTGTCTTCCACGCAAAGGAGAGTCCCATCCGGACACGGGCCGAAGTCTTGAGTCTAGTATCTTCATGCTTCAACAGTCCGAACGATGTATACAGTCCGGCTGTCCGGATACCCCTTAATCCAGGACTCCCTCAAAGCCCTCGCCTTTTTAGAAAATCAAACCGCAATACAACTTTAAGGTAGATTTTCGCTTTTGTACAAAACCACTTGCTATTTCTATGAATGAACCTGTAGTCTAGTTTAATTTAGATTTTCGCTTTTGCATTAAAACACCTGATGTTTCTGTTAATTAAATGTAATCCAATTAGTTAGATTTCACTTGTCAAAAATATCCTTATATTTTAAATTGTAACTCAAATTTAACTTGTTATATATAGGATTTGATTAGAATCTGAATATGATCTTATTTTAACTATTAACTATTTTTAAAATGTTATTTAAGTGCAACCATAATCAATAGTGCATGATCCATGTTTCTTTCATACTAGTGGCGATCTGGATTTGAAATAAACACCTACGCAAAACCAGATTGGAGACAAAAGAAACCATCTATAACGACAAGGGCGGAGATGGGCCGCGGGCACCCAGGGCCCAGGCCCGGGGCGTGGAAACTTTAACAGGCTATAAATATATATGTGTTTATGCACGTCTGGGTGCAACCCAAAGAAAAAGAAGAGGCCCAAAGCCATGCTCGGCTGTCTTACTAGTACGTCTCCAATGTATCTATAATTTTTTATTGTACCATGCTGTTATATTATCGTTCTTGGATGTTTTACAATCATTTTATAGCAAATTTATATCATTTTTTGGGACTAACCTATTGACATAGTTCCCACTACCAGTTATTGTTTTTTGCTTGTTTTTCACTTATATTATTTTGAGTAGTATAAGAGTAGATCTAACACGAGATCGTAGAGGCTAAACCCTAAGAGCTAGCCTATGATGGTATGATTGTAATTATGATCGGCCTTCTAAGGACCAACCTCTCCGATTTATATAGACACCGGAGGGGTCTAGGGTTTACATGGCGTCGGTTACAAGGAAGGAAACACAATATCCGGATCGCCAAGCTTGTCTTCCACGCAAAGGAGAGTCCCATCCAGACACGAGCCGAAGTCTTGAGTCTAGTATCTTCACGCTCAACAGTCCGGATGATGTATACAGTCCGGCTGTCCGGATACCCCTTAATCCAGGACTCCCTCAAAGCCCTCGCCTTTTCAGAAAATCAAACCACAATACAACTTTAAGGTAGATTTTCACTTTTGTACAAAACCACTTGCTATTTCTATGAATGAACCTGTAGTCTAGTTTAATTTAGATTTTCGCTTTTGCATTAAAACACCTGATGTTTCTGTTAATTAAATGTAATCCAATTAGTTAGATTTCACTTGTCAAAAATATCCTTATATTTTAAATTGTAACTCAAATTTAACTTGTTATATATAGGATTTGATTAGAATCTGAATATGATCTTATTTTAACTATTAACTATTTTTAAAATGTTATTTAAGTGCAACCATAATCAATAGTGCATGATCCATGTTTCTTTCATACTAGTGGCGATCTGGATTTGAAATAAACACCTACGCAAAACCAGATTGGAGACAAAAGAAACCATCTATAACGACAAGGGCGGAGATGGGCCGCGGGCACCCAGGGCCCAGGCCCGGGGCGTGGAAACTTTAACAGGCTATAAATATATATGTGTTTATGCACGTCTGGGTGCAACCCAAAGAAAAAGAAGAGGCCCAAAGCCATGCTCGGCTGTCTTACTAGTACGTCTCCAATGTATCTATAATTTTTTATTGTACCATGCTGTTATATTATCGTTCTTGGATGTTTTACAATCATTTTATAGCAAATTTATATCATTTTTTTTGGACTAACCTATTGACATAGTTCCCACTACCAGTTATTGTTTTTTGCTTGTTTTTACTTCGCAGAATATCGGTACCAAATGTAGTCCAAATGCAGCGAAACTTTTTGAAGAATTTTTCTGAACCAGAAGAAACAAGATGGGCCAAAAAAGTACCAAAGGGGTGGCCCGATGGGAGCACAACCCCCAAGGGCGCGCCCAGGAGCCCAGGCGCGCCCTGCTGGGTTGTGCCCACCTCCCGCACAACCACTTCGCTCTATAAATACCCCAATATTCCAAAAACCCTAGGGGAGTCGACAAAACACAATTCCAGCCGCCGCAAGTTCCAGAACCTAGAGATCCAATCTAGACACCATCACAGAGGGGTTCATCATCTTCATTGGTGCCTCTCCGATGATGCGTGAGTAGTTCATCAAAGACCTGCGGGTCCGTAGTTAGTAGCTAGATGGCTTCTTCTCTCTTTCTGATTCTCAATACAATGGTCTCTTGGAGATCTATTTTATGTAACTCTTTTTGCGATGTGTTTGTTGGGATCCGATGAACTTCTAGTTTATGATTAGATCTATATATCCATCAAAGTTATTTGAGTTTCTGATCTCTTATATGCATGATTACTAATAGCCTCGTATTTCTTCTCCGAATCTTTGGTTTAGTTCGGCCGACTAGATCGATTTTTCTTGCCATGGGAAGAGGTGCTTTGTGATGGGTTCAATCGTGCGGCGTTCTTTCCCAATGACAGAAGGGGCAGCAGGACATGCATGTATCGTTCCTATTAAGGAGAACAAGATGGGGTCTATTCCTACATGAATAGATATCATCTACATTATGTCATCTTTCTTATTGCATTACTCTGTTTCTCCATGAACTTAATACACTAGATGCATGCCGGATTGCGATCGATGTGTGGAGTAATAGTAGTAGATGCAGGCAGGAGTCGGTCTACGAATCTTGTATGTGATGCCTATATAATGATCATTGCCTAGATATCGTCATAATTATTCGATGTTCTATCAATTACCCAACAGTAATTTGTTTACCCACCGTGTGCTATTTCTTGAGAGAAGCCACTAGTGAAATCTAGGGCCCTCGGGTCTATTTTCCCATCATATATTTGCAGATCTATATTGCTATTTGCCTTTTTCTTTATTTGCATTTTTTAGATCTATATTATCAAAAACCCAAAAATACCTCGCTGAGTTTTATTTGCCATTATTTGCATCTATCAATCTACCACAATTTTTAATCCGTCAACTTGACAATTTCTGGCACCATTACCCGAAAGGGATTGACAACCCCTTTTCACGTCGGGTTGCAAGTATTTGTTCTTTGTGTGGAGGTAGGGTTTACATAGTGTTGCTTGGTTCTCCAACTGGTTCGATAACCTTGGTCTCATAACTAAGGGAAATACCTACTGTAAATGTGCTGCATCATCCCTTCCTCTTTGGGGAAATACCGACGTAGTTCAAGCAACGTCAGAAGGAATTTCTCGCGTCGTTGCCGGGGGGACATCATCAACATATATCAGGTTCCTAATCACAGGTCTCATCTCCTTGCAATTTACATTATTTTCCATTTGCCTCTCATTTTCATCTTCCCCATTTCACACAAAAATGCCGTTTTATTCGACTTCTTTTTCGTTCGGCTTTTCTGGTCTGATTTGTTTGCAATCTTGCTTGCGTAGTCATGATGACTCAAGAAAACATGAAGTTGTGTGATTTTTCCAATACCAATGACAATGATTTTATTAGCACGTTGATTGCTCCTCCCGCCACTTTTGCGGAATTTTGTGATATTAATGCCGCTTTGTTGAATCTTGTTATGAAAGATCAATTCTCCGGTACTCCTAATGAGGATGTCATGTCCCATCTAAACACATTCATAGAATTGTGTGATATGCAAAAGAAAAAAGATGTGGACAATGAAATTGTGAAGTTGAAATTATTTCCTTTCTCTTTGAGGGATCGCATAAAAAATTGATTTTCTTCTTTGCCTCGCAATAATATCGATTCATGGGATAAGTGCAAAGATGCTTTTATTACCAAGTATTTTTCGCCCGCGAAAATTATTTCCCTTTGAACTCAAATCATGAATTTTAAGCAACGGGAGCATGAATATGTTGCACAATCTTGGGAAAGAATGAAATTGACGCTAAGAAATTGTCCTACTCATGGTTTAAATCTTTGGATGATCATACAAAAAAATATGCAGAATTGAATTTTGTTTCTAGAAATCTTTTAGATTCCACCGCGGGTGGCAATTTTACGGAAATTACTTTGGGTGAAGCTACTAAATTGCTAGATAATATCATGGCAAATTATTCACAATGGCATAACGAAAGTGCGCCTACTAGTAAAAAAGTTAATTCGGTTGAAGAAATTAATTCTTTGAGTGAAAAAGTTGATGCTCTTATGAGAATGGTTGCTATTAAAAGTGCGCCTATTGATCTTAATGATGTGCCTTTGTGTACTTTGACTGAACAAAGTAGTTATGTCGTAGATGTGAATTTTATCTCGCGAAATAATTTTAAGAACAATGCTTATAGAGGTAATTTTAATCCTAGGCCTTTTCCCGGAAATTCCTATAATAATTATGGTAATCCCTATGGTAATTCTTCTTACAATAATAAGAGGAACCCCTCTGATCTTGATAATGTTAAAGAATTTATCAATACTCAAAAGGTTTTCAATACTACGATAGAGGAAAAGTTGAATAAGATTGATGATATGTCTAGAAGTATTGATATAATTTCTCATGATGTAGAAAAGTTAAAAAAAATTGTACCCAAGTTTTATGAATCAATTAAGGTTCTATATGTTTTTATGGATTAAACTAAGAAAGGAACCGCTATGCTAAGAGCTAAAAGAGAATTTTTAGAAAGAGCGTTTTCTAGTGATTGCTTTCATAATAATGATGAAGAGCTTAAAGTAATTGGTGTTTCTTCTATTGATTCCTTGTTTAGTAAAATTAAAATTGTTGATAAAGGGACTGGAGAATAGTCAACTTTAACTAGAAGGCATGTCGATAATTTGGAGGGTGAAAATCTTGATGAAAAGATCGATAAAAGTGGGTTTCGAGAGGTCAAAACTTTAACTAGTGATGTGCCCACTCTTTTGGATAACAAAGACTTTAATTATGATAGTTGCTCTTTGATTGAATGTATTTCTTTGTTGCAATCCATGATAAATTCACCTCATGCCTATGAACAAAATAAAGCTTTTACTAAACATATTGTTGATGCCATGATGAAAGCTTTAGAAGAAAAGTTGGAACTAGAAGTTTCAATTCCTAGAAAATTACATGATGAATGGGAACCTACCATTAAAGTCAAGATTAAAAATTATGATTGTTTTGCTTTATGTGATTTGGGTGCTAGTGTTTCCACAATTCCGAAATATTTATGTGATGTGCTTGGCCTTACCGATATCTAAGAATGTTCTCTTAATATGCACTTGGCGGATTCTACTATTAAAAAGCCTATGGGAAGAATTAACGATGTTCTTATTGTTGCAAATAGGAATTATGTGCCCATATATTTTATTGTTCTGGATATTGATTTCAATTTGTCTTGTCCAATTATACTTGGTAGACTGTTTTTACAGACTATAGGTGTCGTGATTGATATGAAAGAAGGCAATATTAAACTCTAATTTCCACTAAGAAAGGGTATGGAATACTTCCCTAGAACAAGAATTAAGCCACCATATGAATCAATCATGAGGGCATCCTATGAATCAAAAACTAAAGATGGCAATGCTTGACTCTATGAATTATGCCTAGCTAAGGGCGTAAAACTATAGCGCTTGTTGGGAGACAACCCAATCTTTATCTTTTTTGCCTTTTGGTTTTCTTGATGTTTTGCAATAAATATACAAATATGCCTCTTATTAGATGTGTTTTAATGATTTAATTAGTTTTTGTGCCAAGCTAAGCCTTTGGGATCATTATGGGTGATGGTTGATTTGATCTTGTTGAAAAAAAGAAACTTTCGTGTCCAGTAAAATAACTTTCATAAATCATAGAAACATGATTTTGCTCTAACTTCTTTACACACGATTTATATATAAATTTCCCATGTTGTCCTAATTTTTTAGAATTTTTGGAGTTACAGAAGTATACGAAGTTTCCTGGTAACTACAGACTATTTTGTTTTTGACAGATTCTGTTTTCGTTGCATTTGTGCTTATTTTGATGAATCAGGGGTTATAACCCATGGTAAAGTTATAATACAGTAGGTATAATGCAATAATAAAATATTAATGGGTCTGCAACAATACTTAGAGTAGTGATTTGCTTTCTTAGACTAACGGATCTCACGAAGGTTTTGTTAAGTTTTGTGTGATTAAAGTTTTCATGTTTTGGGTGAGATGACGATGGATGGAGGAATAAGGAGTAGCAAGAGCCTAAGCTTGGGGATGCACCATGGCACCCCAAGATAATATTCAAGGAGAAACAAGCAACTAAGCTTGGGGATGCCCCGAGTGGCATCCCCTCTTTCTTCTAACGACCATCGGTATTTTACTTGGAGCTATATTTTTATTCATCGCATATCATGAGTTTTGCTTGGAGCTTCTTGTATTATATGAGTCTTTGCTTGCTTTGTTTTTTAGTTTTTCACAAGTATCCTTTCTGGAAACACCTATTTGAGAGAGCCAAAATTATGCTACGATTTATTAGAATTGCTCTTTATGCCTCACTTAATTTTTCTGAGCTATGGAATTGCTCTAGTGCTTCACTTATATCTTTTTGAGCATAGTGTGCTTTAATATTTTTGAAGAAATTCTTTCATGCTTCACTTAGATTTATGTAAGTTTTAGTAATTTTGAAGAAATTCTCTCATGCTTCACTTATATTATTTTGAGAGACGAAAAACAATTTATGCTCATATTCTTCACATAGATTTGTTTGAGCTTGTCAAAAGCAATTGCAATATGTAAAACTAGTCCCAAAGTGATAGATATTCAAGAGGGATATAATAAAAACTTTCATGAAGATCATTGGACAAAATAAACTTGATTCTTTGTAATAGTTTTGAGATATGATGATAGTGATATGTCAGTCATGTTGGTGAGTAATTATGCTTTACTAAGAATATTGGTGTTAAGGTTTGTGATTCCCTATGCAAGCACGAAAGTCAATAGTCATGCAATCAAATTAAATCCTACTTGTGGTGCATTATTTGGTGTTAGTTATGCTTAATTCTCGCTTATGAGATTTTTCATTTCTTGGTTGGTTGCTAGCCTCCACTTGTACTAAGTAGAGGTACTACTTGTGCATCCAAAATCCTTAAAACCAGTTTTGCCATATGAGTCCACCATACCTACCTATATGCGGTATTTTCGTGCTGTTCTAAGAAAATTTGTATGTGCCATCTCTAGTTTCAAAATAAATTTCCTTTTTTTGTGCTCGTACCGCTCATGAAGCGGCAGAGGGTGGCCAATATTTTCCATGCTAGATGTGTTATTCTCAAGATGAGTGTTTATTTCTTGTCATTGCACAAGAGTACGACAGTAATAGGGATGCCCAGTCCCGAAATGAAAAAGAAATTTACTTTATGTTGTCAAATAATAAATTCCTTGGAAAGCGTTGGTATGGAATGCACCCGTGGATACGGCTAGCCATGGATTGTGAAAGAATGGTGGAAAAAGGAATAAACTTTATTTTCTATTTGGGAACCGCCTATGATATATCTAGCATGGAAAGTGTTGGGAATTACTCGGTCGTTTTCGTTGATGGGAAAACTATGCCTCTCAAAAAAAATATCTCTCAATTTAAGCTTTGAGCTCTGCCACCTCTACACATCCCTACTCCCTCTGCGAAGGGCCAATCTATTTACTTTATGCAATTTTTATTTTTGTTTGCATCTCCATCTTCTCTTATAAGCACCAACTAAGGGGCACTATGATCGTACTTGAGCATTGGATGTAGCTAATATGCGAGCCTGTTTCATGAATGGATCAATGATTGAGCATGATGGGCTAGGGATAACTTGCTTTATTGTTGATATTTTGAAAGACATGGTTTCTTGTTGATATGCTTGAGTATTTAAATCTTCATGTCAAAACTAGACTATTGATTTGAATCATATAGTCCATGCTACTAAAGAAAAGAATATGTGATGAACATGTTAGGCAGCATTCCACATCAAAAATTATGTTTTTATCATTTACCTACTCGAGGATGAGCAGGAATTAAGCTTGGGGATGCTGATACGTATCGAATGTATCTATAATTTTTGATTGTTCCATGCTGTTATATTATCATTCTTGGATGTTTTACAATCATTTTATAGCAACTTCATATCATTTTTTGGGACTAACCTATTGACATAGTGCCCAGTGCCAGTTACTATTTTTTGCTTGTTTTTACTTCGTGGAATATCATTACCAAACAAAGTCCAAATGCAGCAAAACTTTTTGGAGAATTTTTCTGGACCAGAAGACACAAGATGGGCCAAAGAAGTACCAGAGGGGTGGCTCGAGGGGAGCACAACCCCCCAGGGCGCGCCCAGGCGCACCCTGGTGGGTTGTGCCCACCTCAGTGGCCTCCTGCACCGCCTCTTCGCTCTATAAATACCCCAATATTCCAAAAACCCTAGGGGAGTCGACAAAACACAATTCCAACCACCACAAGTTCAAGAACCACGAGATCCAATCTAGACACCATCACGGAGGGGTTCATCATCCACATTGGTGCCTCTCCAATGATGCGTGATTAGTTCATCAAAGACCTACGGGTCTGTAGTCAGTAGCTAGATGGCTTCTTCTCTTTTTTTGATTCTCAATACAATGGTCTCTTGGAGATCTATTTTATGTAATCCTTTTTGCGGTGTGTTTGTTGGGATTCGATGAACTTTGAGTTTATGATTAGATCCATATATCCATGAAAGTTATTTGAGTTTTTGATCTCCTATATACATGATTACTTATAGCCTCGTATTTCTTCTTCGAATCTTCAGTTTAGTTAGGCCGACTAGATCGATTTTTCTTGCCATGGGAAGATGTACTTTGTGATGGGTTCGATCGTGTGGTGTTCTTTCCCAGTGACAGAAGGGGTAGGAAGACCCACATGTATCATTGCTATTAAGGATAACAAGATGGGGGCTATTCCTACATGAATAGATCTCGTCTACATCATGTCATTGTTCTTATTGCATTACTCTGTTTCTCCATGAACTTAATACACTAGATGCATGCTGGATAGCGGTCGATGTGGGGAGTAATTATAGTAGATGCAGGCAGGAGTCGGTCTACTAATCTTGGACGTAATGCCTATATGATGATCATTGCATGGATATCGTCATAATTATTCGATGTTCTATCAATTGCCCAACAGTAATTTGTTTACCCATCGTGCGCTATTTCTTGAGAGAAACCACTAGTGAAATCTATGGCCCCCGTGTGTATTTTCCCATCATATATTTACAAATTTATATTGCTATTTGCTTTTTTATATTTGCATCTTTTATTTTCAGATCTATATTATCAAAAACCCAAAAATACCTCGTTGAGTTCTATTTGCCATTATTTGCATATATCAATCTACCACAATTTTTATCCCGACAACTTGACAATTTCTGGCACCGTTACCCGAAAGGGATTGACAACCCCTTTTTCACGTCAGGTTGCAAGTATGTGTTCTTTGTGTGCAGGTACCGTTTACATAGTGTTGCTTCGTTCTCCTACTGGTTCGATAACCTTGGTTTCATAACTGAGGGAAATACCTACCATAGATGTGCTGCATCATCCCTTCCTCTTTGGGGAAATACCGACGTAGTTCAAGCGACATCACTTACAGAAGCATGAGCAGCCATACCCACGAGGCAACCAACCCACGATCTGGTACGCACGAGCAGCCTACCACGAGCCACGAGGCACAGGACTCAGGAGACGCACCACTATTGCTAAAACAAAAGGATACGCAACCCTCGCGTGCCCGCCACCGAAATCGATCTCCAGACTCCAGCGCTTGCGCTGCCGTCCGCCATGGCGTCGCCTTCACCCCCAACCCCCTCCTCCGGGTTCCCGATTGCCGCAATCATGTCTGGTGCACCACCCCCTGCTGGGCGTTCACTGCCGGCTGCTGAACATTGTCTTTTCTTAATTTTCTTTTTGGTGCTTTTCCTATTGTCTCCTCCATGCTTTCCACAATTCCACTTGTACCGTGTTATACTTGTGTGCATCAGTGTATAAATTGCTTTGAACAGAAAAATAATGTGTTTGTGTGTGTATGTATCTAGTCATATATCGAGGGTAATGTTGACTCAAATTGATGGAATTGACAATTTTATTTCATAATGTAGAAAAAGAAGATGAAGAGATTTTTTTATTCTGATGTCTTGAAGGTGTTGGCTCTTCGTCCATTGCTCATAAGGTTATGCGAGACATTGATGAAGCAAACCAATGATTTGGTACTCTTCTTTTGTCATGTACTGTTCTTTATAGTTTTTGTCATATTTTTATCTATGTTATTTTATCGTTAAGTATTGAGTTTAAATTCTAATTTTTTCTTTCAATTGAGACATATTCCGTATGGGGTATCTTGTGAGGTAGCTAAAAGCCTTATGGACGTTAAGTTTTTCCCTCGCGGTGAATTTTTTTTAGGACCGGGGCTTGCTCCAATCCTGGCTCCGCCATTGTATAACCACACATGCACGCCTCATCAAAACATCATAGAAAAAAGAAGATTACTCAACTTATGTCGAGAGAGAGACCTTAGGATTGACCACATTGAAACACGTTGTTACCGTATGAGCACTATGGCTACTGTCGGCGAGGGTGGGAAGGAGGATAAACGTATATACATATGGGATTCCATGTGCTGAAATAAAGGACATAAACCTATTGGGGGTCTTAAGTTATGGTTATTGAGTTAGGGGCCTGTGGTATTTTTTCTCCCGTTGCAACACACAGATTCTTTTGCTAGTTAGAACTCATGCTACTAATACATTTCTTTTCGTGTCTCTTTATGAACCATTCATCCAAGTTTACACTCAATTCTCCCATGCAGCCTGAGGCTATCAACCCAGTTATTATCCGGGCAGGAAAACTCTAAACAAAAATACAATTAGAACATGCCTAGAACCAGCCAACAACGACATTATTATGCATCGTCGAACCGCGGTGCCTTCAAAAGAGTAATTTTGAGACTCTCAGATGTTTTTTTGCAAAATATTCAACAACTCCTGCGGACCATCAGATCTGAGATACAATGTCCCAGGAGCCCGTATCATGGTATCACGTAAGAGCCGGCAGCACCTAATGATTTCCCTTCAAAAGCGTCCAAGGCCTTGTGTTTCCCGTTCAAGGATCCAACATGCTCTAGAATGCTTTGGGGCACAAAATTACTCCACCTATGGACAACACTTACAGAAAACTGCCCTACAGACAGACGCGGGGGCCTCTAATTCATCCCTCCTCCCCAATGTAATGATGGCACCTTTGTCCGTAAGTTTTCATCTGTAAAAAATGCATGTAAGCCTAGCGTTGCTCCTTGGAGCATGGGTCCTTGATGTCACAAGTGAAAGTATCAATGGGGAACTACTAGTCCTACCCGAATGAGATCTCGGTTCAAAAGTCTTGGGACTTTCGAGTGCCTCACCCAAGGATCCATGGCTCGAAAGGTACCTTGGAGGTTCGAATCCTCAGTTTACACACATTTGAGGTTGCTCCCATATAGCACAAATGATACTAAGAAAGACTCGCAAGAATCTAATACTTCGCTACGATGAATGAAAGCCTATATAGGCAAGGCTAACCGCTCAAAGCCACTAGCAAACTCTAGTACTTCGCCACACGAAAAGAAATAAAACCTATACGGTCAGAGTTAACTGCTAACCCAAAAAAATTAAGGCTCTCGAAAGAAAGAAAAAAGTCTGCAAGCCAACCAGAATGACCTTTCGAGGTTCGCACATCACTACAAATAGGATCCATGAGGCTGAAAGGTGAGGATTAATGTTTTAGTCAGTGGTAGCTCTTCTGTCGAGGTTTATTGGGCCTCATCGTATTACTATATAGAATTTAACCATATATATGACTAACCAAAATACGAGGAATATGCTTCAAAATGTCTATCAGTTTTGCTAAAGCACATCTAGATGTGCCATAAGTATTGCACATCTAAGTCCTATGTCATTGATCTTACACGAAGATTCATATGAATATCTTTTGTTTTCTTTTCCTTTACTTTTTTATACTTGATTGAGTCACTTAAATGTGCAAGATGTGCCCTAGACAACCGCAGTGTCTATTACTGGATTTGTATTCGAAAAATGTTTCTGACAGTATATTTTCTATGACATATATTATATTTGTTAGTTATAATTATGATTAAAATTTGACACAAAATACGAGGGGTTTAATGATAAGTAGCCAAACAATGAAACTCCCTCCATTCAAATATACGAGGGAGTACACTTCTGAAAATTCAATGCAACACCCAGATGAACAATAAAATGGCAAACATTGTTGAATGTTTCACATACGTGCAAGTTTCATGATGAAACAATACGGACGAAAAAAAGAAATCAATACTAAAAGAATGTTAGTTTTGGAGATACTCTCGAGCACCTTTTTGTTTTTCTCCAGATCTCCATGAATGTCCTTATATTATGAAATTTTACACACGGGTGAAATATTCAACGATGTTTGTTGAAAAGATCATAATTTATGTAATTATTTTATTATTTTTCGTACTGTTCATCCCACAGAGGATACAGATCTCTGAGTCTCCGCTTTCCTCGCCGCGGCCGCCAACAACGACCTTTTGCCGGACTGGCACGCGCACTCTTGTCAAGTTACTGTTCTGTAAATCCAAAGAGGCAGAGTAGTAGTCCGACAGGGAAGAAATCTCTCTGTATCCGATTGCCTTGCCGCAAAAATAAAGAAAAAACTGCCTCCCCATCGCCGCCAACGAACGACGCTTTGCCTCATTGGCTCATTGCTCAGTTTGAGTCAGTTCCCTATGGCCAGCACGCCCACCGTTACCAAGTCGCCGCCGGCGCTCATCCCGCCGGCGGGGCCTACCCCCTGCGGCACCCTCCCGCTCTCCTCCATTGACAAGACCGTCGCCGGCTCCGGCTTTGTGAACCTTATGCAGGTCTTTCCCCCGCCCTCAATCGACCAGGGCACCGTCGCGGCCGTGGCCGCAATGCGCAACGGGTTCGCGAGGGCGCTTGTACCCTACTATCCAGTGGCCGGCCGCATCGCCTCGAGCGGCCTCGCGGTGGACTGCACCGGGGAGGGCATCTGGTTTGTGGAAGCCGCCGCGAGCTGCACGCTCGCTGACGTCGACGGCCTCGACTGCTGCCCGCTGCTCATCCCAGGAGAGCTCCTCCTCCCTCGCCCTCCCCCCGGCGAGAAGCTCAACGACCTCATCCTCATGGCCCAGGCGACGAGGTTCACCTGCGGTGGGTTCGCCGTCGGGATCCGCTTCAGCCACGCGGTTTTCGACGGACATGGGGCTGCGCAGTTCCTTACGGCGGTGGGGGAGCTAGCGCGGGGCCTCAAGGCGCCGTCAGTGGCTCCGGTGTGGGACCGCGACGCGATCCCAGACCCTCCAAGCCCGCTGCCGGGGCAGCTCACGGAGTTCAGGCTGGTGACCCAGGTGGTCGACATCTCGGCGGAGAGCATCGCGCGCGTGAAGGACGAGTTCAAGCAGGCTGCCGCGACATCGACGGGGGAGGTGTGCTCCACCTTTGACGCGGTGACGGCCGTGGTGTTCAAGTGCCGCGCGCTGGCGCTGGCGTCGGCGCTCCCTGAGGACGTCGAGGTCCGGATGGCCTTCGCCGCCAGCACGCGGCACCTTCTCCGCGGCGTGCTGCCGACCGTGGAGGGCTACTACGGCAACTGCGTATTCCTGGCGTGCGTCACTAGGACAGGCAAGGCTGTCCGGGAGGCGGCGCTGGCGGAGGTGGTCGGCGCGGTACGGGAGGCGAAGGAGGCGGTTCCCGCTCGGTTCGCCGGCTGGATGCGCGGCGTCGAGCAGTACGACGTGCCGCCGCTCGACTACAGCACAGTGACGTTGTCGGACTGGAGCCGTCTCGGCTTCGACGAGGTGGACTACGGCTTCGGTGCGCCTGGGTACGTGTTCCCGCTCAACGACCACGTCAACTTCGTCGCGGCGCTCAACTACGTCAGGCCGCCGGCACCCAGGCGTGGGGGCATCCGGGTGGTGCTCCGCTGCGTCGAGGAGCCTCATGCGGCCGCGTTCGCCGTCGAGCTCGCCAAGTTCGCCTAGATGCAACGCATTGATGGTTCCCATTTCCTGGACATGTCCGTCCATTAATGTGAGACTGCGCAGTTCAGGGAACACATTTTTCACATTTTTTTTCTCTCGGGAGCCAACACGTTGTATCTCCATTGTATGGTCGTATAATAAGAATAATACTTTATCTTTTTTCCTCTCGGGATAAGAATAATACTCCATAAAAATTGAACCTGTGTTTAGCCAATCCAACACCGACCCGCAAACCTCTCGCATGCGTTCGGACCGCGCTGTCCAAACAGCGGAAGCCATTAAAAGGGGGTCTGTATCAGTCCACGGAGCGGTCTAGACGCGATTTCTCCAACAAATCGGAGACAAACGTGGAGGGCTTTGCAGGAGTACGGACCGATCTCACGCCCGCTTCTGACCGTCCTGGCCCATTAACCCCCCTCCCGTGCGTTTTCGGTCAGCGCCGCCCTAGAGCGTCAGCGCATGCATTCATGCCCAGCCAGAGCGGACGCTACCGCTCACTGGCGCCGGCATTGAAGCTGCGCGCCGGCCGAGAGAGCGCCGCCCATGCCGCTTCTTGGTGCAGGCGACCGCCGCACGTTCAAATGACACGACGGCCGCCCGTCTGCCCATTTGTCGCTCACATTGATGGCATGCGGTTGCCGAGGCATCTCCTCCCACGCCACCCATCCGTCCCTCTGCCGCTCACTATTGCTAACAAAACTGATGCCCTAGCCATAGCCGCAGTCATCCACCTCCGATCCCTCTCCGCACCACTCTCACCATGGATCCCCTCCTGTCAAAGCTCTCTGGGATGGGTTAACGTCGGACGAGAAGGAGATGGCTGCCATTGTGATACGTCCATTTTGTATCATGTTTCCCTATTGTTATTTATAGTGTTTTTATTCAATATAATACTTTGTTGGGTAATTCTAATGCTTTTTCACTCATAATATGCAAGGTTTACACAAAAAGGAAGAATGTCCGCAGCTGGAATTCTGGACCTGAAAAAATTACGTTAGAGATACCTATTTTGCACATCTCCAAATGAGCTCAAATTTTACAGAGAATTATTTTAAAATATATGAAAAAATACTATAGAAAAGAAATACCAGAGGGGGCCACCCGGGTGCCCACTATGCACCAGGGCGCGTCATCCCCTCCAGGCGCGCCCTGGTGGGTAGTGGGCTACCTGGCCCACCTCCTGTGTCCATCTTCCAGTAAATAAGGTCATTTGACCTAGAAAAAATAAGGAGAGAACTTTCGGGACGGAGCGCCGCCGTCGCGAGGCGGAACTTGGGCAGGAGCATTTTTGCTCTCCGGTGGAGCGATTCCCCGGGGATACTTCCCTCCGGGAGGGGGAAATCGAAGCTATCGTCATCACCAACAACCCTCTCACCTTGGGACGGCCAATCTTTATGAACATCTTCAACAACACCATTTCATCTCAAAATCCTAGTTCATCTCTTGTGTTCAATCTTTGTACGGGAACCTCAGATTGGTACCCGTGGGTGACTAGTAGTTTTGATTACATCTTGTAGTTGATGCTAGCCAGTTTATTTGGTGGAAGATTATATGTTCAAACCCATTATGATATTTATCTCTCCTCTGATCTTGAGCATGCATATGTTGTGTGAGTAGTTAATTTTGTTCTTGAGGACATGGGAGAAGTCATATTGCAAGTAATCATGCGAATTTGATATTCATTCGATATTTTGATGATATGTATGTTGTGATTCCCTTAGTGGTGTTATGTGAACGTCGACTACATGACACTTCACCATCTTTTGTCCTAAGGGAATACATTGTGGAGTAGTTATTAGATAATGGGTTGCTAGAGTGACAGAAGCTTAAACCCTACTTTATGCACTATTCCGTAAGGGCTGATTTGGATCCACATGTTTAATGTTATGGTTAGACTTTATCTTAAGTAGGAGGCTTGTTCAAGTAAGAATAACACCCAAGCACGGATCCACCCACATATCAAATTATCAAAGTAGCGAATACGAATCAAACCAACATGATGAAAGTGCCTAGATGAAATTCCCGTGCTCCCTCAAGAACGGTTTACTTACTATAAGAGATCATTTTGGCCCGTCCTTTGCTACAAAAAAGATTGGGATACCTTGCTGCACCTATTCCTACTATTGCTACTTGTCACTTGTTACAAATTATCTTGTTATCAAACTACCTGTTACGACAATTTCAGGGCTTGCTCATATTACCTTGCTGAAAACCGCTTGTCATTTCCTTCTGCTCCTTGTTGGGTTCGACACTCTTACTTATCGAAAGGACTATGATTGATCCCCTATACTTGTGGGTCATCAAGACTCTTTTCTAGCGCCGTTGTCGGGGATTGAAGCGCTCTGGGTAAGTGGAATTCAGTAAGGAAAAGTTATATAACAAGTTGAAATTTACTGTTACTTGTTAATATGGAAAACAATCCTTTGAGGGGTTTGTTCGGGGTATCTTCACCTCGACCGGAGACACAAAGAGTTGCCCCTCAACCTACTGCACCTACTAAAAATATTGGTTATGAAATTCCTTTGGGTATGATAGAGAAACTACTAGCTAATCGTTGTGCAGGAGATGGACCACCACATCCTGATATGCACCTAATTTATGTGGATGAAGTTTGTGGATTATTTAAGCTTGCAGGTTTACCCGGAGATGAAGTCAAGAAGAAGGTTTTCCATTTATCTTTGGGGGGAAAAGCATTGACATGTATAGGCCATGTGATGGTATTGGAGCTTGGGACTGGAACTGATTGAAATTGGAATTTCACCAAAAGTTTTATCCTATGCATCTATTTCATCGTGATCAGAATCATATATTAAATTTTTGGCTTCGTGAAGGAGAAAGTACTGCTCTAGCTTGGGGGAGGCTTAAATCAATGTTATATTCATACCCCAATAATGAGCTTTCAAGAGAAATTATTATACATAATTTTTATGCTCGACTTTCTCGTAATGATCAATCCATGCCCGATACTTCTTGTACTGGTTCTATTATGAAGAAGACTATTGAATTCAGGTGGGATCTTTTGGAAAGAATTAAACACAATTCCGAAGATTGGGAATTCGACTAAGGTAAAGAGTCAGTTATTAATCTTCAGTTTGATTGTGTAAAATCTTTTATGAACATCGATGCTTTTCACAAGTTTAGCACTAAATATGGACTTGACTCTGAGATAGTAGCCTATTTTGTGAATCATTTGCTACTCATGTTGACCTCCCTAAGAAGAAGTGGTTTAAATATCATCCCCCTATTAAGGAAAAGATTGAGGGACCAGTTACAGTTAAACATGAAACTATCATTTACAATGTTGATCCAGTTGTGCCTAATGCTTATATTGAAAAAACCACCTTTCCCTATTAGGATAAAGGAACATGCTAAAGTCTCAATCGTGGTTAAGGGAAGTAATATCAAAACACCTAGACCCTCTGAACAAATTAAAGTAGAACCTGGTATTGCTATAGATAAAGATCTCTTGGTCGATAATATAGATGGGCATGTTCTTTATTTCTGTGATGAAGTTGTTAGAATTGTCAAACCTGATACTAAAAATAAAAAAACCTTGTTGTTGGCATGCCTGTCGTCTCAATTAAAATTGGAGATCATTGCTATCATGGTTTATGTGATTTGGGTGCTAGCGTGAGTGCTATTCCTTTTACCTTATATCATGACATCAGGAATGATATAGCACCTGCTAAAAAAGAGGATATTGATGTCACTATTAAACTTGTAAATAGGGACACCATCACACCACTTGGGATTCTTAGAGATGTTGAAGTCTTGTGTGGGAAAATAAAATACCCGACCGAAATTCTAGTTCTTGGTTCTCTAGAAGATGATATTTGTGCCATAATATTTGGTAGACCTTTCTTGAACACTATCAATGCTAAGATAGATTGCCATAAAGAAACTGTAAGTGTCAATTTTGGTGATGTGTCTCATGAGTTTAATTTCTTTAAGTTTCGTAGACATCCTCGTGATAAAGAATTTCCTAGTAAGGATGAAATAATTGGTCTTGCTTCTATTGTCGTACCTCCTACTGATCCACTAGAACAATATTTGCTTGACCATGAAAATGATATGCACTTACATGAAAGAAACGAAATAGATAAAGTATTCTTTGAACAACAACCTATCCTTAAACACAATTTGCCTATTGAAACTCTAGGAGGTCCTCCTCCACCTAAAGGTGATCTTGTGTTTGGATTAAAACAATTGCCTGACACTTTGAAATATGCTTATCTTGATGAGGAAAAGATATATCATGTTATTATTAGTGTCAACCTTACAGAACATGAAGAAAAGATATTATTAAAAATTTTAAGGAAGCACCATGATGCTATTGGATATACTCTTGATGATCTTGAGGGCATTAGTCCCACTCTCTATCAGCACAAGATTAATATGCAACCTGATGCTAAACCTGTCATTGATCATCAACAATGATTGAATCTAAGATGAAAGAAGTGGTAAGAACTGAAATACTAAAGCTCCTAGAAGCAGGTATAATCAATCCCATATCTGATAGTAGATGGGTAAGTCCTGTTTATTGTGTCCCTAAGCAAGGAGGTATTACTGTGATTCCTAATGACAAAAATGAACTCATTCCAAGCAGAAGGTGATTATTCATTTCTTCATTCTTTTTCCTCCATTTTTGGATAGATTTTGAGTGATGCTACAAGCTACATCATCAGATCCATTCTTGGTTCATTCGCAAAAAAAAATCCCATTATTGGTTCTAAATGTACATAGAAAATTTTAAATGTCTGCTCTGTAAGAAAAGTACAATTCCATGGTTCTAACATTGCATCAATTTCTGGCATACCTAGAATTGTGACTGGCTATAGAATGGTAATTGATTTTTGAAAATTAAATAAAGCCACTAGATAACATCATTACCATTTACCTTTTATTGATCAAATGTTAGAAAGATTATCAAAGCACACACTTTTGCTTTCTGGATGGATATTCTGGTTTCTCTCAAATACCTGTATCACAACCAGATGAACAGAAAACCACTTTTACTTGCCATTTTGGAACTTATGCTTATAGGCGTATGCCTTTTGGTTTATATAATGCACCGACTACCTTTCAAAGATGTATGACTGCTATATTCTCTAACTTTTGTGAAAAGATTGTTGAGGTTTCAATGGAAGATTTCTCCATTTATGGAACTTCTTTGAGAATTGCTTAAGCAACATTGATCGAGTTTTGCAGAGATGTGAACAAACTAATCTTGTCTTGAATTGGGAGGAGTGCCACTTGATGGTGAACGAAGGCATTCTCTTGGGGCATAAAATTTATGAGCGAGGTATTGAGGTGGATAAAGCTAAATTTTCTACAATTGAGAAAATGCAATGTCCTAAAGACATCAAAAGTATTCGTAGTTTCCTTGGTCATGTTGGTTTCTATAGAGGTTTATAAAAGACTTCTCTAAAATTTCTTGGCCTCTAACTAATCTTTTGCAAAAGGATGTACCATTTGTTTTTTATGATGAGTGTGTAGAAGCCTTTGAAACACTTAAGAAAGCCTTAACTTTTGCACCTATTGTTCAACCAGCTAATTGGAACTTGTCTTTTGAAATTATGTGTGATGCTAGTTATTATGCTGTTGGTGTTGTTCTAGGACAAAGAGTTGATAAGAAATTAAATGTTATCCATTATGCTAGTAAAACTCTAGACAGTACCCAAAGAAATTATGCTACTACTTAAAAAGAATTCTTAGCAGTTGTGTTTGCTTGTGATAAATTCAGATCTTACATTTTTGATTACAAAGTAATTGTTCACACTGATCATGTTGCTATTAAATATCTTATGGAAAAGAAATATGCTAAACCTAGAATCGTTAGGTGAGTTATTTTGCTACAAGAATTTGACTTGCACATCACTGATTGGAAAGGAGCTGAGAACCCCATCACTAAAAACTTGGCTAGGTTAGAAAATATTCTTGATGACCCACTACCTATTGATGATAACTTCCCTGATGAACAACTAGCTTTCATAAATGCTTCTCTTAATACTCCTTGGTATGTTGACTATGCTAATTATATTGATGCTAAATTTATACCACCTAATTTCACATACCAACAAAAGAAAAAAATTCTTCTATGATTTAAGCCATTACTTTTGGGAAGACCCACATCTTTATAAAGAAGGAGTAGATGGTATTATTAGACGTTGTGTACCTGAGCATGAACAGGAACAAATCCAACGTAAATGTCACTCTGGAGCCTACGGAGGGCATCATGCGGGAGATGGAACTGCACACAAAGTATTACAATCTGGTTTTTATCGGCCTACTCTTTTTAAGGATGCCCATAAATTTGTCTTATCTTGTAATGAATGTCAAAGAATTGGTAATATTGGTAGACGTCAGGAAATGCCTATGAATTATTCACTTGTTATTGAACCATTTGATGTTTGGGGATTTGATTATATGGGACCTTTTCCATCCTCTAATGGGTATACACATATTTTGGTTGTTGTTGATTATGTCACTAAGTGGGTAGAAGCTATTCCAACTAGCAGTGTTGATCATAATACCTCCATTAAAATGCTTAAAGAAGTTATCTTCCCGAGGTTTGGAGTCCCTAGATATTTAATGATTGATGGTGGTTCATATTTTATTGATGGTGCTTTCCGTAAATTGCTTGCTAAATATGATGCCAACCATAGAATTACATCACCTTATCACCTTCAATCTAGTGGACAAGTTGAACTTAGCAATAGAGGAATAAAGTTGATATTAGAAAAAAATATCAATAGGTCCCGAAATAATTGGTCTAAGAAACTTGATGATGCTCTTTTGGCCTATATAACTGCTTATAAAAATCCTATGGGTATGTCTCCATACAAAATTATTTATGGAAAAGCTTGTCATTTGCCTCTTGAGTTAGAACACGAAGCATACTAGGCAATTAAAGAACTCAACTATGACTTCAAACTTGCCGGTGAAAAGAGGTTATTTGACATTAGCTCACTAGATGAATGGAGAACTCAAGCCTATTAAAATGCCAAACTATTTAAAGAATTTTTTTAAAGATGGCATGACAAAAGAATCCAAAAGCGGGAATTCAAATTTGGTGAATATGTTCTATTGTACAATTCTCGTTTTAGACTTTTTGCAAGAAAACTTCTTTCCAAATGGAAAGGACCTTATATCATCGAAGAAGTTACCGCTCTGGAGCTATTAAGATAAATAATGACGAAGGCACTAATAATAAGGTGGTCAATGGACAAAGAATTGAGCACTATATTTCAGGTATGCCTATTAATGTTGAAACTAATATTATTCAAACCATGACGCCGTAGAAATACATATAAGAGACCTTCGAGAACCGTCTAGAATCCTGAAAAGGAAGAGGTACATGATACACTAAGTAAACCAACTCCAAAAATTCCACAAAAATACTTTCTGTCAGTTTTAGAATATTAGAAAAAACACCCGAGAAGGCAACCCGGGTGCCCACTCTGTCACCTTCCCGACTTCGCTGTCCCGTAATATACTTGTTTCCCAAGATTAAAATTCTTTTTATATACCCACAGGCACCTTCCTGACTTTGCTTTCCTGTAGTATACTTGTTTCCCAAGATAATTTTTTTATATACCCAAGGACAATTTGACCACCATATCGCGGAGAAATCCTCTGTTCTTATTTCATGTTGTTTTCTGCCAGATCTATCAAGCCAGGCATCATGTCTTCTCCCTCCTCCAACAACATAGAAGAAGATGCTTGGCTACTAAAGATGGAGCTAAAGAGGGAGGAACCAAACGAAGCCACCAAGGAGGACAAGGTCAAGGAAGTTGTAGGAGATCAGGCTCAAGAAGGGGGGCAAGCCATGCTCATGGGGGAGGCTGAGAAAGAGGAAGACATCCTTCAACCCTACTATAATCATCTCACCTCTACTGAAATTGAGGCTTTAAGGGCCTTTGAAATAGCACGCATTCAGAATACATATCTCACTCATGCAGTTATTTTGTTGGAAGAGCAAAACATCGCCGTTCGGAGCATCAACCATAGATTGGAGTACCTGCTGAAGTTGAGGTGCAAAGCCTCTACTACCTCGTCACCACCACCATCACCATCATCACCAAAGAAGGAGACTTAAGCACATGGGTATGGGCACTCCCCTTGGCTTTTGCCAAGCTTGGGAGAGATGCCACGATATCGTATCACCATCACTTTTATTATCTTCACCAGCTTTTAGTTCGATCTTTAGTTATTTCATGATTTAGTTAAATATAAGTTTAGTATGATCTATTTTTGAGTGCTAGTTTCATGATGTACCCATCTATGTAATCGACTTGAGAGTCATATAATAAAGTTTAGTTCGAGTTTTTGCTTCTTTACTTTCTTGTTTCAATGAAAATAAAGGAAATAAAGAAAAACATCGTATGCTAATCTTATGGTAAGTAATGACATCACATAAGGAAAAGTATAAGTGGTAAAATTTATTGGAAGTTGAAAACATAGCATTGGTTAATGATGCAATTCATGAAAGAATTAATAAAAGAAGAGAAGATTCACATGCAAATATACCATCTTGGACATCTTTTATGATTGTGAGCCCCCACTAAATATCTTATGCGAAATTGTTGACGTTGGACAAGGAAGACAACATAATGATTTATGTTTGTTCATATTCACATAGAAATTATATTATCATAGATCATCCAACATGTGGTGCTTGCACAATACCTTTGCTAGCCGAAAGTCCGCACTAAGTAGAGATACTACTTGTGCATCCAAAAACCTTAAACCCAAATCCATGTTTTGAGAGTCCACTATACCTACCTATGGATTGAGTAAGATCCTTCAAGTAAGTTGTCATCGGTACACAAGGTAATAAAAGTTGCTTCTAAATGTGTTTCATCCTTTAGTGTAAAGGAAAATAAGCATTGTAAGAACTTGTGATGGCAAAGCAATAAAAGCGACGGACTGCAAAATAAAGGTTTCTGTCATAAGGGGCAATATAATGTAACATTCTATTGCATTAACAGATTGTGCATACAAAACCAAAAAGCTCATGACAACCTCTGCTTCCCACTGCGAAGGGCTTATCTTTTACTTTTATGTATTTACTTTTTATGCAAGAGGAAAAGTGTTCTACTTTATTCCTTTCTATTTACTCTCTTGCAAGCATCATGTGGCAGGGAAAGATCTAGGCACATATACCCAGTTGGATATGAGTGGTCATGTGTTATTATTGTTGACATCACCCTTGAGGTGAATAAGTTGGGAGGCAAACCTATAAGCCCCTATCTCTCTATGTGTCCAGTTGAAACTTTTCGATCCATATATATGTTGTGAGTGTTAGCAATCATAGAAGACTAAATTATGATTGAGTATGTGGACTTGCCAAAAGGCTCCGATATGAGACCCTTCCTGGAAATATGATGAATTGCAATGGCAAAGTTGACTGAGAAAATAGTTTGTTAGTTTTCAATAAAGTTTATGCTTTATACTTTGATGTTGTGATGAATTGTTCCTTGTGCATGAGAAGTTTTATGATAATAATTGTTGTTGTTATAATAATGATAATGATGCTACTATGTCCGTATTTTGTTTTTATCAACACCTCTATCTCTCTAACATGTGGACATGATTTTCGATATCGGCTTTCACTTGAGGACTAGAAAGGTATAAGCTTGGGGGAGTTGATACGTCCATTTCGCGTCATGTTTTCCTATTGATATTTATATTATTTTTATTCAATATAACTCTTTCTTGAGTAATTCTAATGCCTTTTCTCTCATAATATGCAAGGTTTACACAAAGAGGGAGAATGCCATCAACTAGAATTCTGGACCTGAAAAAGCTACGTCAAAGATGCCTATTCTGCACATCTCCAAATGAGCTAATATTTTATGGAGAATTATTTTGGAATATATATAAAAAAGGGAGAAAATAAATACTGGAGGGGGCCACCCAGGTTCCAACTAGGCACCAGGGCGCGCCACCTCACTTTGTGCATTCGGTTTATTCAGTTTACATGGTTCGGTTTATACAGTTTTTTGGTTTGTACGATATTAATACTTCGGTAAATATGGTATGAAATTAAAATACGTTCGGTTTTGGTATATACC
Source organism: Triticum dicoccoides (assembly GCF_002162155.2). Lineage (NCBI taxonomy): Eukaryota > Viridiplantae > Streptophyta > Magnoliopsida > Poales > Poaceae > Triticum > Triticum dicoccoides. The sequence goes on from NC_041393.1 coordinate 419,623,827, forward strand.
AAATTATTTCGGTATGGTTTCGGTATATGCCATAATAACCAAAGTTGACGCGAATTTGAAATGACATAATAACACTTTACAAATTTATGACTCAAAACACATACTATTTTACACAAATAGTATATAACTATATATACAAGTATATATGCATGAATGGATTAATCCCTTGATAGTTATGGACGTTGAGGGAGTCCTGGATTAGGGGGTGTCCGGATGGCCGGACTATGACCTTTGGCCGGACTCCCGGACTATGAAGATACAAGATTGAAGACTTCGTCACGTGTTCGGATAGGGACTTTCCTTAGCGTGGAAGGCAAGCTTGGCGATACGATATGAAGATCTCCTCCCATTGTAACCGACTCTGTGTAACCCTAGCCCTCTCCGGTGTCTATATAAACCGGAGGGTTTTAGTCAGTAGGACAGATAACAATCATACCATAGGCTAGCTTCTAGGGTTTAGCCTCTCTGATCTCGTGGTAGATCAACTCTTGTAATACCCATATCATCAATATCAATCAAGCAGGAGTAGGGTTTTACCTCCACCGAGAGGGCCCGAACCTGGGTAAAAACATCGTGTCCCTTGTATCCTGTTACCATCCGCCTAGACGCACAGTTCGGGACCCCCTACCCGAGATCCGCCGGTTTTGACACCGACATTTGTGCTTTCATTGAGAGTTCCTCTGTGTCGTCACCTTTAGGCCCGATGGCTTCTTCGATCATCAACTAGGACGCGGTCCAGGGTGAGACTTTTCTCCCTAGACAGATCTTCGTATTTGGCGGCTTCGCACTGCGGGCCAACTCGCTTGGCCATCTGGAGCAGATCGGAAGCTACGCCCCTGGCCATCAGGTCAGGTTTGGAAGCTTAAACTACACGGTGGACATCCGCGGGGACTTGATCTTCGACGGATTCGAGCCACGGCCGAGCGTGCCGCACTGTCTCGATGGGCATGATCTAGCTCTGCCACCGGACAGCGCCCAGAGTGCCGCTCAGGTGTCCGCTGCGACCGTTAGCTCGGAGCCGACTGCGCTAGTCGGGGACGGACGGTTGGACGCCGCCCCGGGAGCCGCAATATCTACGACGATAGAGCCGAATACCAGCCTAGTCCTTTGCAAGGCCCGTGACTCCGAGGTGCCGGACTCTGTTCCGGACTCCGAATACTCCGCACCCCTTCCGATCGAACCCGATTGGGCTCTGATCATGGAGTTCACCGCCGCGGACATCTTTCAGCACTCGCCCTTTGGCGATATCCTGGATTCACTAAAGTCTCTCTCTTTGTCAGGAGAGCCCTGGCCGGACTATGGTCAGCAGGGTTGGGATACGAACGACGAGGAAATTCAAAACCCACCCACCACCCACTTTGTAGCCACTGTCGACGATCTAACCGACATGCTAGACTTCGACTCCGAAGACATCGACGGTATGGACGCCGATGAAGGAGACAACCAAGAACCAGCACCTATAGGGCACTGGAAGGCCACCTCGTCATATGACATATACATGGTGGACACCCCCAAAGCAGGGGATGGAGATGAAAAAGCGGAGGATGACCCCTCCAAGAAGCAACCCAAGCGCCGACGTCAGCGGCGCCGCTCTAAATCCCGCCAAAGAAAGAACGGCGAATCCGGCACCAGAGACGTCAACACCCCGGACAGTGCCGAAGACAACCCCCTCCAGCAGGATTCAGCGCGGGAGGACGAAGGAGCCAGCCCTCATGAGAGAGCTGCAGACAAAGAGGTTGAGGACGGCAATTATATGCCTCCCTCCGAAGACGAGGCAAGCCTCGACGACGACGAATTCGTCGTACCATAGGATCCCGTCGACCGAGAGCGTTTTAAACGCAGGCTTATGGCCACGGCAAGCAGCCTCAAGAAATAATAGCAGCAGCTTAGAGCTGACCAAGACCTGCTGGCCGACAGATGGACCGAAGTCCTGGCAGCCGAAGAGTATAAACTCGAACGCCCCTCCAAGAGTTACCCAAAGCGCAGGCTGCTACCCCAACTAGAGGAGGAAGCAACTAAACCTACATCACCAGCGTACGATGCGCCCGATCGGCCACCCCGTGGCCGTGACAGAGAGGCCTTTCGGCCCTCAAACCAAGCCGCACCCCGGCACCGCTCTAAAAATACCAGAGCACGGGGGAACGCAACAGACCTGCGAGACATATTGGAGGATAAGGCAAGGCAAACAAGATCGATCTATGGATCACGTGGGCGCCCCACATCACGGGACGATAACCATCACGCTGGATATGATAAATACGGCCAGGCCGAATACAACAGACAAAGCTCATCCGAGCTACGTCGCGACATAGCCCAGTACAGGGGCGCCGCACACCCACTGTGCTTCACAGACGAAGTAATGGATCATCAAATCCCCGAGGGTTTTAAACCCGTAAACATCGAATCATACGATGGCACAACTGATCCCGTGGTATGGATCGAGGATTATCTCCTTCATATTCACATGGCCCGTGGCGATGATCTACACGCCATCAAATACCTCCCGCTTAAGCTTAAAGGACCAGCTCAACATTGGCTTAATAGCCTGCCAGCAGAGTTAATTAGTTGCTGGGAGGACCTGGAATCCGCATTCCTCGACAACTTCCGGGCACTTACGTGCGACCACCAGACACCGATAACCTAAGCCACATAATCCAGCAGCCAGAGGACTCGGCCAGACAATTCTGGACACGGTTCCTAACCAAGAAAAATCAAATAGTCGACTGTCCGGATGCCGAGGCCCTTGCAGCCTTCAGGCACAACATCCGAGATGAATGGCTTGCCCATCACCTAGGATAGGAAAAGCCGAAATCTATGGCAGCCCTCACGACACTCATGAGCCGCTTTTGTGCGGGCGAAGACAGCTGGCTAGCTCGTAGCAATAACATAACCAAGAGCCCTGGCAATTCGGATACCAAGGAAAACAATGGTAGGTCACGTCGCAACAAGCACAAGCGCCGCATTAATGGCGACAACACTGAGGATACGGCAGTCAATGCCGGATTCCGAGGCTCTAAACCCGGTCAGCGGAAGAAGCCATTCAAAAGAAACCCTCCGGGCCCATCCAACCTAGACCGGATACTCGATCGCTTGTGCCAGATACACGGCACCCCCGAACAACTAGCCAACCACACCAACAGGGATTGTTGGGTGTTCAAGCAGGCAGGCAAGCTAAGTGCCGAAACCAGAGACATGGGGCTGCGTAGCGATGACGAGGAGGAGCCCCGGCCGCCGAACAATAGAGGACAGAAGGGCTTCCCCCCCGCAAGTGCGGACGGTGAACATGATATACGCAACCCACATCCCCAAAAGGGAGCGGAAGCGTGCCCTCAAGGACGTCTATGCGTTGGAGCCAGTCGCCTCAAAGTTCAACCCATGGTCCTCCTGCCCGATACTTTTGATCGAAGGGACCACCCCACTAGCATCCGTCATGGCGGATTCGCCGCATTGGTCCTAGACCCAATCAGTGACGGATTTCACCTCACTAGAGTCGTCATGGATGGCGGCAGCAGCCTGAACCTGCTTTATCAGGATACAATGCGCAAAATGGGTATAGAGCCGTCAAGGATTAAACCCACAAAGACAACCTTTAAAGGCGTCATACCAGGTGTAGAAGCCAGCTGTACAGGCTCGGTTACACTCGAAGTGGTCTTCGGATCCCCGGATAATTTCCGAAGCAAAGAGTTAATCTTCGACATAGTCCCATTCCGCAGTGGCTATCACGCCCTGCTCGGACGAACTGCATTTGCAAAATTCAATGCGGTGCCGCACTACGCATATATCAAGCTCAAGATGCCAGGTCCTCACGGAGTAATTACAGTAAATGGAAACACCGAACACTCTCTCCGAACGGAGGAGCACACAGCGGCCCTGGCGGCGGAAGTACAGAGCAGCCTCTCAAGGCAGCTCCCCAATCCGGGTGTTAAACGTCCGGACAACGTCAAGCGCGCCCGAAGCAACCTCCAACAAAGCCGGCTGGCACGATCCGAGTGAGCGTAGCAGTGCGGCCCCAATCCCAGCCCTCGCCAGATGGTGAAATCGGTACCACGCGTACATAATTACGCTTTGAAAATACCATGGCTATAAGGGGAGGGGCACAACTACGGCATGCCCAGAATGCGGCTCAACCGCACTTAGGGGCTCCCTATTCCGCTGTTTTCCTTTTTTATTATATACTTTCAGGACCCAATTATCCGGAAGGCCTGTCCGGCAGTACACTTGTCGAACACATGATGCAACAGCCAAGGCGAGAACAAGCTGCGTTGAATGTCCAGGTGGTCTCTATAACGAGTTAAATACCTATTTTTACTTAAAGACCCGCAGCTTGCCCCTGGAGGGGGACATGTCAAATAATCCCATCCTTTGCTTATCTCACTATTTGTATCATTCTGCTTTCATAGCAGCTCTTTTTAATAAACAGTACACAACTCTTATCTATTATTGTATTCATTTATTTTTATACAAATATGTTCAGTCATGACATTATGCAACCGTACACTTTGGTACGACCAATACACCAGGGGCTTAAGCACCCCATAATATGGTTTGAGAAGACCGAACACTCTCATGAGTGCGGCACCCCGAACTTATAGCACTATATGCATCGGCTCCGAATCATGTCTTGGGACAATAGTTGGGTTTGCCCGGTTCCCATGTTTTGGTACCTTACGTTCCGCATTGTTGGCTAAGGTAGCGCTGGGAGAACTACTGCGATTGTGTCCCAGTTGACCTGGATTAACACCTCAGTAGAGAAAGCTAAAACTGACCGTCATGATAGTGCGAGAGACCGGTCGCTGTTCGCGAGGTTTTTCGAGTCCTTAAAGACTTATGCCGCTTAGAGTGAGGAGCCGGATTTATCTGGCCTAGGCGTGGATAGCGCCCCGAACTCGGTCTTCCGAATACTAGGGGCTTCACCGAAATTTAAAATTATAGAATTCTATGGCTAAGTGAGAGTGATAAAGCATTATAAGTCTGACGGCCTGGTTCGTTGTGCTGAGCGCCTCCCTAGATGGACACAATAATGGGAACAAGAGCGCTCAGGTTTATCCTGAACACCCCAGCACTCGTGGCATGGGGGTAGAAGCCGACGACTTGCATCTCTCAGATTTGATAAACGGCCGCACAGAAGGTAATATTTTAAATTAACAAGCGTTGCTTAGCGCACATGAACAAAGTTTTCAGCGCACAGGATAACAACATGCGAGTCTACTAAAAAATTACATCTTTGGAGCACTCACCCGCTATAATGCGGGCACCCTTCAGGACGCCCTTATAATACATCTCGGGCGTGCGATACTCCTTGCCCAGCGGTGGCGGGTCCGTCACAAGCTTCTCCGCGTTCAGCTTGCCCCCAGTGCACTTTAGCACGGGCAAGGGCCCGACATGCACCCTCAATGCAGGCGGAGTGCTTGATGACCTCAATCCATGGACATGCGTCCACCAGCCGCCGCACCAGACCGAAGTAGCTCCCAGGCATCGCCTCCTTAGGCCACAGCCGAACTATGAGACCCTTTATGGCCTGTTCGGCCACCTTGTGGAGCTCGACCAGCTGCTTCAGCTGGTCGCTAAGGGGCACTGGATGTCCGGCCTCAGCATGCTGAGACCAGAATACCTTCTCCGTCGAGCTTCCTTCCTCGGCCCGGTAGAATGCGGCAGCATCGGACACACTACAGGGCAGATCTGCGAAAGCTCCTGGAGAGCTCCGGATTCGGGTAAGTAACAGGTAATTCACTTTCACGTGCTTGCTTTGCATGAAGAAGGCCTTACCCGCCGCTATCTTCTTTATCGCCTCAATTTCCTAGAGGGCGTTTTTGGCTTCGGCCTTGGCAGCTTTGGCACTCTCAAGAGCCGAGGCAAGCTCAGACTCTTGAGTCTTCGAGTCATGCTCCAAGCCCTCGTATTTTTCCACGAGAGCCTGGAGCTCTTGCCGCACCTCCGCCACCCGCGCCTCTTGCTTCTATCGCTCGGTGTGCTCCAAGGCCGCACCGCTTTCGGCCTTGGACACCGCCTCCTTTAGGGTCGCCACCTCATTCGTGGCCCCTGTGATACCCACGTTATTCCTATCATTTTTTGCAACCAAATCCTTTTCTATAAGGTACTACTTTAATAAGGTATCACTTACCTTCCTTGTCCTCGAGCTGCTTCTTGGCACGGCCGAGCTCGTTCTCGGACCGCTCGAGGCTCTGCTTCAATGCATCGACCTCCGCAGACAGTGCAGCAGAGGTTAGCAGCGCAGCCTGCATTCCCATATTGACATATTCCTGTTAGACTCCTGCGTATATCTTTTTAGATTCTCAGCTTGGCTTTTCTTTTCGAACACCAAACCGAGCATCAGGGGCTACTGTCTATGCGGTAATATTCTTACATATCCTAAAAACTTACCTCAAAGCCTGTTAGAAGGCTGGTACATGCTTCAGTCAGCCCGCTCTTGGCGGACTGAACTTTTCGGATCACCCCACTCATAACAGTGCGATGCTCCTCGTCGACGGAGGCGCCGTTAAGCGCCTCCAGCAGATTATCTGGCGCCTCCGGTTGGACTGAGGCCACCGGCGTCGCAGTCTTGCCCTTCTTGTGAAGGGGCCGCCCGCAAGACTCCAGAACCACTGAAGGTTCCGGTACGGAGTCCGGCACAGGGCCGGACTTATAGCACTCTGGGGTTTTAGCCCCCTTGCGCCCGGTGTCCGGGAGGTTGCCTTGTGGCGCCTCCAGGACCACCTCCTCTTGGTTGGGCCCCTTTTGGGACTCGGCCGTGGTGTCTTCTGCGTCGCGAGGGGAGGAGGCCATCGGAAGTGAAGTACTATTCACATCCGACGAACCCAGGGAGCCGCTCGACGAAGCGGGAAACTCATCCTTGGGCAGGCTACATGGTTGTATTCGGTGCTAGAAGACATTATGCGACAAATAAAAAATCATGAGTTATTTTGGAATCCAGACTTTTACGATCTCGCCAGGGGCTTGGCCCTCGAAGGCCACTCCTCTTCGCCGTCGTCGGCATTGGTAGAATAGTCCGGAGGAAGGGTCCTTCCCTTCTTGGACCCTCTGGCCTCCCCAGTTGGGGAGGCCTTCCTTTTCTTCTCTCCCCCTGATGGGGAAGAAGCGTCTTTCTTCTCCTCCTCGTCTTCGCGGGAGGAGTCCGCCTCGGAGTCATCAGATGATGAGTCTGATAACACCTGACGACGAGAACTCTTTCGAGTTCCCGTGGCCTTCTTCTTGGCCTTCTTCTCCGGCACCATGTGAGGTGCCGGAACTAGCAGCCCCGTCAAGCGGGCATCCGCTGGGTCTTCGGGCAAAGGAGCCGGACAATTAACCTGCTCGACCTTCTTCAGCCAGTCCTGTCAAAGGTAAGAGAGTTTAGATCCCGCATAGTGTCAAACAATGAAAAAGTGTCCTGTAGAGGGTGAAATAGCTTACCTTGTCGGCTTTATGCCGCGAGCTGAATCCGCGATCTTCGGTAGCAGATGCAGGAGCCTCGGCGCCCTTGAACAGCACCCTCCAGGCATCTTCGTGCGTAGTGTCGAAGAGCCCGCTCAAGGTTTGGTGCTGTGCCGGATCCCACTCCCACTCCCACAATTTGAAGGCCCGTTGTTGGCACGGGAGGATCCGGCATATGAGCATGACCTGGACTACGTTGACAAGCTTGAGATTCTTGTTCACCAGCTTTTGGACACAGGCTTGGAGTCCGGTCAGCTCTTCCGAATCTCCCCACGTCAGGCCCGTCTCTTCCCAGGAGGTAAGCCGTGTGGGGAAACCAGATCGGAATTCGGGGGCCGCCGCCCATTTGGGGTCGCGCGGCTCGGTGATGTAGAACCACCCCGATTGCCACCCCTTTATTGTCTCCACAAAGGAGCCCTCGAGCCATAGGACGTTGGCCATCCGTCCCGCCATGGCACCTTCGCACTCCGCTTGGTGGCCGCCCACTACTTTCGGCTTGACATTAAAAGTCTTCAGCCATAAGCCGAAGTGGGGCTGGATGCAGAGGAAGGCCTCGCACACGATGATGAACGCCGAGATGTTGAGGATGAAGTTCGGGGCCAGATCGTGGAAGTCCAGGCCGTAGTAGAACATGAGCCCTCGGACGAACGCATGAAGAGGAAAGCCCAATCCACGGAGGAAATGGGGGAGAAAAACAACCCTCTCATGGGGCCTGGGGGTGGGGATGAGTTGCCCCTCATCTGGAAGCCGGTGCGCGATGTCGTCAGACAAATATCCGGCCTTCCTCAACTTTTTGATTTGCCCCTCCGTAACGGAGGAGGCCACCCATCTACCTCCTGCTCCAGACATGATTGGAGAAGGTTGAGGTAGGAAGTGCGAGCTTGGGCGTTGGAGCTCGAGTACGCAGGGACGGATAAGCACCGGAGGAAGAAGGCGTAAATGGAAAGGGTAGATCCTTATCCCCTTATATGGGCGGCCGAAGCTACGAGCCCCCACCGACCTAATAAAACTCGCTTATCCCGCAAGCGTCACGGTTAATGGCACGGTTGGGTTATCCACGCCCGTATTGATGAGAATCCCGGAATAAGGGGACACGATCTCTACTTTGACAAGACGTGCCAAGGAAACCGCCTCACTAAACACGCTGAGGTGGAACAGTAAAACGATTCGAGTAAAGGCTTGATCATGGCATGGTGTCACGCTGCGGAGTACGTCAGCAGATTAGATTTGTGTGGAAATTATTCTCTCTACAGTGGTATGTGGAACTTATTTTTGTAGAGCCGGACACTATCCCTGTGTTCAACATCTTCTATGAAGTATTCAGAGGAGGAACCCGCCTTGCAATGCCGAAGATAATTTGCGCGCTGGACTCGTCGTCATTGAAGCCTGGTTCAAGGGCTACTGAGGGAGTCCTGGATTAGGGGGTGTTCGGATGGCCGGACTATGACCTTTGGCCGGACTCCTGGACTATGAAGAAACGAGATTGAAGACTTTGTCCCGTGTCCGGATAGGGACTTTCCTTGGCATGGAAGGCAAGCTTGGAGATACGATATGAAGATCTCCTCCCATTGTAACCGACTCTGTGTAACCCTAGCCCTCTTCGGTGTCTATATAAACCGGAGGGTTTTAGTCCGTAGGACAGATAACAATCATACCATAGGCTAGCTTCTAGGGTTTATCCACTCTAATCTCGTGGTAGATCAACTCTTGTAATACCCATATCATCAATATCAATCAAGCAGGAGTAGGGTTTTACCTCCACCGAGAGGGCCCGAACCTGGGTAAAAACATCGTGTCCCTTGTCTCCTGTTACCATCCGCCTAGACACACAGTTCGGGACCCCCTACCCGAGATCCACCGGTTTTGACACTGACATACGTTCTTAGCATTTTTTAAAGAGAAAAATAACTATTTTAAGAGAAAATGTACGTGCTTGGCAGTGAATTTGACTCATGTAGAGGAAAAATGATAACTTGTATGGTTGTTCGCCTCAAGAAATATAAATTTACTTGTTTACTCCGGTTTATTCGGTTAACCGTTCGGTTTTTTGGTATATACCATAAAAACAAAAGTTCAAAACGGTATGAAAAGTTCATACCATATCAAAACCATAAACCATAAAAATCGTAAAAATGGTGCGGTTCGCTTTATTTTCGGTATGGTTTTTCGGTTCGGTTTCAAAATGCACAGAGTGAGCGCCACCCCCTCCAAGCGTGCACTGGTGGGTAGTGGGCTACCTGGCCCACCTCTGGTGCCCCTCTTCTGGAACATAAGTTCTTTTGACCTAGAAAAAAATAAGGAGAGGACTTCCAGGACGGAGCGCCCCCGTCTTGAGGCGGAACTTGGGCAGGAGCATTTTGGCTCTCTAGCAGAGCGATTCCGCTGGGGATACTCCCCCCGGAAGGGGGAAATCGAAGCTATCGTCATCACCAACAACCCTCTCACCTTGGGAGAACCGTCTTGAGGCGGAACATGGGCAGGAGCATTTTGGCTCTCCGGCGGAGCGATTTCGTTGGGGATACTTCCCCCCGGAAGGGGGAAATTGAAGCTATCGTCATCACCAACAACCCTCTCACCTTGGGAGTGTTAGCATTCTAGGAACCAGGGTACCCAGACTTGCCTGCTTGTGGCCCACGGCGTGGCTCCATCGGCGGTCCGGTACGGCCCATCTTCAGCACCTTCAAGACAAGACCCTCGCGAGGAGCCAAGCCTCGCGGGGCAGATGACGCCAAGACCTCCTTAGGGAGTGGCCTCTTCAGTCTGGCTCCTGAGGAGCGGAGATTCCTATGCAAGTGCCCATCTCATGAGGTTCGGATGACGCAAGCCATGATGACCAAGGCCAGGCGGGCTCTAGCAGGCGCATAGTAGCAGGTTTCCTCTTTGGTGCTAAGGAGGCAAGCACATGCACAGAGTCCCGAGGAATCACCCAAAGGTTTCCATTCCCGTGCTACAAGACCAAGACCGCCAGGTCGGCAGGACGGATGTCATCACCGAGCCCACCATGGCGTCATGAGAAAGGGCTTTACAGGCGAAGACCACCTTTCGCCAGGATAAGATGTACTTCTTGTCCCCTTTCAAACTGGCCGTTGTGGAATCCCTTCCCGCCTACATTTTGGGGGAAAAGGACCGGGGCCTCTATATATATAGGTTAGCCACCACCATAGGGAGGGATAAAAAAACCTCACCACTACAAACCCAAGGCTCAGGAGCTTGTTCATCCTCTGTACTAGTTCATCCTCAGCTTCCCGCGAGTCTAAAACACACCAAAGGAGGAGTAGGGTCTTTCACGGCAAGGAGGCCCAAACCTGGGTAAACTGCTGAGTCCCTTTCCTTCATGTTCATCGAGCGAGGCTGCGAGGACGGCGAGTTGGTATGCTGGGGAGGTTGAGTTCTTCGCACACACCCCAGAGTTTGAGCCTTTCTTGGGTCTGCGGAGCCCTGAATCCGACATTTAGCGCGCCAGCTAGGGGCGTGTCGAAGCCTTTCTTCCGTCGACCATTTTGCCGCCGTTCCACCGTTCTCATAGCCGACGCTCGTCGAGTTCATGCAGAGCGACGGGCGGCTCTCGCCGCGCGCGTTGCTTGGACAGCACCAGCGGGTGACAGCGCCCCCTGAGGGAGTCCTGGATTAGGGGGGTATCCGGACAGCCGGACTGTGTACAACGTCCGGACTATTGAAGCACGAAGATACGAGACTCAAGACTTCGGCCCATGTCCGGATGGGACTCTCCTTTGCGTGGAAGACAAGCTTGGCGATCCGGATATTGTGTTTCCTTCCTTTTAACCGACTCCATGTAAACCCTAGCTGAGGGAGTCCTGGACTAGGGGGTGTCCGGATAGCCGAACTATCATCATCGGCCGGACTCCAAGACTATGAAGATACAAGATTGAAGACTTCGTCCCGTGTCCGGATGGGACTTTCCTTGGCGTGGAAGGCAAGCTTGGCGATACGGATATGTAGATCTCCTACCATTGTAACCGACTCTGTGTAACCCTAGCCCTCTCCGGTGTCTATATAAACCGGATGGCTTTAGTCCGTAGGACGAACAACAATCATACCATAGGCTAGCTTCTAGGGTTTAGCCTCCTTGATCTCGTGGTAGATCTACTCTTGTAACACACATCATCAATATTAATCAAGCAGGACATAGGGTTTTACCTCCATCAAGAGGGCCCGAACCTGGGTAAAACATCGCGTCCCTTGTCTCCTGTTACCATCCGCCTAGACACACAGTTCGAGACCCCCTACCCGAGATCCGCCGGTTTTAACACCGACATTGGTGCTTTCATTGAGAGTTCCTCTATGCCGTCGCAATCAGGAAGGATGCCTTTTCCCGTCTTTAAAGACGGCGCCGTCGTCAAGGGAGCTTTGGCCGCCGGCCAAATTATCCGGCTATGTGGTTTTCTTATGACCGCCTGTTCGGCCACCACTCCGACGATGACCTCTCAGGTCATCAAAAGCGATCTTCACGTCAGCTCGGAATTCGCCGAGCAGCTAGATCCGATTGAGCTCTCCTCCGTAAACGAGCTCTTGGATCGCATCTCCACCCTGGGAGTCGCTACAGACTACGATCAGATTGGTCTTAAAACCGATCAGAGAGAAATTAACTCTCCCCAGGCTACCGACCACGTTGTTGTGGTAGAGGAACAATGCGGCGACTCTTCTTCTATGTTAAAAACCAGCTATGTCCGGATTCCCGATCCCTCCATGCCGGATTCCCGCGGAGGGACGGACGTTAATCAAATACTAAACCTAAAGTCAGGCATCGGACCAGATTTGTTGGAAGGCATCCAACAAACCAAGCTTCCAAGTCCGGAAACTTGTTGGCCTTTGAGCCTCAGGTCGGGCGGGGTTCCGAACTTAATTCCACCCGCCCACCCAAGCATAAGCGATCTATCTCAAATACGGCAAGAGCCCTCTGAAACAGTACATCATTACTGGGCCAGATTCCTCCTGGTCATGAACATGATAAAGGACTGCCATGAAGAAAGCGCGATTTCAATTTTTTGCAACAATTGCACGGACAAGGGAATCATAAACGCCATAAGTCGTCGCGAAGTTACACGCTTCGCCGACCTAGCGACCATTGTACAAAAATACTGTGTGATGGAGAGCGCCTGGAAAACCAAAACCAGGTTTTGGGACAATCCGGCCCTGAATACAACCCCAGTCCGGAATAAAAGGGTGCATCATACTCAAGCACCTGGATTAAAAACCAAAAAGCAAAAAAACCCCTAAAGGGCACGGAACCGTACTGGAGGGATGGCTCAACGGACCCTGCAAAATCCACAGTACGGAGGGTGCCACTCCAACACATAGCCTTCGAGCATGTTGGATACTACGGCAGGTGGCCAAAAGTGGCGAAGAATTTCTAGCCCCGGACAACCAGCCCAACAGTACCAGTACGGTATTAACAGTCTTCGAGACTTTCACATCAAATAACATGCGGAAACAAAAAATCCGCAGCCTCACCGAAGTCTACCAAGTAGCAACAACGCATCCATGGAGTGACACAGCTATCACCTTCAATGCCAGCGATGAACCTAAATTCCGAATAGCTCGAGCACCAGCCGCATTGGTCCTCAGTCCGATAGTGGACGGCTTTCGTCTTACCAAGGTACTCATGGATGGCGGCAGCGGATTAAACCTCATCTATGAGGAAACTCTTCAAAAAATGGAAATTGACTGGAGCCGCATTGAGCGAAGTAGCACAACCTTCAGGGGAATAATCCCTAGTCGAGAAGTATGCTGCACAGGAAAAATCACACTAGACGTAGTGTTCGGCTCGCCGGACAACTACAGGTCCGAAGAGGTCACGTTCCAAGTGGCCCCATTCGGCAGCGGATATCACGTCTTGTTAGGGCGAGAGGCATTCACAATCTTCCAAGCTATACCCCATTACGGGTACATGAAGCTCAAAATGCCCGGGCCCAATGGAATAATCACTCTCGTCAGTGATCCAGATATAGCACTCCGCGCTGAAAATAAGACAGTCGCACTGGCCCTAGAGGCATTATCCGAAGCCCTAGCGGCAGAGGAACTCACTGCGCTGCGCTCCATGGTGGATAGGGACGATGTGATACTCGATAAGAGGTCTAAGTCCACCTCTTTTAAACCAGCAGACGAGATAGTCAAATTCCAGGTCCATCCAACGGACCCCACAAAGACGGCCTCCACTGGGGCACAATTAAATCCTGATGTAGAAGCCGCACTACGAGAATTCCTTCGGGAAAATTGGGACATTTTTGCCTGGCACCCTTCAGACATGCCAGGAATCCCACGCAGGCTGGCAGAGCACAGCCTCAATATCCTAAAAGGATTCAAGCCAGTCAAACAAGCTCTTCGGCGATTTTCTGAACCCAAAAGACAGGCAATGGGAGAGGAGCTAGCCAAACTCTTAGAAGCCGGATTCATTAGAGATATAAAACATCCGGACTGGCTAGCCAACCTAGTAATGGTACCAAAAAAGGACAAATCCTGGCGCCTTTGCGTCTATTTCAAAGACCTTAACAAGGCATGTCCAAAGGACCCTTTCCCTCTCCCTCGCATCGACCAAATCATCGATGCTACCGGGGGCACGATTCATTGTGCTTCCTCGACGCATACTCCGGATACCATCAAATCAAGATGGCGGAAAGAGACCAGGCTGCAACGGCATTCATTACTCCATATGGGCCATTCTGCTTCAACACAATGCCCTTCGGACTCAAAAACGCCGGCACAACATATCAGCGCATGATTCAGACATGTCCGACTACCCAGATAGGCAAAACAGTAGAGGCATACGTAGACGATGTGGTCGTCAAGGCCAAACACGTCGAAACTCTAGTAGACGACTTGAGGGTGACATTCGACAACCTCCGAGCATATGACATTAAGCTCAACCCGGAAAAATGCATTTTAGGCGTACCAGCCGGAAAGCTCTTGGGCTTCATTGTATCCGGTAGAGGAATTAAAGCAAACCCAGCCAAGATCCGAGCTCTGTCACAATTGGATATCCCAAAAGACCTCAAGCAAATACAAAAACTAACTGGATGCATGGCGGCTCTAAGCCGCTTCATCTCCCGTTTGGGAGAAAAGGCACTGCCCCTCTATCGCCTCCTCTGGCGAACCGAACATTTCGAGTGGACGGATGCTGCCATGGCCGGACTCGAAGAAATAAAGGCCGTATTGGCAACAAATCCGGTCCTGGCCACGCCCAACCTGGGCGAACCAATGTTGTTATATATCGCAGCAACACATCAAGTTGTCAGCGCGGTACTCGTCGTCGAACGAGAAACAGAAGGGCACAAATTCCCTCTTCAAAAACCAGTGTACTACGTATCCACTGTCTTAACTCCATGCAAGTCCCGGTACCCACACTATCAAAAGATAGTGTACGTGGTGTTCATGGCATCTCGGAAGTTGCGACACTACTTTCAAGAATGTTCCATAATGGTGGCCTCCGAAGTACCTCTCAACGACATTATAAACAATCGCGATGCGATGGGCAGGATTGCAAAATGGGACATTGAGCTCATACCATTTGATATAACCTACAAACCACGGCGAGCTATCAAGTCGCAAGTTCTGGCTGACATCGCCGAATGGACCGAAGCCGAACTCCCTAAAGAGTACGGCGCATACTCCAATTGGATCATGCATTTCGAAGGCTCCAAAATGTTGGCTGGCTTGGGAGCTGGCGTCGTCTTGACATCAACCGGAGACACAGTCCAATACGTGCTTCAAATAATGCACACGGACTCCAACAACACAGCTGAATACGAGGCACTTCTACATGGCCTCCGGATGGCAATCTCCATGGGTATTCGACGCCTAGAGGTGCGTGGGGATTCAAACCTCGCAATATCCCAAGTAAATAGAGACTTTGACGCCAAGGATCCGAAAATGGAAGCCTACCGAAACGTTGTCCTAAAAATGTCAGCCCGGTTCGAAGGACTCGAATTCCACCATGTAGCCCGGGATAATAACCAGGCATCAGACGTGTTGGCACGCATCGGCGCAAAACGCGATGCCGTCCCTCCAAACATCTTCCTGGAGTGGCTCTTTAAGCCATCCGTATTATGGGAAGAGGAGTCCGGAAATAACAATCCGGAACCAACTGCATCACCTAACGCAGAACATTCTGACACAGTCGGTGGCTCAGCCAATGAAATAACAGATTCAGCCCACGAAATACTGGCAGTAATTGCCCCGTGGACGGAACCATTCCTAGTCTACTAACCCGGCAGGAACTTCCCGAAGACCAAAATGAGGCCCGCTGCATAGTTCGGTGATCTAAAGCCTACAAGGTCCATGAGGGAGAACTTTATAAGAAAAGCACAACCGGAGTCCTTCAAAGGTGTATCTCCGAAGAGGAAGGGCGAAATCTCCTGGCTGAAATTCACGCCGGACTCGGCGGGCACCACACCGCCGCCCGGGCCCTTCTAGGCGAGGCCTTCCGTACAGGATTTTATTGGCCGACCGCCCGGGCAGATGCTCAGGACTTAGTCCAACGATGCGTCGGTTGCTAACTCTTTGCTAATCAGAGCCACATGCCACCCACCGCCCTCAAAACTATACCCATTACTTGGCCGTTCGCAGTCTGGGGGCTTGACATGGTTGGACCCCTTAAAGGGGGAACCCACAAGCACAAATACTTATTGTTCATGGTGGACAAATTCACCAAATGGATAGAGGCCAAGCCAGTTAAAACGGTAGAATCCGGACCTGTGATAGACTTCATATCCGGGGTAGTACACCGTTTTGGCGTCCCCCACAGCATCATCACTGATAACAGCACGAATTTCACGACCGACAAGGTTAAACTCTGGTGCAAAAACATGGGCATCAAGCTCGACTACGCTTCAGTCTACCATCCTCAAACTAATGGTCAAGTGGAACGGGCAAATGGTCTCATTATGAGCGGCATTAAACCCATATTAGTGCGGTCCCTCACGGAATCTAACACGCACTGGGTAGAGGAGCTCGACTCCGTACTCTGGGGGCTGCGGACCATGCCAAACCGCACAACCGGATTCACACCATTTTTTATGGTATACGGCGCTGAGGCAGTTTTGCCCTGCGATATAATTCATGACTCACCTCGCGTGCGCATGTACGAGGAAAGAGAAGCCGAGCTGGATCGGCAGGACAGTTTGGACGCTTTAGAGGAGGAGCGCGACGGGGCAAAATCCCGTTCGACATTCTATCAACAGCAGGCTCAAAGATATCAAAGCAGAGAAGTACGGGCCAAAACTTACAATGTTGGCGAGCTAGTTCTACGCCTGCCGGACAAGAAAAAGGACAAACTTAAGCCCAAATGGGAAGGTCCCTTCATCATTGACCAAGTCCTTACCGGCAGTGCATACCGTCTACGCAACACATCTGATAACCGACTCGAGCCAAACCCATGGAACGCAGCCCGTCTCCGAAGATTTTACGCCTAGCGCCGGACTTAGGGTTCGTCTCCTTCCTCCGTCCACCTTTCATGTTTTTCGCTGTCTTTGTTTTCCCTCCCTTTTCCTCCCTCTTTCAGTACAAACCTCTTGAGGGCTAATCTGCACTTTGTTTGCACTCGCTCGATGTGCTACTCGCACTCGTTATACCTGGGGGCTTCTTTAACAGAAGCTTATTTATATGGGCTTCATGCCCACCACATGTGTAACACTTCCGCATGTACCTTTTGATGACAATTATATGCATCAATATGACTTAAGTTTTGGCCAAGCCGGGTTGCCTGGCTCCTGTTCTTACCCCTACGTTCCCGATTGTTCGGCTAGGAGGTAAAGGGAGCACCTCTGCGATTGTTACTGCCGGGTGAGCCGGATGTGTACCTCAGACTGGGTGAAGCCGAAGGCTAGCGTTCTTAAGGGAATATTCGGTCGGTGACCTGAAAGATGATTTATTACTTACTTACTTATCTGCCCCTAGATGCTTTTTCTGCTATTTTCGCAGTCCAGACATGCACTTTAGGGCATGCCTCCCAGGGAAAGGAACCCTTAACGGAACTATTCTCCCTGGAAGATGTTTCTTACTAACCATGTAATATAACATAGCTAGTTGGGCACTTGTCTGATAAAGCAATTATGACCCCTACGCCTTGTCTCCATGCATGCCCCGGTTCTTTTATAACCGTCAGGGTATTCGGACACACTCCGAACTGTTGGGTCCCGAGGTTGAAGCGAAAAGGTCCGCAAAGGCAAACGATCTACAATCCGGCTAGAAGGCATTTTACATGTCATTTTAAAATTACATCGTCAAACTGACTGATTGTACTCCTCTTCAATCCCATCTAACAGGCTGTCTAATTTACAGTCCTGTTGGGAATATTTCGCGGCTAGCTCTACTTGGCCATACATCAAGCTCACAGGGATCTCCTTCCCATCAGGCCCTACAGGTCCGACCTCGGCCATGTGGTTTGGGTCAGCCTTCGGGTACCGCATCTTCACCATGGCCCAGGCCTCCCTGGCGCCTTGACGGCAGGCCGATATCTTCCACAGACGGAGACATCGTCGTACTCCCTGAAGCTTCTCAGCAAGCCCTCCAAGGCCCTCAGGTAGGGAGACAGAAGGCCATAAGGCCTGAACGACGCCACTCATCGCCTGTCGAACACGTTCAAGCAGGTGCACCAGCTCGGGAAGTTGGTCACCCGTTGAACCAGGCATTTCCTCGATAGGGCGACCTGTGAGCACACCTACAGACATATTTCTGTCAACCGACTTCCTCGCCAAACTCTTGTTTTCAAAAGAGTTTTCTCAAGCACTTACTATAGATGTCGCGATGAAGCCGCTGATTCTCCTTCAAGGAGCCAGACAGCTGGGCCCGAACACCTTTTAGCTCTTCTCCAAGCTGGGTGTGGGCATCTTGGAGTTTGTTCCTCTCCTGCTGCACCTTTATAAGCACCCTCTCGCCAGCCTTCAACTGGCGCAGTAGCTGTTGCTTGTCCGGATCAAGTCCGGCAACATCTACAATATTATTGTCAGATTTATACGCACGCCGCACGCCATAAAACATTTTTGAAATATGTGTTACCGGAGGGGGTCTCTGTGTCTCCTCCTGCGGCGGTCAGTGCGGCCTCAAGTTGGGATTTGCACTCTTGAAGCTCCTGGGACAGGTGGGTATTCTTCTCCGTAAGATCCTGCATAATAAATGATCCTTAAATCTGTTATTTTAACTATTTTAAGTCTTGGGGGTTACTGGCATATATAACTATTAAAATTACTTACCCGTATGTCCTTCACATACTGCTCCGTGGCTCTGGTTAAACCATCTTGAGCGGCACGGAGGTGCGCGTCTCCCGCTTCAAAGGCATTCAACGCCTCCGGGGAGAAACACGTGTCACGAAGAACTGTCCGGCAACGCCTGTGATTCATGGCGCTCTCCACCTCAGAATGGGTGGCGGACAGCCTGTCGGCATCCTCCGTTGGAGGAGCATCCGGCTCATGCCTTGTGTTCGCCTCCCCTTCCGGACCACGCGTTGGAGGATGGCTGGCGGAGGCTTGATTGGCAACCTCTCCGGACATTGTCCGGCGAGCGCTCTTTCTCTTGGAGAAGTTATGGGCATTAATATACCTCCTAGGGATCCTTCCCTTAAAAACAGCGGTGTGCCGTACCGTTGCGGCGATGTTTCGATTCGTGTCGCACTCCTTTTCCGCCTGCTGGGCCGAACTAACCCTTGCTGGTCAGCCGCCGCGGGTTCGGCTTCTCACCTTGAGAGCACCTCCTGCAAGACACCGTTGGTATACGGTGATCTGAAATACGCAAGGACGAAGTAATGGTGTCAGGACTCCGGTCATAATTACCTGAGAAGCCGGACATAAACCGGGGTAGTCAGCCGTAATGGCGACTAAAGCATTGTCCATGTTGAGTTGGTGGAACACCCCGTCAATTAGCTCCACCTTTATGTCCGGATCCTCTTCGGAGGCCGGATCAAGGGATCTTCCCGGATCCTCGGGTTGTGGAGCCATACTGTGTATGCCCTCCACATCCCGACGCAGTTCCTGCGTCAAAATCATAAAGTAAGGCATTTAACTTCGAAAGCACGGGTCGGATGAATAAACGTTCGCTTACCCAGCTCCGAGGGTTATTCATGGAGAACCCATTCAATGGGATCGTCTAGAGGAAGTCCTCCTTCTCCCCCTTGTACAAGCAGGACAAGATCTTCACCAGATCCGCGGCCGATCCCGGCCCCTTGCGGCCATGACGGGTGGCGTCGTTCTCCCGTTGAAATCCCACATGGGGTGGCCCCTATATTGGAGCGGCTACACCCCTCGCATAATGCAAGTGGCCATGATTCCAATCATGGTCAATCCGGAGTGGGCCAGTAACCTAATCCAGCCCATCAGATAATGGACGCTCCCATCATCCTCCCGTTGAGGGCTCCGCGGGCGCCAACTCAGGCGTTTCTTCAAGGGAGCATTGCTGAACTCCGGGAGGCCGATCCGAACTGGATCCGGCAGAGGGGCGTCCTCCATGTAGAACCATTCCGAAGGCCAGTCTTCAGACGCCTTCTTCGGGGTGCCGGATAGATATCCGGTCCCGGCGATGCGCCATATTTCGGCTCCGTCCACTTGATATATCGACCCCTCGTGAGAACGGGGTACGAGGCAAAACAATCTCTTCCACAGCGCAAAATGGGGCTCGATGCCCAAGAACAGCTCGCAAAGAGCTACAAAGCGCGCGATGTCCAAAATGGAGGCACATGTAAGGTGGTGAAGCTGGAGTCCGTAGAACTCCAGGAGCCCCTAGAGAAACGGATGTATGGGAAATCCAAGTCCCCTTATTAGATAAGGGACAAAGCATACCCGCTCTCCTTTGGAGGGGTTGGGAACACTCTCCGCCTGCTTTCCACCCCTGAAGGTCGCCAGTCCGGCTCGAACCGGAACCATGAAGGCCAGGGGAAGATATCCCTAGGTTTGGAGCGCCACTAGCTCGCTGTGTGGAATTGAGCATCTCCCCCAATCTCCTGGCTTAGGGCTGGGAGCGCGAGAGGAGGAGCCGCGTCGACTATCCATGATAGAATGGATTTTTGTCAGAGGCGCTTCGATGAGTACTTGCGGAAGGAGGATGGTGTGAGTTGGATCTAGATCCTCGCCTCTTTTATAGGCGGCTCGTTCGCACGGCTAGGGGAAAAATGTAAAAATACCCTAGCTTTTCGCATTCATACGACACGTGGAAGAAGGCCATTATTGGGCGTAGAAGCCAAGGAGCGTAACATTTATAAGGAAGCCGGACACTATTCGACAGGAACATGAAGTTTGAGGGAGAACCCGCCTTGCAACACCGAAGACAATATACGCGCCGGACTCGTCGTCATTGAAGCCTGGTTCGGGGGCTACTGAGGGAGTCCTGGACTAGGGGGTGTCCGGATAGCCGAACTATCATCATCGGCCGGACTCCAAGACTATGAAGATACAAGATTGAAGACTTCATCCTGTGTCCGGATGGGACTTTCCTTGGCGTGGAAGGCAAGCTTGGCGATACGGATATGTAGATCTCCTACCATTGTAACCGACTCTGTGTAACCGTAGCCCTCTCCGGTGTCTATATAAACCGGATGGCTTTAGTCCGTAGGACGAACAACAATCATACCATAGGCTAGCTTCTAGAGTTTAGCCTCCTTGATCTCGTGGTAGATCTACTCTTGTAACACACATCATCAATATTAATCAAGCAGGACGTAGGGTTTTACCTCCATCAAGAGGGCCCGAACCTGGGTAAAACATCGTGTCCCTTGTCTCCTGTTACCATCCGCCTAGACGCATAGTTCGGGACCCCCTACCCGAGATCCGCCAGTTTTGACACCGACACTAGCCCTCTCCGGTGTCTATATAAACCGGAGAGGTTGGTCCTTAGAAGGCCGATCACAATTACAATCATACCATCATAGGCTAGCTCTTAGGGTTTAGCCTCTACGATCTCATGGTAGATCTACTCTTGTACTACCCATATCTTCAATATTAATCAAGAAGGAAGTAGGGTTTTACCTCCATCGAGATGGCCTGAACCTGGGTAAACATCTATGTCCCTTGCTTCCTATTACCATCAGCCTTGACGCACAGATCGGGAACCCCTACCCGAGATCCGCCGGTTTTGACACCGACATTGGTGCTTTCATTAAGAGTTCCTCTGTGTCGTCACCGCAAGGCTCGATGGCTCGTCTCGTCATCAAGGACGACATCACCTCAGAAGGAGCTCTGGCTGTAGGCCAAACTCTCCGACTCGGCGGCTTTATCATGGCCGCCCCATCGGCGGTAGCACCGACGATGGCCCCTCGGGTCGTCAATCATAACCTTCACGTTAGGTCAGAACTCGCCGAACAGATGGATCCAATGGAGCCCTCCTCCCTCAATGAGCTCTTGGATCGCATCGCCGCTCTGGGAGTCGCTACGGACTATGATCGGATCGGGCTTAAACCCGACCGGAGGGACATTAGATCCCCGCCGGCCACCCATGAGATAGAGATAGTGGAGGAACCTCACACGGACCGTCCCTCGACTTTGAGGCCGAATCATGTCTCGATCACCGAACTCTTTGAGCCGAAAACCTGCTCAGAGGGAGACATGACCCAGGTCCCGGACTCAGAATCGGGCATTGGGCCGAAGAAATTGGGCGATACCCCGAATCTCGAGCTGTCGGGCTCGGAGCTTCCCGCGCCCCTGGGTGTTAGATCGGATCAGAATCCGGATTCAGCTAACAACACCTACAAGGACATAAACCACCTCTCCCGCATCCGGCAAGAGCCCCAGGAGACTGTACATCACTACTGGGCCAGATTCCTCCTTGCGCTTAACAAGGTCAAGGACTACTGTGAGGAGAAGATAGTCTTACTCTTCTGCAAAAACTGCACGGACAAAGGACTCCTCAATGCTATAAGCCGCCGTGACATAGTACACATCGCAGATTTGGCAATCATAGTACAGAAGTACTGTGCGATGGAAAGCGCCTGGAAAACCCAAACTGAATTTTGGGACAGTACGGCTCTCACCAAGACCTTTGTCTGAACTAAACAGGCGAACTCCCGTAAGCCGGCCAATCCTGTCCCCAAGAGACCAAAGTACACCCCAGGACAGGGAACCGTATTGGAAGAATGACTCAATGGACCATGTAAACTCCACAGCATTCTGGAGTTGACACCAACTCATAGCCTTAGAGCATGTTGGATACTCCGTCCGGTTGCAAAAAGTGGCGAGGATCTTCTCGCAAGCCATAAAGGAGAACAACATCCCGCCAACAAACACAATATTGTATTGACTGCCTTCGAGACTTTTGCCTCAAACAATAGGCGCAAGCGAGCTCATCGAAGCTCCGCTGAAATTTGCCAGGTGGCAAAGACAAACCCCTAGAACGACACTGCTATAACTTTCAATGCCGGTGATGAGCCTCGATTCCAGACTGTCCGGGCACCGGCCGCTCTGGTCCTTAGCCCAATCGTGGACAGCTTCCGGCTCACTAAGGTACTCATGGATGGCGGAAGTGGATTGAACTTGATCTATGAAGAAACGCTCAACAAAATGGAAATTGATAAAAGCTGCATTGAGCAAAGCGGCACCACCTTCAGGGGAATCATCCCCAGTCGGGAAGCATGGTGTGCGGGAAAAATCACACTCGATGTGGTGTTTGGCACTCCGGAAAATTACAGGTCCAAAGAAATCACATTCCAAGTGGCCCCTTTTAGCAGCGGATACCACGCCCTTTTGGGGCTGGACGTGTTCACAAGCTTTCCAGCCATACCCCATTACGGGTACATGAAACTTAAAATGCCCGGGCCCAATGGAATCATCACTCTAGACAGTGATCCGGACGTCGCACTCCGCGCCGAAAACAAAACCGCAGCAATGGCCCTGGAAGCATTATCCAAAGCCCTAGTAGCCGAAGAATTGACAATGCTACGGGCCACCGTGGACAGGGACGACGTGATACTCGACAAGCGACCCAAGTCCACCTCATTTAAACCCGCAGACGAAATAGTCAAATTCCAAGTCCATCCAACGGACCCCATGAAGACAGCCTCCATCGGGACACAGTTGAGCCCCACAATAGACGCCGCACTACGAGACTTTTTACGCTAGAATTGGGATATTTTTGCCTGGCACCCATCGGACATGCTGGGCATCCCGCGTGGATTGGCCGAGCATAGCCTTAACATACTAAAGGGATACAAACCTGTCAAACAGACCCTAAGGCGATTCTCAGAGCCCAAACGACAAGCAATGGGGGAAGAGCTAGCCAAGCTACTAGAGGCCGGATTCATCAGAGATATTAAACATCCGGATTGGCTGGCAAATTTGGCGATGGTGCCAAAGAAGGAAAAATCTGGCGCCTATGCGTCGACTTTAAAGACCTCAACAAGGCTTGCCCCAAGGATCCCTTTCCCCTCCCTCATATCGATCAAATCATCGATGCCACAACTGGACACGACTCGCTGTGTTTTTTCGACGCATACTCTGGATACCATCAAATAAAGATGGCAGAGTCCGACCAAGCTGCAACAACCTTCATAACGCCATATGGCCCTTTTTGCTTCAACACTATGCCTTTCGGGCTTAAGAATGCCGGCGCAACCTATCAACGCATGATTCAAACATGCCTAGAAAAACAAATCGGCAAAACAGTAGAGGCATATGTGGGTGACGTGGTCATAAAAACAAGACACGTCGAAACCCTAATAGACAACTTGAGGCTTACATTCGATAACCTCCGGACATACGACATCAAGTTGAATCCGGAAAAGTGCGTTTTCGGCGTCCCCTCGGGGAAGCTGTTGGGCTTCATTGTTTTAAATAGAGGAATTGAAGCGAATCCGGCAAAAATCCGAGCTCTGTCGCAGTTGGCTATACCAACAGACCTCAAGCACATCCAGAAACTAGCTGGATGCATGGCCGCTTTGAGCCACTTTATATCCAGGTTGGGAGAAAAGGCATTGCCTCTTTACCGCCTCCTTCGGTGCACCGAACACTTTGTGTGGACGGATGCAGCCACGGCCGGACTAAATGAAATAAAGACCTTATTGGCCAGTAATCCATCCTAATAGCGCCAAATACCAGCGAACCTATGCACTACAAAAAAATACACTTCCGTGATGGTACGTGTTTGTCATAGTAGGTCGCGTTTTTTGTCATGCATGTACATCCATGAGAAATTTATGACAGAATGAAGATAGTCATACCTGTGCTGTCGTAGAAGTGTTCCATGACATTACCAAAATTATCATCACGGAAGTGTCCACTTCCATGACGATAAATCACGCATCACAGAAGTGCTTTCGTCAAGGGTGACCGACACGTGGCATCCATCGTAACGGAACGCCGTTAAGCTATCGGGTCGGGTTTTGGATCCGATAACCCGTGAACAGCCTCGACCAATGAGGATTTTCCATGTGTAAAATCATCATTGGCTAGAGGAAACACGTGTCGGCTCGTTGTTGGGACAGATGTCATCCACTCATTGGACAGAAGGCGCCTATGATACGTCGACACGTGGCACGACCCAACAGAGGCCCATTCCTGTGAAAAGGCCGGCCCGTTTGACTTGGACAAAAGGTGACGGGCCGGCCCATGGAAAGCCTGTTAACGGCCTGTTCGCATATATCCCATTTACAGCCCGCTAACCCAAGGCCCGTTACGCCCTATCCGAATTAGGCCCAGTAGCGTCATCTGGGCCATCCAATATGATTCCAGCCCGTTTTCACTTCTGGCCCATGTATGGCCCATGACGTCTTTCGGCCCATATGAGGCCCTATGTAACTCTTGGCCTATTAACGGCCCGTGGTGAAACTGGCCCGCAATGAACAGTATATCACTTTAGACCCATTAACGGCCCGTGGTGAAACTGGTCCGTAATGAACAGTGTATCACTTTATACCCATTAAGGGCCCGTTATTCAGTTGGGCCGTTTCCAGCCCATGTTATCTTTCGGCCTTCTCAGAGCCCATTTATTCTTAGGCTCATTTGCAACATTCGGTTACTTACGACCCGTTACTGTCATTTTCTTCTTGTGGGCCAAATTCAGCCCGTCGTTGCAGTCAGCCCGTTTGGGGTCCGTTAGACTGTTGGGCCATTTTCATAGCATCACCAAACAGGGCCTATTAACGGCCCGTTATGGTCAGCCCATAAAATGTACGATTTCCATTATAGGCCCATCTACGGCCCATTAAAGGCCAGTACAAGGCCCATAAATGAGTCGGCGGCCCATGGATCCTACGTGACGTACAAGGCCCATGGACACTGTGAGACGTAGAAGCCCCATGGACACTGCGAGACGTAGCAGGCCCATGGATCCTGCGAGACGTAGAAGGCCCATGGATCCTGCGAGACGTAGAATGCCCATGGTCGGGCGAGTTGGCCCCCGTTTGAACGATATAGCATATTCAAAGAATTATCCTACTCAATACTATCACCTCTAAAAAGCATACACTATACAACAAAGAGATCAAGGCATGAAAGGTAGAATAATCCTACACTATACAATAAAGAAATTACAGCCGATTATACCCACTGGGCATCATGGTATGGCACAGGTGATAATAAAGCATACACAAACAGCAAATTACATACACTGGGCAAATACGGCTCGTACATCATGGACGCGCATCAACTTAACTCCATTTGAACTATAATCTCTTTAGAAAATAGGATTGACCGGATTCAGATAGCAAAAATTTCAGTCTGCAAAATCTCCAATTCCTTCATGGTTACCTCGGTGTCTTGTTTCATTTTTTTTGACTCCTGCATCTAATACCTGCATGTCCAGTCTCAACTTGTTAATTATACGTTGACAATCATGTACATGTTGTCTTGCCACCTCTAGTTGATGCTCGAGAACATCAGCACATTCCAATTCCAATCCATAATCATTCAGTAACGGCCATGCCGCACTGCTTGCAGATTTTTGTGTTGATGTCACTTCATCCTGAAATGTTTCTGTAAGTACACATGACTAGGGCAAAAATATAGTTACAACAGTGAAGCGAACAAGACACTATTTTGTACTACATGGCAAAACAGGACTAACAATAATGTTACACGTCACTTTCACAAAAAAATGTTACACGTCATGAAGCATAAGCAGGTGATATTTTAAAAATTATGAAAAAGATAGTCTGTGCAGCCTGCATACAGAAATCCCTCTTAGCTCACCAGAGGAGCATGATGTTGGGGCCCAATCGAAAACACAGACAAGTTACAAATTTAGACAGCACGTTGCGTATAAATAAGCAAGCAGTTGGCCATTCTGTACCTCAATTAAAGTCTTAGGGAGCATAATGAACAGAAGAGGGTTTCATACAAACATACTACAACAGGCAAAACTATGCAATCATTAGCATAGTATAAACTAGATTGTGAGCCTCATGCAATAATAGTTGGTTAATAGACTTCAAAGCTTCAGGCACACTTCAGCAGAGTAATTAAATGGCAAGGCCTTTAATTATGTCAACTAATAGTGATATAAGTATCGAACATCAGGCATAATTATTTGGGCATCTCATTAACTGAGGACAAATAAAGCAATTGAAAAGAGAAAATTAACTATGCCTGAAACAAACAAGGAATTGAACTGTTGAGTTGCATAGAGTGACTTACCTTAGCAGGTTGAAGAGGCTCAGCGCAGCTCCTACTTCTCTTGCAAGGCTCCTTCCTAACATCTTGTAATTGGAAATCCTCAATCTTATCTTCATTGCACCCCCTCAGCAAGGTGACACAAACTAGTTACTCGTCTCCTTGGAAGATAAATATGCATACTTTCCAGTCTGTGAACACAAAAGGATGAGATTATAACAAAACAACACCACATAATGAAACATGCCGCATCTCTTGCACTTTCACACAATGAAATGAGCATTTACTATGTCTGCACTATGTAAAAACTAGGCATACCTTCGAACTGGATCTCCAGGTACTATTGGAGAGCCTACTGTAGTGTACAACCAAACCTTTATGTCACCTATGAGTTAGACAAGGCCCCACTACAGCAGCCCTTAGTGTTTAAATCGTTGACAAGCTCTGTTAGAGTGTTAGGTCAAGAACAGCAAGTAATTAAAACAAACAGTCCTAGTATGGCTGGCTGATGCAAACAAGCAATTGAACACATGTGTGAGCAAATCTTACATATCAAAAAAAGAAGCAAAGAAGGAGGCTTAAAGACCATCACTTGACTAACCAGATTTAAGGGGCATTTAAACATCATGTGCAACATATGAACTAACATAAACATTGCATATTCCAAATTCTACAATGGAATGCACATGTATTAGGTTATGCCATGTATGATGATGCCTAAATGTATAGATAGCAGGCAGGAGCGATTCATCATTGCACACACAATTGAATTGTAGGTTAAGGGCCAGTTCGATTCCGCCTTTTCAGGGTATATTGTCAAAATAAGCCATAAAAGATGTAAAGAAGTCATTTTTGAGTTATGGGCTTGGGCTTAACTAATTTTACTTTGGAGGGGGGTGTTTCGGGTAGAACCTCACTAAAACTTGAAGGGAAGGGGAATAGTGAAATGACTCTGTTGTCTGCCTATATTACACTCAAAATGCAACCGCTGACTCCCGTGTCACACCTGACCCTCAAGTAAAAACAAACACGCAAGCATTCATTGCCTTGCCCGCTTGCATCTCCTCTCCCCTTTCCCTCTACCTCGATCCCCTGCCTGCAGCACTAGGGTTCCTCCAGCGAGCCGTCGCCACTGGTCCCATCTGGCCTGGTCCTCGATGATGCTATGTCCAGCTAGGCTACATGGCCGGCGAGTAGGGGCAAATCTCCCTGGCTGCTCCTCCCTCTGGCGCCGCCCCTCATTCTCATGGTCTCCAGCAGCTGCTCCACTGTGGTTCGTCCAACGCACTACTCCGGCGGGCGCTGCACAACTACGGCTGATGCCACACTGCGGCAGAAGGCACCTTGTCCCCCCCTCCTCCCAGGCCATGGCCTTGCGGTGCTGTTGAAGGATGAGCTCATCCAACAAGGTGAGGATCTCCTCTGATTTTTTGCCAAATTTTCATTCTGATCCACTATACGATGAATTGCTATGAGTTGCTTCTGCTGCTGATATATGATGCATTGCTATGAGATGCTCCTTCTACTGCTATATGATGAATTGCTATGAGCTGCTGCTGTTGTATGATGAGTTGCTATGAGCTGCTGCTGCTGTATGATGAATTGCTATGAGCTGCTGCTGCTATGTGATGAGTTGCTACAAGCTGCTCCTACTGCTGCTATATGATGAATTGCTATGAGCTGCTCCTGCTGCTGCTATATGATGAATTGCTATGAGCTGCTCCTGCT
Source organism: Triticum dicoccoides (assembly GCF_002162155.2). Taxonomy (NCBI): domain Eukaryota; kingdom Viridiplantae; phylum Streptophyta; class Magnoliopsida; order Poales; family Poaceae; genus Triticum; species Triticum dicoccoides. Next base: position 419,652,524 of record NC_041393.1, read on the forward strand.
CCTGCTATATGATGAATTGCTATGAGCTGCTGCTGGTATATGATGAATTGCAGACTGCTGCTCCTGTATGATGAGTTGCTATGAGCTGCTTCTGCTGCTATATGATGCTTTTAGGTGCTGCTGCTATATGATAATAACCAGCCACTTGGACCATCGAATTTCAATAAATAATTGTTCTTCATTTAAATGTGGGTCATGCGTTCTTCGTTTAAATTAGGCAATGGGATCTCTATGGAAAACATTGACCAAAGTAGATTGTGCCAAGTAGATGGTATCTTTGTATTTGCATTTTGAGCAAATAGTGATGCTCTGTTTTCGTATCATATTAATTACTACATTGGGTTCAATTTGTGATGATTGCAAGTGAAATTAATTTCCATATGGGCAGCAAAATGAAAAATATATATAATGCAATCTAGACTTTCCACTGATCATACCAAAGATAAGCTGAAAACGCAATGAAAAGAACTGGTTGGCGTATTACATGGAGCTTATATTCACAGGTGCTTATTTTCTTAGGATAACTCGTAATAACTGTCCCTAAGAAACTTGGCTAATAGAACTGGCATACAAATAACATGTCATGATGATTGCAATGGAGGAGTGACATACCATAGCACACTGTATAGGCTCACCGCTGCCTCTCCTTTTTTTTGTGATGTTCCATGAAATTGCCACATATATCTTGTACTTTTTCATTGTGTAACTCTATCTGCAAGTTGACACGGCTAATTTCAGACATCTCTACATGATACTACATTGCATATCCCTTGCGCATATTTAAACCACCAATTAACAAATGTGTGCGTACCATAAACTAGCCATGACTCTGTATGCTGGACTGGCAGGCACTCTAAGGCAGCCTAATGTAGTGCACTGGAATTCCTACATGCCACCTACGATTTTGTGTAATGTACTGCCCCTTGTTTCTAAATATATGTCTTTGTAGAGATTCCAGTATGGACCACATACATATGTATATAGATGCATTTTCAAGTGTAGATTCACTCATTTTGCTCCGTATGTAGCCTATAGTGGAATCTCTAGAAAGACTTATATTTGGGAACGGAGGTACGAGGTAGTATCATGTATGACATCTACATATCTAATTAAGCAAGCAGTAGTAGAAATCATTGTCTGCACAAAGGGATTACTGGTCGAAAATCCTAGCAAAGCACGCTGGCAGGCACAGAACAATACAACAGAGAGAGACGCGCTTACAAGATCATAGCAATGCCTCAGTCTAGGATCTTGGTTGGCCAAGCTGTTAGATCCAGAAGAAACATCATCCTTGTAGTTTTTGCCAGCTGCATAACAGGTAACAGCGACCGGTTAATATATTTGAAGTACATCGGGCAGGTGATGCTGGACGGGTTTAAAGGTGACAAGTACCTAGGCCGTGGCGGGTGCTTGGCATCTCTCCAAACGGTGGGAATCAGGTTAGAAACATCGAGGGTGATGACACTGCGCTGGCTGTCGGGGTCCGGTAAGGAGATCTAGAACCGTCGAGTAGGGTGTTTGTGGAGCGGCTCCGATAGGGTGGACTAAGCGAATCTGTGGCCGTGGACGAGGGCGTAGGTGAAGCTGCTCCGGTGGTTGGGTTAAGGATGGTGTTGCCAATGCGGATCTGCGGCCTTGGACGGGCGTCAGAAGATGCTCCGGTGGTTGGGTTAAGGATGGTCTCGACGATGCGGATCTGCGACCATGGACGGGGCGTCAGAAGCTGCTCCGGTGGTTGGGTTAAGGGTGGTGTCAACGATGCGGATCTGCGGCCGTGGACGGGGCGTCACAAGCTACTCCAGTAGGTTGGATGAGGGTGCGAGGAAGCGGATCTGAGGCCGTGGACTTGTGAGTTGGCAAAGCGGCCCCGGTAGGGTTGAGAATGGTATAGGAGAAGCTACTCCGGTAGGGTTGACGCTGGTGTCGACGAAGCGGCTCCGGTAGGGTTGAGGAAGGTGTCGGTGAAGTGGCTCCGGTAGGGTTGAAGAAGGTGTCGGCGAAGAGGATCAGAGGCCGTCGACAGGGGCGTCGGTGGGGCGGCTCCGGGGGGTGTGGACGAAGCGTCTCCGGTGGGGAGTACGAATGAGCCGCTGCAGATGTGCGGCGGTTGACGAGAGTACCGGCGAAGCAGATCCGGCGCCATGGACAAGGATGACACCGAATGGGCTGTGGTATAGTGGTGGATGAGCAGTCTACGTGTTTCTAGGGGTAGATGCGGCCACAGAAGCAGATCCGGCGAGGTGGACGCCGCTGGCAGTGAATGGGCTATGGTACGCTGGTGGATGAGCAGTCTAGGGTTTTGAGAGGGGAGGGGAGAAAGGGCGATGAAGTACGGACGGCGTGATGTAAGATGCTCTGGTGCTGTGGAGTTAGTCGTTTTTGCGGGAGGGGGAGAGGAAATGGGGGTGCCGTGTAGTGGGGGAACCGGAAGTTACCAAAGCAGCCCCGATCTATCATGTAGATGAGGGCAATATTGTAACTGTTGGTCTCCGTGCACCAAGGACAAAAGGGGGATTTCGCATGCTAAAGACTAAGGTGGCGGAAATTTTAGACGGAGGCGGGAGATTTTGCTGCCCGCGGGATCGTTCGTATCCAGTTTCAACTAATTTTGGACCGTGCTAGCGGGAAGGTCATGCTAGACTGTGTACACGGGGCACGCGTCAGCAGTTAATAACTGGTGTGAAGTCCACCCTAGGAAAAAAGACAATAACTCGGGATGATGCACCGATAACTTGGACGTTCACACGGGCGCGGCCAATCGTACGGGTGTAGCGGCGCATTCACAAAAAAGGGATCAAACGCTCAGCCTATGTATTTCTCGTGTAAATAGATAATTTAGTGCCATTGATTATTTACTTGAAACATAATGCATTGACGTGTTAGTGTAGAGGCGCACAAAAAGAAATGGATATTGTAGTTAGCTACTTAAAAGTGTTACCTCATATGATTACATAGCCTCCATTTCATAAATTGCGTACCCGTTGAATTCATATATGAATATTACATATATTACTTCAAAATAGAAACTTAAATCATCCAAGACTAATGAATTTGAATGCAAGAGTAACAATGGTGCATGTGCATGATAGCTACATTGGTTGTTTGAAGAAACATCACTGCAACTTTGGCTTGCACAACTGAAAAGGTTTATTTAAATAGAAAAAATGTCATATGTGAGTGTCCAATCTTTATAGCGTTGAATCGATATTGTACCTTTGGCCACGATACGAAGTAGATATTGACTTATGTTCAAGCGATGCACGTCCATGATCGCTTGATAGTGATATGTGAATGAATTGCGCAATCTCTCTCACACGCATACATATCTCATTTCCCTGTGGGCATCGGAATCTCACACGCGCACTTCGTGTATTTCTCTCCCTCCGTTAGGATTAAATTCGTCTTTCTACCCCATCCTACAAGTCTCTCACATAGAAACACACACGCTTGATCTCTATGTCTAACACGCCTACCCCTTTAATTCCGCCCACCCACAACCACTAATGTCTCAAAGTAATGTCTCTCACACATATGCTATCTACCTATCCCTTAATATAGCTAGATATGTGTCACACAAACTCCTTCTCCCTACTAGCAAGATGCCCATGTGCGTTGCACGGAACATCAAGATGCATTTGTATGAGAAGTTTATCTTGTGGGAGAAAAGGATGAATGAGGGAATGCCTTATTTGCAAATGCGGAGAGGGGTGTGGGTATCTTTTTGCAAAATTGCCATATTTTCGTTCCTGTCCGTCAGATATAAATCGGATGGCCTATATTGCAGGATGGCAGGAACACCATCATCACCAACTCTGTTTTTTTATAAGAGTAGAGATATGTGAGTGTCACTGCCCCCCCCACACACTTCCCAACACCGAAGGAGTAGGGTGACACCTCGATCTTGATACTAATCTATCGACTGGCTTCTCTCTCAAACATACACACACACACTACCCGACATCGAAGGAGTAGGGTGACACCTCGATCTTGACACTAATCTATCGACTGGATTCTCTCTCAAACATACACACACACTACCCGGCACCGAAGGAGGAGGGTGGCACATCGATCTTGATAATAATCTATCGACTCCTCTTTCAAACACACACACACACACACACTCGCTAGTTGTGCCTTTGTGCCCACAGCGCACACTCTCGATATGTCTTTCTCTCCCTCCCCCCCCAACAATGACAACAGAAGGGTGACAACTCGATCTGATCACAATCTATCAATTGGTTTCTCTCTCAAACATTGTGTCTCAGTGCCTCGCTCGTTAGCCCCCTCGATACGTAGACTTCTCGCGCGCGCACAGCTGTAGTGACGATGACGCTGAACCCAGTGTGCCTTGTTTTTAGCGGCCTCATGTGATAGTTTTCACCCTATTTTCTGTTAACTAACAAGGCAACCTTTTCTTTGTTACTACTAGTGAATCTGAAATCATTCGGAGCAGACATAAAATATATCACTTCAACCCAATTATCACAACAACTATTTTAAAAGAAATTAGCTAGCTGCCCGTGCGTTGCACGGAACATCAAGATGCATTTGTATGAGTAGTTTATCTTGTGAGAGAAAAGGCTGAACAAGGGAAGGCCTTATTTGCGAACATGGAGAGACGTGTGGATATATTTTTGCAAAATTGCCATAGTTTCTTTCCTATCCGTTAGATATAAATCCGACGACCTATATTGCAGGATGGCACGCACACCATCATCACCAACTCTGTTTTCTACTCCCTCCGTCCGAAAATACTTGTCATCAAAATGGATAAAAAATAGATGTATCTAAAACTAAAATACGTCTAGATACATTTCCTTTTATCCATTTTGATGACAAGTATTTCCGGACGGAGGGAGTATTTGTCTCTTAAGAGATTTCAACAAGTGACTATGACCGGACCTTACCAACATACTCAAAAAAGTAGTCCATAATTTTGATGTTACCCTCTTTTCTTGGCGGTGCAATGCCATCTGGATACCTCATAAACAAATCAAGGACAAATCTTACCCCTTCCTGAAAAGACATACGTAGCAAAATGAGTGAATCTACATTCTAAAATATGTCTACATACACATCCGTATGTGGTAGTCCATTTGAAATCTGAAAAAGACAAATATTTAGGAACGAATGGAGTATATATAAGAGTAGACATGGAGATATATCTCCAGCATGGTCTACAACAAAAATGTGCTGGGCTGGTTAGCGCTGGATGCTTGCAACGCGATGACATGAGTTCGAATTCTGCCTTTTAACTTTAGATTTGTATATTATATATTACTCTACTTATTTAATATATACTTCTTTCGCTACTGTACTGACAATGGAACCCACAGAGTACTTAGAATATTAAGGATGGACTTGTTTCTTTTTAATTTTCTGTACGAAGCTGTAGCCACCCTGCAAGTCACGTGTACACTGTACATGCAATTAACTTTTTATAGAGGGACAATCATATAGGCAATTAACTCAAATGGATTGGATGTCACTCTATTATTTCCAGCATAAAGAGCATCTCCAACGGCAGCCGGCAAATTTCCTCCCGCTTCCTTCCGCGGAGGACGACATCAAACGCCAGCGACATACATTTTTACAACTCTAACCAACCAGATGAAATTCGTGCAAACACGGACTGATTTCATATAAGCATGAAGGATTTCGTATAAAAAGCCGGATCTTCATATAAACATGATGGATTTCATTACATTTACATGAACTAAGAGGTGCCAATCCGGCTCTCTTGTATAATTAATACTCCCTCCGCCCGGAAATACTTGTCCTAGAAATGGATATATCTAGATTTATTTTAGTTCTAAATGGCCGCCCGCGGATCCCTTTGTCTTCCTCATGTCCGTCAGACACTTGCGGGGTTGACGAAGGTCCTCGGAAGAGACGAAGCAGCAAAGAAACCACCTGAATCCACGATTGTCGCCTCGGTGGTGGCCTTCATGGGTCCCAAGTGGCGGCGGCCTCCCGTGTTCTACTTCTCCTCGATGATGGCGGCGGACACGGAGAAGCTGGCCACCGACTCGTCGCTCTCCACGCACCCGGCTTTTGTCTCTGCCTGCATGGCGCTGCCGCAGGCACGGGAGGTGCGCCCACAGACACGGGAGGCGCGGTCACCGCACACACTGGTGGCGTGGTACAACGCAGCAGCAACGGCGCCCGTACCAGCGTGCTCGCCGCCGTCCCAACGTGGAGCAACTCGCCACTCCTCATCGAGCTGAACTGGAGCGGCGAGTTGCTGAACCACGCGCCTGCTTTGGGCGGCAACTGGCTCCGTCGGGCCAAGTGAGGTTGGTGAAGCACCGAGCAGCCTCGCCCGTATCTGGAGGGCTCGGCGGGCCACCCAGCCGGGTAATATGCTGGGGAACGGCTCATCGGAAGCCATCGGAAGGGTCGAGAAAATGGTGAAGGAGGAGATGGGGGAGCGGTGAAGGGGTGCGATTCTTGCCCGCTATCTGTCTGGCCTCGTGTAAATAGAGGGCGGGCGGTAGGAGCTTGGCCGGCGTCTGGCCTCGTTTAAACTGAGGGTGGACGGGAGGAGCTCGGCCGGTGTTGTGTTTAATTCCGGCCCGCTCATGAACGGACGTGTGGCCGGAGTAGGATTCTCGGTTTGCATGCGGGTTTAACGAAGGGGTTTAATGGAGGCGCCGGGCGTGCAGCGGGCGGCGCAGTACTATTCGATTTGACAGCTTTAATGAGCCGTCAAATCACAAAGGCCCTCGCCTCTCGTGAAACCGACCGAGCTAGACTGCCCCACCCTCTAGCCTTTTAAAAAATGTATATACTCCACTTTTGTACAGTAGTAGTATCGATGGATTGCGCCATGAAGCAAAACTTGAAATTAAAAAAAAAGGTGGTACATATAGAGAGCGCTCATGAACTATGTGCCATACATGGCAATAAATAAAGTACTACATGATTCTTATATGATACATGGCGCAGGAGTACTAAGTATTATTAATACCGTTTTGCTAGAACTCATCTAGTCTCATTCATCTTTTATAGCCATTGGATGTGATGCTATAAGATGCGTGTGTGCTGACGTGGGTTGTATTTCTTCTTGTGCAACGAACTGACCACTGCATGTCATGTTTGATAGTCTCAAGTCATTAAAAGCATACAAGCCCCACATCTCTTCTTGGTTGATTCCTCTACTAGTATTTGGTTTTCGTAAGATGACTTAATACTCACCTAGACGAAGGGAGTATTCAATTTGACAGCGGGCGGCGCAGTTCCCGATACGCCTTTAATGCAGACGAGGGAGGGAGTAGCGGTTCCCGATATGTTGAACGGCCAATGCATCCTCCTTCAATTAATGCATGAGGGAAGTAATGGAAGGAGGTCCGGGAAAAGAGGCTGCACGATGTGAATGCAACACAGTTTGCCCTCATTGCCCTCATATAAAGGCGTCCCTCCTCCATTCCAATGCATCTACCACATCGTACACACCTAAGCACTTGCCTAAGCACCTACACTAAGCACAAAAGAGCTCGCTCCAGACCCATGGCGGCAATGCGCGTGAGCAGCTAGCGGCTGTGCAAGATGGTCCACGACGCCGGCCTGCAGCATGGCACTGAGGATCGTCTCCAGACGGTGTTGGAGACCGGCTGGTGGATGGCCGCCGTCGACGCCAACTACGACTCTCAGTTGGACCAGATGATCGTTGCCACCAACAACAAGTTCACCGTCCTCAAGAAGCTTGCGGACGATATCGCCGTACTCCTCCAGCCCGCGCGCCCGGGCTCCTCATTGCCTGCCACCCTAATCGGCCTACATGGCCGGAACCTCTTTCAAGCACTGGTGGGCCTGCGACTGCCCGCCGACGCCACGAAGAATGTTCACGTGGAGGTCGCGCTCGCCGCGAGGCGCCTCGCCCTGCAAGAATTCATCGACCTACACATCCACGCGTACGAGCAAATCATGTACATAGGTATCTACAAGGCCAGTGAGGACGCTACGACGTTGGCCTTCCTCAACCGGCTGGAAGCCTTGGATGCCTTTGTTGAGAAGCACCTCGACCTCGCCACAAAAGCCGCCGCTCCTTAGCCGCCGGTCGGTGGCCCGGCGCACTAAGTTGAGGAGGAGGAGGTCGTACGTTCGCGGATCCATCTTTCTTCTTGCCTTCTGTAACCACCACTGCGATCGCATCATCGTGGCCTTAATTCTTATTGTGCTGTTGCATTCTCGTTCCAGTCAATACCGACATGTGCGATCCCTTTGCTTAATTATATGCATCACTGTAACTAGTACTCCATCCGTCAATTTATAAGTTGTGCTTACCTTTTCCATCAACTTCGTGCAACGCGCGGGCATCTTGCTAGAAACACTAGAATATGTCTATATAATCCGTATGTGATAGTCCATTTGAAATCTCAAAAAAGACAAATATTTAGGTACGGAGGGAGTAATATATTAGGAGTATATCAAAACAATAGTGATTTCTTTCAAGTTTGTGAACAAATACTACTATTCTACTACTTTGGATCCGTCGCAACGGACGGGCACATTGCTAGTAAAAGGAAAAGGCCTGCCACGGTTGCGTCGCACCCCCACACGCCCAAGAATCGGGAGTACAACACGGCCTGTTCGGCACGACACATAGCTTAGGGAAGGCGTGTTGCCTAGCAGTGGCGGAGCTTGAAGCAAAACGTTGGGCGTGCCAGTCTAGCCAGGCTATAGAAATTACCCTTGCGTTGATGTTCCATGCCTCAAAACTGGATGTACAACTACGAAAATCCTGCTAGGTTGGGCGGGCCAGGGCATGTGTTGGCACTCACGTAGCTCCGCCCCTGTGCCTAGCATTTTCACTTTCATGTGGGACCGCCCGTTGAGCAAACCGACACCCCGCCCGCTGCCGGGTTGGAAAACTGAAACAGGGGGAAGATCTAGCTGTAGCACGGAAGCCAAGAAATTTTGTGTCAGAGGGGCTCGTTGATAGAGTAGGAGCATTCCGTACTAGTACTACTCCTACTAGTCCCTCCGTCCAAAAATACTTGTCATCAAAATGGATAAAAAGAGATGCATCTAGAACTAAAATACGTCTAGATACATCCCCTTTTATCCATTTTGATGACAAGTATTTCCAGACGGAGGGAGTACTATATTACTAGTACTACCACTATACAACTAGTAGATACATGCATGGCACAACATCGTAGGAACAAAAAATGGGAAGATCTTGTTTTGGGTGATTTATCAACGTGGCTACGGAAGCTTATGTGGCTTGGTTGCATGGCTACGGAAGGTTAGAGAAAAATAAATAGATAATGTGTTTAGAGTGCACTCCACTAAATAGATATACTTTGGATCCATTGCAATGGACCGGCACATCTATATCTATACCCCCTATATAGTGTGTGAAAAACTTTAAAGTTGGTCGTTGGATGAAGCCAATCCGGCGGTACAAAGATGGCGAATCCGAGCACTACTGGCCATTGGATATCATCCACCAGATTCTGCCACATGTATAATCTAGAAGACTCCATGGTTGAGCTTAATTCATGACTAACTTTGCCACAACTAAGCTCAGGCAAAGTTATTAATAAGTTGTTCAAAATTAGAGCCACAAGTTGGCAAGCCTAAGGGAATCTTGCCACATTTTTTGTGTGTATGTCATGTGGGGCCAGTGTGGCTTGCCTAAGGTGTGGCTTGAACCAAACACTCACCTAAGTTAATCAAACTTGCCTAACCTTACATTCCACTAGATTTTGCCACATGTTAGATTCCAGAAAACTCCACATGTAGAAGCATAATGCACAAACCACCAGAATCTCATGCGTGCAATGCACGTGTGCCTTACTAGTACTAGTTGGTACTAGTAAGAAACAAATTCCAGTTTTGGCACGAGCTCGTACTGCGGGAGCACCACAAGGCCTGCCGTAGGAGTTACATTTCCCTCTTGGGGCCCACGGGACCGAACTTCAGTGGCTTAGTGCCCGGCCTATGAGTCAATGACATGCGGGCCTTAAATGCGGCTGGCCTACATGTCATTCTCATGGTGGTGGCGTGGTTCGTGACTCACTCGTTCGAGATGAACCGGCCGGTGGTGGCGTGGCTGTGGCGAGGGTACCACAGCTGGGCATCGGGGCGTTACGAGGCGTAGATGGCCACACCGACGGGTACTGCCTGTAGTACATAAGTACTCCAGCTGAGGATTGATGCCCGGGATGAAATGTGTCACAGCCGCTGGATGAAAATTCAATGATGCGGGATGTGGGGACCCCGACTCATAAGTCGAGATCACCGAATGCACGTGTACAGTGATCCCAGAGATCAATGCTCACTGAACACAGAGAAGCTGAATAACAAGGGTCTTACATCCATACATACCGTCTTACACAAATTATGACCATTATGGTCAAGTCTTACATTCATAAAGCCTTAAGGGCTGAACATCAAATGAAACACAAGCAGCAGAAATCTTCGTTAATAAGTAGAACCCATGCCATCTGCCTTAACCCTACAGGCACTCTAACTGGGAAACGTCCTAGTTCGCATGTTCGTATCCAAAGAACTCTTCTTCGAACTCCGGTTCTTCCATGCCTGGTCAATTAAATAACCAGTGGCAAGCCAATGAGTACTTTGAATGTACTCGCAAGCAACCCATGTTTTGGTCCAAGATGTAACAATACATGATATAGGTAAATTTTTGCAGAAAGCTAGTTTTGAGTGCAATGACATGTTCAACAACTTGTAATACATGTATCAAGAGAATTCAAGTAACCATGAGGACAGGTTACAGGTATCAACATAAATAGAGTGGGCACCAACCCAACTCAATCATGTCAAGTCCCTTGACTTGACCCAAGTAGTTCTATCAACACACACATGGTTTGTAAACATGTGGACATAGCCCAAGAGCGGTTACCCAACTGTCCTTGACCGTGGACACGGCTATTCGAATAGTTTTACACTCTGCAGAGGTTGCACACTTTTCCCACAAGATCCGGGGAACTTCCGTGTCATCCACGACCCGCGATACCTCAAGTACCCGGGGTAAGCACCCGATCACTATCTTTCCCTAGGCGACACTAACATGGAGTCCACTCGTTGCTCCGTATCCTCACGATGTACATCATACGAGACTCACTCGAGATCATAACATCCGAGAGGGGACACAACGGTGTATCCGGTGCCCTGTGAAAACAGTCATGGCCGCCATACCTGGCACGACCCCGTCCCGAGAGAGCACACTAACAACTCTCCCATCACTAGTAATGCAGGCTCCAAGCTAGCATCAGCCTAGGTAATCAATAATGCCCTTCCCCATATAAGGGTAGAGTGGTTGCGCATGTAAGGTTGGAATAACGGTCGCAACTTAAACCAATCCGTTTTGAAAACAACTCACACTTGCCTTGGTACACCACTTCATCATCAAGTGGTTACCCATCTCATCATCTCCCTCGGCCATAAGTGGCACCCGACGGGGTTTTCGAAAAAGTCCTTTGAAAACACTTTGCCTCCTTCATCATGCATATTCCCATCCCTTTTGCGTAGCATCTACTTTAGCATCCAATCTACTCCCACCGGCATAACCCTCATAAGAAGGTAGGGTTATGCACAATGCAAGTATCAACGAGGAAGTATGGTGGCAAACCATAAAAGTGGGTACCACCTCATCATGATTCCGTTGCAACAACTATATGGTGCTATATGACATGCATAAAAAGGGTTTCATAGACATGGTCAAAGGGCTGCTTGCCTGGCTCAACAAAGTCTTGTGGGTCTTCAAAGTCTTCTGGTCCAACTCCTTCGTCAGCAACGCAACCTATCGTCGCAAAATAATAACAAGAAAAATAAGGCAATAATAAAACAGAAAAACCAAAGTGCTCAGAAAAATGTCAACTCATTTTTGTTAAATGCTAGGGTGAAAACTAAGAAGGGGAAAATTCCTAGTTTTGGATTTGGAGTAGCAGAATAGGAGAAATGGATTTACAAAGGTATATTTAAATGCTTAAAATCACATTTAAATATTTACAGTGAAGAAAAAGTTGTGGGATTTGAATGAAAATTGCACCATTAAATAGGTGGGATTTTTACAAGAATTTAGGAACTGAAATTATTTCATTTGGATAAATATTTTATCGTGTGGGATTTTTGGAAGGGTGACAGAAAAAGAAAAAGGAAAAGGGCTCTGTGCCTGCTGGGCTAGAACAGCCGCAACGCAGCAGGCCCAGCCAGAGAGGCGGCCCAGCGTACTAGTGCACGCGCGTGAAAGATTTAAACCTAACGGGCGGGGCCTAGGCGTCAGTGAGAGAGAGGGGTGATGAAGGGGAGAGGCTGACAGGCGGGGCCTGCCTGTCATCCCTAACCCCGAGTCCAGACGGCTGGCGAGCTCACCGGCGATGATGCAAGGCACGGATGGGCTCAGCGTCGTCTCGCTGTTCGGGTGGTGGTGGTTGCGGTCACCGGGGTATCCTGGTTCGCCGGCGACGATGTCACGCGGCAGAGGAGCCTCAGGCATCGTCGGTTCCGGCCGTTTCCGGCTGCTACAGAGAGGGGAAACAAGGGGGAAAGGATCAGAGGGCTGCAGGGGTTCCAGATCGAGAGGAAAGAGGGTCGGGGATAGCCTGTACCTCGCGAACTTCGGCGAGCCGAAGCGGTGGAGCTCGATCTCGATCTCGAGCTCGGGCGGCTCTGGAGATGAACTGGGGTGCAGGGGGATGTTTTGGGGAGTGGTATTGCGAGTGGTGAGGAGATGAGGGCTCGAGGAGGCCCTTAAATAGGCGAACAGTGGGGTGTCGTGGACCCGTGCGCCGGCGAGCTCCTGCTCGTTGCCACAGGGCTCGGGAGGAGATGGCGCCGTGTCTGGGGTGTTTCTAGGCATGGACTACACCGAGGGGAGCTAAGGGAGAGAGCGGGGAGGGTCAGAGACGCCGCGCGTGTGAGGCTGCCCATTGGAGCTCTCGGGCGGCCGGCGCGCGTGCGAGCTGAGGCGAGAGGAGGGAGAGGGAGGAGGGGGAGCACGCTGTGGCATGTTGAGGACGTCGAGGAGCATCGTCAGGCGCGCTGGGGAGGCCCGAGGTGGCCGGAGGCGGTTGGAAGGGGGCGGCTATAGTGCGGGAGCGCACTGTAGCGCGCTCCAGAGCGCCCAAATGGTCGGCATGGCCATTTTCTATGCGTGTGGTCATGGCCAAAGGTGTCTAGTAGCTCTAGGAGGGAGTAAAGAAGTAGGAGATGGCCTTGGATGCCCTGGGTGGCCAGTAGAAGAAGAGAGAGGTAGAAGAAGAGGGAGAAATGGGCTGTCCAGAGAGAGAAAGTGGGGTTTTACCCATCCAATAATTGTGCTGTGGGTTTGCCATTGTTACTGGGGGTGAAAGGGGACTAGGAGGGGTTGTGTTAAAAAGTGGAGCTCATGGAGATTAGTGGAAGAGCCCGGAACAGGGTTTTTAGTAAACATGCAGAAGGTGTTTGATATGGTTTTGGGGTACTTGCACTATTTTACTTCTTGTGGCACTTGGCAGGGGTGTTTGTCATGACAAAATGATAGGGAAAAAGGAATATGAGCTCATTTGGAAGAGTTTGCTAATGCAACTTTGGCAAACCCTAGAAATTAGCAAAAATGAACTTGTGTAGATCTAGTTGAGCAAATCACTTCTCCTTGATGCACCACTTGGTGTAGTGGCCTCATTTGGTCATGTGAACATGCTCACAAAAGTTGGGGTCAAGGAGATAAAGTTGGTAGCACAAACTTGTTCAAATATGATTCTGGTCAGAGAGGGTTTTGGGGCATTTTGGTGAACAAATATGACTTTAATTGACATGAGGCTTTGCAAGGTTATCACAATATGCATTTGTGACTTGCTGGATTTTCCTTGGATTTTTGTGAAAATATTTCCTATAGAAATATTTCAAATCCTTGAAATGGGAAGAAATGGTTTTGGGATGTTTTGTCCAATATTTTCAACATGACCATGTGTTGAAACTCTTATATATGGAAAATATATGTCCACTCAGTTCCCCTGATTTTTGTAAAATATTTTTAAAACAATAAAATAATTTTTCCCTATTAAAGACCATTTCCGGACTTAAGAAAAATCTTTTAAATAAAATAGGAAAATAACTTTTAAAATTATATTTTTGTGGTTTATGGGAGTCCTATATCTAATATGTCTCAAATATACTCTTTGAAATATTTTTCATACCCCAAATCAAGTACTTGTAGTGCAAACCTCAATTTAGGGGTTTTTGGAAAACTAACTTTAGAAAATACTTTTTGGCCAAATTATTTTCGTAAGAAAATACTATATTGCTCTATACACATGGCATGATCATTGGGCAGAAGCTTGGGGCAAGGAGATGAAGTATAGAAGGTGAAGTTGTGTTGACTTTAAAGAGCACTAGAAAAATCACACAGAGAAAACCAACTCCAAATAAAAGCCAAATAATGCAAAAGTTTTTGTTGGTCCAAATTTTCAAGCTTTAATAATGCAAATGGAATGTTACAAAATGCAGGGTGTGATAGACCTACCCCCCTTACAAGAATCTCGTCCCCGAGATTCCTAAACTAGGCTTTAAAGAGATACGGAAACTCGGATCTAAGGTAGTCTTCACGTTCCCAGGTGGCTTCTGCTTCAGTGTGGTTGCTCCACTGGACCTTGAAGTACTTGATGGTGTGGCTTCGAGTGTGTCGCTCAGCCTCATCCAAAATGCAGATGGGCCTCTCACGGTAGGTCAAATCAGGCTGGAGGTCAATGGCTTGGTGATTGATGTGCTTGTAGAGATCAGGCTTGTCTGGAACTTGGAGGCACTTCCGGAGTTGTGACACATGGAATACGTTGTGCACATCGGATAGTTCAGGTGGCAATTCCAACTGGTAAGCTACTTCTCCTCGTCGTTCAGTGATCTTGAAGGTGCCTATGTATCTTGGTGCGAGCTTCCCTTTAACATGGAAACGCTGGGTTCCCTTGAGAGGTGTGACCCGGAGATAGACATGGTCTCCAACTCGGAAGTTTACGTCTCTACAACGTGAGTCAGCGTAGATCTTCTGCCTTGACTTGGCAGTCTTCAAACGCTCTCTGACAAGCTGGACTTGCTCTTCTGCTTCACGGAGGATATCGGGCCCAAATACTAGTCCTTCTCCAGTTTTTGACCAATTGAGGGGTGTGCGGCATTTTCGTCCATATAACACCTCAAATGGTGCCATCTGAAGGCTTGATTGATAACTGTTGTTGTAGGAGAACTCGGCGAAAGGGATGCAATCTGGCCACCTAGCTCCATATGCTAAGACACAGGCTCGGAGCATGTCTTCGAGTATCTGATTCACTCGTTCTGTCTGACCTCCGGTCTGTGGGTGGAAAGCAGTGCTGAAGGACAACTTGGTCCCCATGGCCTCTTGGAACTTCTTCCAGAACCTTGAGGTAAACTGGGTTCCTCGATCTGACACAATCTCCTTGGGAACACCATGAAGGCTTACGATTCTGTTGATGTAGAGGCTGGCTAGCTGGTTTCCCTTGTAAGTCGTTTTGACAGGAATGAAATGGGCTACTTTGGTCAAATGGTCGACTATGACCCAGATGGAGTCATGTCCCTTGTTTGACCTAGGTAGTCCAGTGATGAAATCAATTCTGACTTTATCCCATTTCCACTCGGGAACCTTGAGTGGTTGGGCAATCCAGCAGGTCGCTGGTAATCAGCCTTGACTCTTTGGCATACATCACACTTTGGAACATAGGTGGCAATCTCCCTTTTCATCCCGTGCCACCAAAATCTTTCCTTCGGGTCTTGATACATCTTGGTTCCTCCAGGATGGATGGAATACGGGGTGTCGTGAGCTTCTTGCAAGATCAGATTCTTGAGCTCAACCTTGTTGGGCACGCAAATGCGATTCCCAAACCACACAACTCCTTGCTCATCCTCTGAGAAACTTGGGGCTTTGCCTGCCTTGATCTTCCTCTTGATGCCTTCAATGCTCTCGAAGCTTGTCTAGGACCATCCTCAAGTGTTGCTCGCGCTCTTCTTCCGTCTTCGAGAAGACAAGAATGTCATCAATGAAGACAACGACAAACTTGTCCAAATATTCCATGAAGACCTTATTCATGAGATACATGAAGTAAGCCGGGGCATTGGTCAATCCAAAGGACATGACCATGCACTCATACAGGCCATATCTGGTTACAAATGCCGTCTTCGGAATATCTTGGGGTCCGATTTCCAGCTGGTAGTACCCAGATCTGAGGTCGATCTTGGAGAACACCTTGGCACCAGTGAGTTGATCAAACAGATCTTCAATCTTGGGAAGTGGATACTTGTTCTTAATTGTAACTTCATTGAGGGAGCGATAGTCAATGCACAAGCGGATGGTTCTGTCCTTCTTTGTCACAAATAGAACAGGTGATCCCCAAGGGGAGGCACTAGGGCGGATAAATCCCTTCCTCAACTGCTCTTCCAGTTGCTTCTTCAATTCTGCTAACTCTTCCGATCCCATTCTATAAGGCTTCTTATAGATGGGTCCTGCTCCGGGCATGAGCTCGATGATGAACTCAATGTCTCGGTCAGGAGGCATTCCCGGTAGCTCATCAGGAAAAACATCGGGGTATTCGCATGCTACCGGCACTTGCTCCAATTCAACTTCAGTCAGACAATTGACTTGGTTGGCTTGAGCAGAGGAGGGGTTGGAGGCAAATTTAACTTCGACTCCTTGGTCATTGGTCACAGTGACAGTCCGGTTGGCACAGTCTATCAAGCCTTGGTGCTTGATGAGCCAATCCATTCCTGAGATCATATCCAAGCCTTGCGAACTTAAGATGATACGGTCTGCTAGGAAGTCTACCCCATTAATGACAATCCCGACTCCTTTACATCCTATCTTGGCTCTCATCTCTGCTCCGGGGGTTTGTACCACCATAGGGTTATTCAGGGGTGTAGGGGTCATGCCACTTTTTAATGCAAACTTTTGGGTGACAAATGAATGCGTGGCTCCAGAATCAAACAAGACAGTTGCAGGTGCTGAATCGACAAGGAACGTACCCTACACGACGTCCGGGTCTTCCTGGGCTTCTTCTGCAGTGACATGATTCACACGACCCTTGCCGTTGTTGGGCAGGTTGCGGGGAGCTTGGTTCCTTGGTGGCATTCCACGGCCTTGTCCTGGGTTCTGCGCATTGGGGCGCGGGGCGTCGGGCTTCTTGTTGGGGCAATACTTGGAGTAGTGTCCTGGCTGACCACATCCAAAGCAAGTGACTTGGTTGGGGTTGCTGCTCTTGCCAGCATTGTTATTGGGTTTGTTGTAAGCTGGCCTGGTGTCGGTGTCAAAACCAGCGGATCTCGGGCAGGGGGTCCCGAACTGTGCGTCTAGGCGGATGGTAACATGAGACGAGGGACACGATGTTTTTACCCAGGTTAGGGCCCTCTTGATGGAGGTAAAACCCTACGTCCTGCTTGATTAATATTGATGATGTGGGTTACAAGAGTTGATCTACCATGAGATCAAGGAGGCTAAACCCTAGAAGCTAGCCTATGGTATGATTGTTTTTTTTATGGACTAAAGCCATTCGGTTTATATAGACACCGGAGAGGGCTAAGGTTACACAGAGTCGGTTACAAAGGTAGGAGATCTACATATCCGTATCGCCAAGCTTGCCTTCCACGCCAAGGAAAGTCCCATCCGGACACGGGACGAAGTCTTCAATCTTGTATCTTCATAGTCTTGGAGTCCAGCCGATGATGATAGTTCGGCTATCCGGACACCCCCTAGTCCGGGACTCCCTCAGTAGCCCCTGAACCAGGCTTCAATGACGACGAGGGCAGAGGGGCAGTGGGGCCAAGAGGGGTGAGCCGCAGGTCGGGGGACATGTGGTTTCATGGGTTCGAGCAGCATCGTTGGAATCGCGGGTGGCTGTGGTAGAAACTTGATGCTCGCCGCAATTTAGGTGGCCCACATGTCATGCACACAAAGGCAGAGGGGCGGTGCGGCCGAGAGGGGTGAGGCGCACGTCGGGGGGCATGGTGCCGTGGGTTGGAGAGGCATCATGGGAATCGCGAGATAAAACATGCTGGTCGCCGTAGTTGAACTTCCATGGACAAGCTGTCATGTCTACGGACACATGCACTGCATACCAATCACTGGAAGGAGTAGCAGAGAAAGCTATATATGCGGATAAATAGTTCCTTATAGTCAAGCGGACCCACGCTACTACTCTATTCCAAAGACATGAACACCATCGAAATAGTCCATCTATATCAATATACACCGAGAGAGAATAATTCTTTTTACAATAGAGGAAATAGTTCATCCATCCATAATGCCCTCCTGCTGGTGCAGCGTTTTCTTCTTCTTCTTCTTCTTCTTCTTCTTCTTCTTCTTCTTCTTCTTCTTCTTCTTCTTCTTCTTCTTCTTCTTCTTCTTCTTCTTCTTCTTCTTCTTCTTCTTCTTCTTCTTCTTCTTCTTCTTCTTCTTCTTCTTCTTCTTCTTCTCATTCTCTGTGGGAGACGGCTTCGCAACAAGCTCTTTGGACCTTGCAACTATCTCGAAACTCACACGGGCATCGACGGCAGCATATTTTATCCGCTCGTACATCAAGGGATAATTCTCCCATCCAGACGACCTTAATGCCACTGTCTCATCACCCTTCTGAAGATTTGTACCGAGCACAAAATTTGCTACGTCGAATAGGGATGGTGTCTGTTTAGCACAATCTTCTATAGGAATTTTGATTCTGGTTTGTAGGTCAGCGATGCTTTTCAAATCAAGGTTGTACAGCTCCAGCTTCTGTTTGTCCCCTTCGATGGCTGCCCCACAGAAGTATACGTCCTCCTGAGACAAGAAATCGTGAAGCTCACCTAGTATGGAGGGCGAGTGTATGATGTGGTACACCAAAACATCATCTTCGAGGCTCAGCTGAAGGATGGCGGCGCGCTGGATCTTCCCAGGGGCACGCTCCGTGTACTCTGCGTCGAGACCGATGACCCTCGTCTCTACCTTTTTGAGGGAGTTGGATACATTGTTGATCCACTGCCGAACAACCCTTGGGTGGACGGTGACGGTGGCAACTATGCACATCGAGCCTTCGACGAGGACATGTTGGACGCTAAAAACCTGCATCTCGATCTCTTTCGCCATTTGGAACCGCTGGAACGGAGGGCTATGGTTTGGAGAATTAGGATTAGATGGCTAGTCTAACTGAAGTAGTAGATGATAATTTAAAGAGGTTAAAACAATGTGAACGCAGTGGGGTTTGGATGCAAATGAAGACGAAGGGGAGGTGAAGAAGCCGAGGCGAATCGGTTCCCGATGGAGAAGTAAATGGGAGAAGTGGCGTGCAGGCAGTTGATTAGACGGCTAGGTACACTAAACGAAAAGGCTATGCGGGTAGACTGAGGAGTCGTACCTGTTCGTGTACGTGCCCATCCTTCCTGATAGGTGGGACCTATGCAAACAGATAAAAAAATGTGTCATAGCTTTTTTTTGAGCGCGTGATTGGGAGACACAACATTCTCTGGTTAAGGAATACTACCTCCGTTGAGGTGAGTAGTATAAGTCACGTTATGAAAATCAGGTTTTCCCAAAACCTTTAGGCATGGAGCATTAACTTCCTGCTCGATCCCCTCCCAGTCTTGTTAGCCAGCGTTCTCTTCCTCTGCTGCCGCGTTCTACCTTTCCATTTTTCCTCTTCTCTAGGGTGGAACGATCTGCATGCCGTCCTTGATGCACCAGAACGACCACTGCATGCATCGCGGCAGGGCGTTGATTGGGCATGCACGAGAATTTGGTTCTGCTTGCAATATGGATGATACCTGAACGATGAAGTGAACAGGCATGCTAGCACGGGAGACCTATTTCCGCTATACAATACGGGAGTAGTTCCTACTACTACTAGTAGTAGTAGTAGTACAACTGTGGTACACTTGATGGTCAAAATACTATTCATCCGGTCGTCACAGTGAAGTGACAACACCCTGCGCCTGAAACTAGTCCAGGCGAGGCGGCGTGTTCGGGTTACCAAAGTCAGCCTCACTCTGTGCATTGTGTAGTCTGTTACCGCCGCTGTGCAGCACATTGGCGCCTCGCCTCGTCTCCCTCTCCACTCCCATAGCACCACTCCATCTCCATCTCCTTCTCCATCTTCGTCTCCGTCTCCATCTCCATCTCACTGTGCCCCCGTGTACCGTTGCCTCACTCGTCTCCCCCAGTACCACTATTCCCTCGCTAGCCGCTCCAGCACCGACATCCTTCTCCCCCATAAATCAAGCCCCCTTCCAAACTCCACCATGGCCGAACGTGAACCGCACAACATCCATATGAGCCGTGATTGGAGCAATCTCCCCAGTGACATCCTCGACCTCTATTGTTCGTGTATGGATATGTTGACCGCCCTACGGCTGGCTGCATGCTCGAGGGATATGCACACGGGCATCATCGAAGCGAGGCCTAAGATTTTCAAGACACCCTGCTTGCTGCTATCTGGTCTTGCGAGATTGGCTCACCATGATACAGAGGCGTGCATGATGCCCCTCGACTTCAATCCGATCTCCATTAGCCGAAGCTTCTTTGCAGGTATGTAGTGTGTCACCGTACATCATTTCCCTCGACATCGATCCGATCACCATCGCCCGAAACTTCTTGGCAGGTATGTACTGGGTCGGCATGAAATCCACTGGATGGCTGCCTTCAGAGAAGACGATAAAAAGTTGGTGCTCGTGAACTTCCAGACCTCCCATGAGATTATCCTTCCTCCGTTGGATTATATAGAGTATTACCATCGCGGTCCAAGTCATCTAGATTACTACGTCAGTTGGACGGACCTTGTTTTGTAGAAGATTGTAATCTGCCAAGTACCCACACGACATGCGAATTACGCAGACTTCAAGCTAATTGCCTTGTTTGACCGCGGACTCGCCTATCTTTACGCTGATGCCTTTTTAGCTGGAGACAACTCGGCTCGCAGTGGATCATCGTCAAAGCTGATACACACTTCTGTGATGTTATTGAACACAATGGCATCATCTACGCGATCGACAAAGTAGATGGCACCACGTATTGCTGGGACGGCGCATGTAAGTTGTTTCCATCTCATGTTAATGATGACGCCATGACACTGTTTGAACTTTCTGTGATGATTGGCATATCCCTGTTTGAGCAGAATTTGAGTAGAACTATGGCAATATATTAGAGACGCCGTAAATTAGCTATATTTGGAATGAGTTAATTCATGCGATTGTGACCATGTCATTATGGCCAATTTGTACCCTGAATAATCAAACAGTTAGGAATATATGGATATTATCCTTATTTTATAGTAATCTGTATACTACTACTAAATATGAGTGTGCATCAATGGCCATGTTAGTTTCCTCATTTTCATGATGTAGAAACATGCACCACACTGTTGGTTTCATCTAACCATACATTAGGGAAGTAAATGTGCATATGGAGAACTCTATATTTGGAACTAGTGAAATCCTGCAATGCTTACCATGTGTACATACCTATATTCGCCCTTCAGCAATCAATGGCTAGAATAATATCCTCACAAAATTTTTGCCCACTAAACACGAGTATATAGCAATGCATGGTCTGTTAGTTACCTTGAAGAATTTGTTTGTGAGGACAGAACATGATTAAATAACATGCATGACATGGTAGTTTCCTGTGAAGAATCGATTGCGAGATAACATGAGTATAAACATGCATGGCACTTCCATATTTTTGAACCCAGTATACATTTCCCTGTATTTTCCTCCCAGTTCCAACAGGGACATATCAATGCCGTTTCTTGCATTATCCTCCTCATACTCTGAACAATGCTGATCTTACATTAACAATGCCTATCCTTTTTGATATGATGTAGTGTCCCTACAGTTACTGCCCTTTGTAATTACACCACCTTTGCCAAAAACAGGGAAGCACAACTGGTTCCTCGCTCGATCAGACGACGGCAAAAGACTGATGATCATTCGGACACATGAGCTGGAAAAGTTATATAGCAAAAACCCCACTTTATACAAGCACCGTGTAATACATGAGTATCCGGACAGTGGCGGTTACGTCTATGAGCAGGATACCAGCTTGTTGGGGCCTTTAGGATTTTTTAGTTGGAGGCAGGTAAATAGCCTTGGTTCACACTCTCTGTTTCTCGGACTCAATTATCCAATTAACCAGGAGATCACCGTTGGCAAGGACCTTGATGGCAGAGAGGCTCTATTTGCTATGGAAAACTGTGTCTACACGGTGAGCCCTAGGAGTTCGGGAGCATACTCCCCTGATTGTCAACGATACAACCTGCAGCCAAAAGAAGGTGACAATGACAAAGGCATTCGGATTAACTTTGATCCTTGGATGTCTCAATTACGACAGGCAGTGATGTGGTTCAAGCCTTCAGGTTGATAGGTAATTGGGCTGTTGCATCGAAAGGGTGGAGTACTGGTGTCTCCGGATCACTGGTCACTGAAGCGGGGCTGCAAATTATGATGGTGTTGGATCATCTCTTCGAATGACTTTGTTGTCTTTGTTGCTGGTTATGGATGGGTAGTTCTTTCTTTTGTTATGCATATTCCTTGTCATTTGGTCATCCTCGTCTATGTCACTCTTTCTATGTAATAGTTGCTTCTGTTTAGAATGTCATTCTCGTCTGGATCACGAGAGCCTGAGCGCTGCAGATGGGTACGTTTTGGTGGTGTAGCAAGACTTCTTATGAACTATCATGTCTTGCTGTTTATGTCAGTAGTAGTCACTAGTCAGTGTCTGAAATGTTGTATGTATCGTTGTTTCAAACTGTTTATTGTCTCGAACTACTGGTGGGCTAAATGAGGGCATCACCATTCTCCAGTGTTCAGAGTATATCTCCTTTTTTTAAGTTATATAATTTGAGCTCACTGTCTTTTCGATGATGTACACTTGTTTGGGCCAGTGAGGTGTCATTGAATATGGGCCGACTAGTAACGCAATGCCAAACACGTCAACTATGACTCTCAGGCCGGGCTCTCAAAAGATCCTAAAAAAAGGTCGGGCTCTCCAAAAAAGAATGAATAAGGACTCTTAGGCCGACATGTGGGTGCCACCGGTGTTTTCGTGCGCTTGCGCGCCGAGAGCATATTGGCGCGTGCTCGAAATTCATGCTACCTTTTCATCCCCAGTCTCCCGCCCCTCCCCCACCTCTGGAATCTCGATTCCAACTCCAGTTCCCCCAAATCCCCCTCCTGTACTCCCTATACTCAAGCGCACTATCATGTCGCCGGTCAACGCGGATCTCCGAGCCGGAGATCCTGAGGTCTGTCCTGCCTTCGGTCCCTGCGTGCTGTCGCTCAACAGTGGCATGCGCTTGACGACCAGTTTGCCGGCAAAGTGCTAATGGTAACCACCAACGGCGACCGACCTCCCGTCTCGCCGGACGACCTTGTCAAAGCTCTTGGCATTGCGCACGGCATCCAAATAAGTGACTTGCTCGTCGAAGTCTGTCCGCCACCGGCTGATTTCTTCGTCAGGTTCCGAACAACTTTCGACTGCAGTCATGTGTTCGAATCTTCCTGGTGTTTGTTCTGCGATGGCGCGCTGGTGAGCTTTGATCGGTGGCACCCAGGATGGGGCTCGGTGCCCTCTGAGCTTGAGTTTTTAACAAAGCTTACCTTCCACAACATTCCTCGACGTGCTTGGAACAACGAGTCCATGAACGAGCTTATCAACGACCTTGGAGGTGAGCTCGTAAGTATGTTTGGTCCTCCAGATAGCTGGGCTCTGACGGTTATGGCATGGATGAAGAAGCCGTCCACCATACCGAAGGTGATTGGTGTTGAGATACCGGTGTAGGAACCGGGGTTGTACTATTCGTCGCCACCAAGGCCGCCGCGGACCACGTTAGGGATGTACCTGTATCGAGTGTTCGTGCATGTCGAAGAAGTGGTCAATCCATCAATCGAAGTCCTGCCGCTGCCGCTGGTGCCAGGGTCCATCGACGACGTGCATTACAGGAGTCAACGTCAGACTTTCCCCGTGTTACTCGAAACGATGGATCGCACAGTGCCTACTCCACCGCGCGGCGGAGGCCAGTGCTTCTTTGGGAGAAGAGGCAGGGCTGGCTTCCTGGATGTGGTCTAATTTGAGGTAACAACTGAATCTTGTCATATAGTACTAGTTAAATCCGAGCTATGGGTCTGAAGCACTAATATTCCAGTACATTTGATTGTGACCTGTTCTAGTTTTGTACCTGAACTTTTTTTAGAAAGGGCTGTACGTCAACTTAATGTGCTAGCAGAACTTATTGTGTTGTCTGTCTGTTTTCTTTGCACAACATTCAAGATATTTCCCCGTCATTTATAAAGACGATGAACCGTTATGTACGACTTCGTAGGTTTCAACATAGCCCTTCCCGTAGTGATCCACTGCTTCCATCTTGATTGTGCCGCCTGCGTGAAATTTTTGTATGCAAGTTCAGTGTGCTATGATGTTCTATATGATTGTGTCAACTATATAAGTTTTTACTGAGCATCAACAATGCATATGGCTGAAAGATGTATTTACGAGCATCGACCGATGGGTCTCTCTCTCTCTATCTCTCTCTCTCTCTCTCACACACACACACGTGCACACGCACAAGTGGGACCCGTTGAATTATTTATTTGCTCGTGACAACTTTTAATTAGGTTCCACTGTAATCTAACTTTTTTCTTAAGTTATTAATTGAGCTCAGTGACTTCAAAAAGTTGTACAGAAGCCTTGTTTGGGCCTTTCTTGCTTCCCTGAATGTGGGCTGAGTAACCATGTTAGGTTGTACTGTACTACACAGGCCTTTTTTTCAACATCAGCAATGCAACTGGGCCGACAGTTGTACACAATATCCGGGTCAACTTGTTATCCGCCCCGCTGGGCTGCAAATTTCCTAGGAGGTATACATTAGGCTTAACAAGAAAATGGACTTTAAGAAATAATAAATGGGATGTAATTACAATAATTGGGCAATTCCTATGCACCAAACACGTAATTAGTTTGAAAAATATATTATTTTTGGAATTTGGAAATTTTAATTTCATTACTTGTTGCGCGCGCAATATTTCGTTGGATTTTAATGTGATACAACTTTATTTTGAAATTATATTTAACCTGACTAGAAATTTCGGATAAAAATATTTCGGATCCCATCAAAATTATTAAGTTGACGCATACCAAGGGCTTTGTCAACTTAGTCAATATAAATGATTCTAGCTGCAGTGATCATATGATGTCCATCCAACTGCCGTAGTGCTTCTTTAACCTCTGGTCTTCTTGCTCCAACCGCCCAAAGCAGCGCCGGTCGTGTCGCGTGCTCCTGCCTCCCGTGGCCGGCTGTGATGCCGCGGAGGCCTCACCGCCCCGTACTACTCGCACCACTGGCCAGGCCATCCCTCTACTCACACACACCCCCTGTTATTCTGCGGTGACGGCAGCCTCACACCGCAGCCGAACTAGTGAACCCTTGTACTCCTCTCCGCGCGGGCTACCACTGCTACGTCTTCCCCGGCTCCGCGTCATCCCCTTGCTAGGCCTCACCGTCGTCCAGACCACCGCCCCGGTGCTTTCGGCGCGGCGTGGTCAACATGGTCAATGACCGACTTCCATCGGAAGAGTACTGTACGTGGAGAGGCTGACAGCTGGGTCCAGGCGGCCGCAAGGAAGTGCCTCCTTATTACGCGCAAAATAATTATTCCTCCACCTGACAGCAGGGACCCACCGGACGGGCCACCTTATTTCACGAAAAAACGTTTCCCCCCTGACTGCTGGGACCCACCGGACGGGCCAGCGTATTTCGCAAAAAAAAACATTCCCCGCGCTGTCAGCTCGGACCCACCGGAAGTGCCTCATTATTACGCACAAAAAAATGAATACTCCCGCTGCTAGCTGGGACCCACCATGGTGGGAGGCTGACTTGTGGGCCTACTAAGTTGACTGGGACGGGGGCCTTTGTCAACTTTAGTCAATATGAACGATTCTAGCTCCAGTGACCGTACGATGGCCATCCAACGGCCGTAGTGCTTCTTCAACCTCTGGTGTTCTTGCTCCAGCCGCCCAAAGCAGCGCCGGTCGTGCCACATGCTCCTGCCTCCCGTGGCCGGTTGTGCTGCCGCGGAGGCCTCACCGCCCCTACTACTCCCACCGCTGGCCAGGCCCTACGGCGACGACAGCCTCACACCGCAGCCGAATGAGTGAACCCTCATACTCCTCTACGTGTGGGCATCCACTGCCGCGTCTTCCCCGACTCCGCGTCGTCCCCTTCCTAGGCCTCACCGTCGTCCATCGCCCTGGTGCTCTCAGCGCGTGGTCAAGGTTGTCAAGGAATGGCTTCCATCGGACGTGGACTATACGTGGAGAGGCTGACAGCTGGGTCCACGGCCGCAACAAGGAAGTGCCTCCTTATTACGCGGAAAATAATTTTCCTCCACCTGATAGCGGGGACCCACCGGACGGGCCATCGTATTTAGTGAAAAAACGTTTCCCCCTGTCTGCTGGGACCCACCAATTACATCTTCACACGCAAGGAAGTGCGTCCGAAAAAAAAACGATTCGCCCCCCTGACTGCTGGGACCCACCAGCTACATCTTTGCATGCAAGGAAGTGCCTGAAAGTCGGGACCCACCTGGTCGAAGCGTACATAGCGTTGTCATTCTGGTCGCGAACCTGTACATACATATATACTGGTGGATGTAGAGACGCGCACGTGTCGTAGTAGAGGCGCGCATGTAGCATGTACACATACGTACAACGGCGAGGGTGCAAGAAAGAAAATACGGCCACGTACGTACATACGGGGAGGGTCTCGAATGCCTATCGCGCATACGTACATGGCTGGGTTGGAACAGAGAAACATCGTCGTCGTCGTGTTCATGGGGAGCCAACCGGCTGGGTCGGGACGGAATGCGTGGTCGTGTTCATCGGGAGGGCTTGGACGGAACAGGCGATGGAAACGAGGCCTGGCGTACCGCAGAACGGAGGAAACGGTCTTGTGTTTGATCGGCCACATTCGAAACGGGGTCCTTTTGGTCGGGAGGGGCCTGGCGTACCGCAAAACGGATGAAACGGACCTCCTATGATTGAAACGGGGGTCCTGTTGATCGGGAGGGGCCTGGCGTACCGCAAAACGGAGGAAACGGACCTCCTACGGTCGAAACGGGGGTCCTGTTGATCGGGAGGGGTGTGGCGTACCGCAAAACGGACGAAACAGACTTGTGTTGGAGCGCTACGGTCGAAACGGGGGTCCTGTTCATCGGGAGGGGTGTGGCGTACCGCAAAACGGGACTCCACGGGATACTGGTCATCTCCACCGTCGACCTCCTCCAGCCTCCACGGGCTACCGTCCACCTCCTCCAGCCTCCACGGGCTCCTGTTCATCCAGCCTCCACCGCACGCTACTCCACCGGCTACTGTTCAACCACCCCTCCACCGTCTACTGTTCATCCAGCCCTCCACACCACGGGGTCCTGTTCAACCACCCCTCCACGGCCACCCCTCCACCGTCTGCTATTCATCCAGCCCTCCACACCACGAGTTCCTGTTCATCCAGAGGCAACGCCACCGATCACTGTTCATCCAAACCCCCCCGCAACACTCGCTGTTCATCCAATCGATCGGCTTCAGTTAGCAACAGTAGAGAAGGAATTGCTCCATCGGG
Organism: Triticum dicoccoides; assembly: GCF_002162155.2. Lineage (NCBI taxonomy): Eukaryota > Viridiplantae > Streptophyta > Magnoliopsida > Poales > Poaceae > Triticum > Triticum dicoccoides. Next base: position 419,680,105 of record NC_041393.1, read on the forward strand.
TTCAGTTAACAGCCATCGATCGGTCGCTCGGGTTCAGTTACCCGTACCCTGCAGTGCAATCGCTCGGGTTCAGTTAGAGCCCAACGCCTTGCTCGGGTTCAGTTAGAGCCAACATCTCGCACACATGCGTGTACGTGTATGAGAGAAACACGCATCGCTCCGCCCCCGACCTCCCACCGTAACCGGCAACTCCCCGAAATTTTCCTCCCCCTCGCTTCTACCACATTTTTTTCCGTCATGGACAGCCCAAAGAATGTCATGCAGCTGCGTCTCCGGCCCGCCCAGGACGAAAATCCCATTTTCTATCATGATTTTTTGTCATAGAAGTAGGAGCCCACCACATCTATGATGATACCGGGTCTTGTCACAATTATCGTCATAGAAGTGTCATATGTATGACAGAATTTTTTTTCATTCGACCCAAAATGTCACGGATGTGTCTTTTTTTTGTAGTGATGCTATTATACATACCTGCAACACATCAAGTGGTAAGCGCAGTGCTCGTCGTCGAACGAGAGGTGGACGGATATAAATTCCCGCTTCCAAAGCCGGTTTATTACGTATCCACGATCCTCACCCCATGCAAATCCCGATACCCACACTATCAAAAAATAGCATACGTGGTCTTCATGGCATCCCGGAAGCTGCGACACTACTTTCAAGAGTGTTCGATTACGGTGGCCTCCGAAGTACCACTCAATGACATAATTAATAACCGTGACGCTACGGGCCGGATTGCTAAATGGGCTATCGAGTTCCTTCCGTTCGACATAATATACAAACCACGGTGAGCCATTAAGTCGCAAGTACTGGCTGACTTTGTCGTCGAATGGACAGAAGCCGAACTCCCTAAAGAGTACGACGCGTACTCCAACCGGATCATGCACTTCGACGACTCCAAAATGCTAGCCGGATTGGGAGCAGGGGTAGTCCTGACGTCTCCCACCTGAGACACGGTCCAGTATATCCTTCAAATATTATACACAGACTCTAACAATGCAGCCGAATACGAGGCGTTGTTGCACGGTCTTCGGATGGCAGTCTCTATGGGCATCCAACGCCTAGAAGTGCGCGGGGATTCAAACCTCGCAATATCACAAATAAACGGAGACTTTGATGCCAAGGATCCGAAAATGGCGGCCTACCGCAATGCCATCCTCAAAATGTCAGCTCGGTTCGAGGGGCTCGAATTCCACCATGTGGCTCGAGAAAACAATCAAGCGGTAGACGTCCTCGCCCGCATCGGCGCCAAACACGACCCTGTCCCACCTAACATATTCCTGGAAAGGTTGTTCAAGCCATCCGTAGTATGGGAAGGGGAGTCAGGCAATACCAGCACGGATCCGAACACACCCCCAGATTCTGAACCATCAGACACGATCGGAGGCTCTGCCACCGAAATAACATCTTCGACCCACGAAATCATGGCCGTAATTGCCCCGTGGACTGAGCCTTTCCTGGCCTACCTAAATGGGCAGGATCTCCCCGAAGACCAAAATGAAGCACGCTGCATAGTCCAACGTTCTAAAGCTTACAAGGTCCACGAAGGGGAACTCTATAAGAAAAGCACGACCGGAGTGCTCCAAAGGTGCATATCCGAAGAGGAAGAGCGGCAACTCTTGGCTGAAATCCATGCCGGACTGGGCGGACACCATGCCGCGGTGCCAAGCGCTAGTCAGCAAGGCCTTCCGTACAGGCTTCTATTGGCCGACGGCCCAAGCAAACGCACAAGACCTTGTCCAACATTGCATCGGTTGCTAGCTCTTCACCAATCAGAGTCATATGCCCCCTACCGCTCTCCAAACAATCCCCATAACTTGGCCCTTTGCGGTCTGGGGGCTGGATATGGTCGGACCCCATAAAGGGGGAAGCCATAAGAAAAAAATACTTATTGGTCATGGTGGACAAGTTCACCAAATGGATAGAAGCCAAACCAGTTAAAAACGCCTGAATCCGGACCTGTAATAGACTTCATATCCGGGGTCGTACACCGATACGGTGTCCCCCATAGCATCATCACTGATAATGGCTCAAATTTCACAGTCGATGAAGTGAAAACTTGGTGCGGCAAGATGGGCATTAAGCTCGACTACGGTTCTGTCTACCACCCCCAAACAAACGGCCAGGTCGAACGGGCAAACGGTCTCATCATGAGCGGCATCAAACCCAGACTAGTGCGATCTTTAACAGAATTGGATACACATTGGGTAGAGGATCTCGACTCTGTACTCTGGGGGCTGCGGACCACACCAAATGGCACCACCGGATATACACCATTTTTTATGGTGTACGGTGTGGAAGCAGTACTACCCTGCGACATAATACATGATTCGCCACGCGTACGCTTGTATGAAGAGAAGGGAGCCGAGTTAGCTCGGTAGGATAACTTGGATGCCCTGGAGGAGGAGCGCCATATCGCAAAAGCCTGTTCCGCATTCTATCAGCAGCAGGCTCGACGATATCAAAGCAGAGAAGTGCGGGCCAAAACTTACAATATTGGCGAGCTCGTTCTACGCCTATCGAAGAAGAAGAAGGACAAACTCAAACCCAAGTGGGAAGGTCCCTTCGTCATTGACAAAGTTCTCATCGGAGGAGCATACCGTTTACGTAATGCATCCGGTAACAAACTCGAGCCGAACCCATGGAACGCGGCCAGACTTCGGAGATTCTACGCCTAACGCCGAACTCAGTGTTCATCTCCTTACCCCTCCTTTTTAATTATGCTCCACCCCTTTTTTCTCCTTTCTCGACCCTTTTTCTCTGCACACAAACTAATTAATACAATGTGGACTCCCGGATCACTCCGGCCATACTATGTGTGTAAGCTATACCTGGGGGCTTCCTATTCGGAAGCTAAACATAATTACATTAAATGGCTTTTTGCCCATCGCATATGCGTTCTTTTTCCATATGTGCCTTTTCTTCACCATTATATGCATCGATATGACTTAAGATGTGGCCAAGCTGGGTTGCCTGGCTCTTATGTTTATGCCCTACGTTCTCGTTAATTTGGCTAGGGCATAAGGGGAGCACCTCTGTGATTGTGACTGCCGGTTCAGCTGGATGTGTACCTCAGACTGGGTGAAGCCGAAAGCTAGTTTCCTTAAGAGAATATTCGATCGGTGAACATAGGATGTATTCGTTGGTTACAACAACAAACCCAGAAGTTTTGTATCCCGCACCATCGTTCGCAGTCCGGACATGTGCATCGACGCATGCATACCTGGGGAAAGGAACCCCTAACGGAACTATTCTCCCTGGAAGATGTTTCTTACTATCCATGTAATATAACATAACAAGTTGGGTACTTGTCTGTTCAAGCACTTATGATCCCTACGCCTGATCTCCATGCATACCCCAGTTTTTGCATAACTGAGCGGGTATTCGGACACACCCCAGACTGTCGGATCCGAGGGCTAAAGCGAAAAGGTCCGCCATGACAAATGATTTTAATCCGGCTAGGGGATACTTATGCCAATTAAATTACACAGTCACTCGGACTGACTATATTCCTCCTCTATACCATCTAACAGGCTATCTAGCCTACAATCCTGTTGAGAATACTTAGCGGCTAACACTACCTGGTCATATACCAGACTCACGGGAATTTCTTGCCCATCGGGCCCCGCCGGTCCTACTATGGCCATATGGTTCGGGTCCAGCTTGGTGTAGCGCGTCTTCACCATAGCCCAGGCTTCTGTTGCACCCTGCCGGCATGCTGATATCTTCCACAGACGGAAGCACCGCCGGGCTCCTTGAAGCAGGTTCGCAAGCTCCCCCATGCCATTCGGTAGGAGGCTTGATGGCCACAAGGCCTGAGCAACGCCGTGCATCACCCACCGAGCTTGCTCGTGCAACTGCGAAAGTTCTTGCAGCAAATCACTTGCAGATGAGGGCATATCCTCTTCGGGGCGACCTGTTAACATTCCTGCAAGACAAATTCTTTCAAAATACTTCCTCGCCGAACTATCATACAGTTCGTTTGAGCACTTACCATAAATGCCGCGCCGAAGCCTTTTGTTCTCCTTCACGGAGTCCGCCAGTTGAGCGCGGACGTCCTTTAATTCCACGTCCAGCCGAATATTGGCATCTTGTAGCTTGTTCTTCTCTTGCGTCACTTGCGTAAGGATGCGCTTGCCAGCCTTTAGCTACCTTTTGAGATGAGAGTCATCTTCCGTTACGCCCTCCGGATTCACCCCGGGATTGTCTGCAGAATTTTCTGTTAGACTAATCACACCAGCCATTTACTAACTGGTACATCTACGTGCAATTGAGACAAATATTACCAGAGGGGGCCTTCTGGGCTTCCTCTAACTGGGCAACCGCGTCCATCAGCTGGGCCTTACATGCCTCTAGCTCCCGAGCCAATTGTTCATTCTTGTCCACAAGGACCTGTGCGTTTATTGATCCTTCAAATAGTTCTCCCAACTATTCCAAGTCTCAGGGGCTACTGCTATACATACTTATCAAAATTTCTTACCCGTATGTCTTTGGTATACTGGTTCGTCGCTTGGGCAAGCCCGCCTCGAGCAGCTCGGACGTATGCATCCACCGAATTGAAGGCATTAAAAGCCTCTTCGGAAAAGATGTTGTTCCGAAGCACGGCCCTCCGGAGCCGGTGATTCATGGCGCTCTCCACTTCGGAGTTCGTGGCTGAACACATATCCGCATCCTCCGTCAGGGAACTATGCGGCACTGGCCTCGTGTCTGCCTCCGCCCTCGAAGTCGGTTCTAGAACCCGACTGGTGGAGGCGTGATTGGCGGGATCCCCGGATATAGTCCGACTGTTCCTCTTCCTGCCAGACACAAAGGGCGCTGTCATATTTCAAATTCTATAACCGTAGGACAGGTTATTATTTTACCTCTATAGCAGTGTGTCAACCCTCACCGCCTTCCTCTTGAGCCTGCTCGATCCGGACGCCCAGGTTGACGAGTCCCTAGGGCCTCGGCCCCTCGCTCCGACCGTCGTCTCTGCAAATACAAGACGCCTCAAGGGTAAATCATAATACCTGAGGGGAGTCCTCTTCGGAGGATAGGGTTTTTAGTTCGTCTTACACACGACACAGGGAGGAGTCCGGGATAGTCGACCGTAATGGTCACTAAGGCGCCATCCCAGCTCGCTTGATAAAATACCCCGTTGACAAGCTCCACAGTGATATTCGGATCTTCTTTGAGTCCCGGATCTAGGGCCCTTCCGGGGTCCTCTGGTTGCGGGGAGGGGCTGAAGATTCCTTCTACGGCCCTCCTCAGTTCCTGCTCGGAAGCATTGATGCAAGTAATCTTAGCAGAAGTACACTAAAGTAAGCGAAGTAGGGAAAAGAATGGCAACTTACCCACTCTGGGGGGTTGTACATGGAGAATCCATCCACGTTTTAATGCGAAGGAATTCCTCCTCTTCCCCTTTGTATAAATCGGACAATATCCTTGCCAAAGCAATGGTGAAGTCCGGACCCTTACGACCGCAGCGGGTGGCGTCGTCTTCCCCGTTGAAATGCCACATGGGCTTCCCCCGATATTGAAGAGGTTGCACTCCCCGCCTTATGCATATCGCCATGACCACAACTATCGTTAGTCCGGATTTGGCCAGTAACTTTATCCTGCTCATCAGGAAGTGTATTTCCCTTGTATCCTCTTCTTGAGGTCCCCGGGGGTGCCAGCTTAGGCGTGCCTTCGGCGAGGCGTTACTGAACTGGGGGAGACCTGTCCGGACTAGATCCGAAAGGGGAACATCATCAATGTAGAACCATTCTGAAGGCCAGTTTTCTGGTGCCATCTCGGGAGTGCCGGACAGGTATCCGGTCTCGGCAATGCGCCAAACTTCGGCCCCGCCCACTTGGCATAGGGATTCTCCCTGGGCGTGGGGAACAAGGCAGAACAGCTTCCTCCATAAACCGAAGTGAGATTTGCAGCCTAAAAACAGCTCGCAAAGTGCGACGCACCCCGCTATGTGCAGAATGGAGGCAGGGGTGAGGTTGCGCAACTGGAGGCCGTAGAACTCCAGGAGCCCGCGGAGAAACGGGTGGACAGGAAACCCTACGCCCCTTAGCAGATGCAGGATGAGGCATACACGCTCCTCTGGAGATGGGTTTGGGGATCCCTCCGCTTGTTCCCCTCCATCATAAGTAGCTATTCCGGCTCGGACGGGGACCATGAACGCCTGTGGAAGAAACCCTTGGGTTTGTAACTTTATCAAATGGCTATGAGGAACTGAACACTCTCCCCAATCCCCTGACTTAGAGCGAGGAGGGCAAGTAGAAGAGCTGCGACGGCCGGCCATGTTGGAATGGTTTTTTGCGGAGCGCTCATGCTAGCTCAAGGAGAGAGAGTGAGGTTTGGATCTGAGAATCCCCGTCCCTTCAAATAGGCGGTCAGCCCGGAGGATTGAGGGTGTCAAATGCAAAAATGCCTCGGCTCCTCGCATTCGCTTGACACGTGGAGGTGGTCATTATTGAGGCACTGAAGCCGACGAGCACAACATTGATTGGAGGCCGGACACTATTTGTCGTAATAGGTACTTTGGAGTATTCGGATATGGAACCCGCCTTGCAATGCCGAAGACAATACTGCGCGACGGACTCATCGTCATTGAAGCCTGGTTTAGGGGCTAATGAGGGAGTCCTAGATTAAGGGGGCATCTGGACAACCGGATTGTGTACAACGTCCGGACTATTGAAGCACGAAGATACGAGACTCAAGACTTCGGCCCGTGTCCGGATGGGACTTTCCTTTGCGTGGAAAACAAGCTTGGCGATCCGGATATTCTGTTTCCTTCCTTGTAACTGACTCCATGTAAACCCTAGCCCTCTCCGGTGTCTATATAAACCGGAGAGGTTGGTCCTTAGAAGGCCGATCACAATCACAATCATACCATCATAGGCTAGCTCTTAGGGTTTAGCCTCTATGATCTCGTGGTAGATCTACTCTTGTACGACCCATATCTTCAATATTAATCAAGCAGGAAGTAGGGTTTTACCTCCATCGAGAGGGCCCGAACCTGGATAAACATCTGTGTCCCTTGCTTCCTGTTACCATCAGCCTTGATGCATAGATCGAGACCCCCTACCCGAGATCCACTAATTTTGACACCGACACCCCCCACCGCTCCTCGTGACCTATGGCCAACGCCACCACCAGCCCCGCGTCCCACGTGCGGTAGGACTCATCGCTGCCACCGCCCGTGCGGCGCGATGGTCATAATGCCACTCCATCTCTTACTCCAGCTGCTGCTTCGTCCTCCCATGCTCATCGCGGGCCGGCGAACGTGCAGGTTGTGTTGCTCATGGTGTGCGAGCTTCTGCGCTACCACCCGACCGATGATCTCTATGAGGACTGGCTGGACCGCATCACCGAGCTCGTCAGCGCCGCTGGAGAAGCTCCTGCGCAGTCTCGCTACCTCCCTAGATGCCTCAGGCGGGCGATGTGGCCCATGGCGCAGCTCCTCATCCTCCTCTTCGGCGTGATGTTGTCCCCAAGCCAAGGCGAGAGGCCCCTCAGTGCGACCCGCCATGCAGGGTGCCGATGCGTGACGAAGAAAGCTACCTATAGAGACCACGATCCTAATGAACCGAAGTCTCTGTGCTTAAGTGTCAACCCTGGATCGGTAGTGCTGACACACACAGTACTCGGGGAATTATAACAGAGTTCAATCACACACTTATTACATCGAGGTCCTCATAAAGAGTATGGTTGCACAAATAATATGGCTGAAGGCCATCTAAATTAAATAATTGTGGAAGCTTCGAAGGTAAATGAGTCCATCAACTCCAACGGCATAGCTAGGTGCATGACAATGACCTATCTCACCTTATTCATCATCTGAGAAGTCTGCAACATGAGACGTTGCAGCCATGTAGGTCTGCACATTGAATATGCTGGCAGAGTTCACTGTAAAGCAATGAATGCAAGAACTACATCTACATGCAATATTTGGCTGGTGGAGGCTCTAAGTTTAAGGTTTTGCATAAAGCTAGTTTTTCCCTAAATCAAAGCAATAAATTTATTTACTACTCCCAAGTTGTACCAATAATTGAGAAGGTTCCTCCAACTCAAATCCCAATTAAACAAGTATCCTCATTTAACCCAAATCAATTAATTTAAGAGTGATGAGATCAAAAATAATATCCAATTCCAGATACTCAAGATGTCCATAACCAGGGACATGGCTAACCATGATTAGTTTATACACTCTGTAGAGGTTGCACACTTTTCCCCACAAGACTCGACCGCATCCATGATCGGAAGATCGAGACACAGTCTTTCTGAAGCATTAAATCTCTACTCCGGGCAAACCAGTACACCTACTTTCCCCTACATCTGCTAGTCCACCTCTTCGAGAGCTCACGCAACTTACTCAACTATGCTAGAGCCCATAATGGCTTGTGGCTGCACACGAAAGTTTGTAGTCATGCAATATCATGTGATCCCTTTGATCCTGGGTGGCGTACCAAGGAAAAATCACACGGGTACTCCGTGATTTCCCCAACGGGATAGCACTGGATTCTCCAGGTGCCCCAACCAATCCACTCAGATGTGTATTAAAGTTGCCACCTTAATGTTATCCAAGATTAATAACTCTCACAACTTCCATGTGTATCACGATCCAATCCCTGTCTACGAGCATGGCTAAGAAATAGTTGAGCATAACGTATATTCCGGGGGTGATCAAAGGTATTAGGTTCCTACCTCAATTACTACAACCAAACCACCTGTTCCCAATCCTACTCATGCAAAAATTTGAGAGGCAAAACTAATGCATAGTAAAAACTGGGTATAGAAAGGTATGATCAAAGTGTAACTTGCCTCGCTGACGATTGGAAAACCCTAGGGATTCGTAGTAACAAGCTTCACACTCCAGAAAATCTAGCGTAGACAAACAGTAGCATACATAAGCAATCAATCAACCGAAACAAAGAGAAATCGAAAAAATCTAAATAAAAGTCGAAACAAGCAAATGACTAAACTAAATAGAAAACAAAACCAAACAGCATTATTTTCATGTGGATTAGATCTTAACAGTAAGAACATGCGATTAGCTACGATTTGCAAAGAAGAATCAACTCAAACGGAGCTACGAAACTCAAGATACAAACGAAACAAGAGCGAATACTAATCTGAACTAAACTCAAATTTTAAATTGTCAAAATCATCTTCAAGATGGTTTACTGGAAAGAGGGTATTGTTACAAAGATTTAGGCGTTGGTTCCATCTAATTAGGATAAATGAGCTAAAAGTTATGCTAATTTTAAGATCATGGGCTAAATTACAAGAAACCTATTCGCGGATAGGTCCCTGGCCAAAAATTAAACTAAAAAGAAAAAATCTAGGGGATGAACGTCCTCTAACAGAGCCTAACAAACGAATCCTTTCATTAACAGAACTAATTTAGTGAATTATCTCTAATTAACGAACTAAATAAAAAAGCCGAACTAGAACTAAACCGATCTAAAAAACCGAGAAAAACCGAGCGGTTTTTACCCTTTCGGCGACGGGGCGGATCGGCGGCTTTCGGTGTGGGCGGTGGGCGGTGGCGCGGGCGGCGGTGAGTGCGGCGCAGGTGGCAGCGACTGTGGGGCGGCGGCGGTGCCACAGTGGTGGCAGCAAACGGCGACGGCGACACTCGGCGGCGGCGGCGCTAGATGCGGCGGCGGAGCTCAAGGCGGCGGTGGGTGGTGGAGAAAATGAGGCGGCGGCGACTACTTATAAAGGCCCCCGGGGTCAAGGTCCCGACTAGGGCAGGGGGTCGCGGCAGCGGGGGCAGCTCGGACTCCGGCGGGAGTCCGGCGCGAGCCCGAGGACGAGGCGGTCGGCGCGCTGGGCCCACCCAGGTGAACTTTTTTTTAAATGGCGCCGCGAAGACAAATCCTAATATATAAAAAATAAAAGTCCTAAAATTTCAAAAACAATTTTCACTATCCCTACCTAATATTTGGGACAAGATGAACATTTTTCTGGACTAAATGCAATTTTTTTAAAATGCATATTTTCTCTAATTTCAACCGAACAAAAATTCAAATAAAATAATTTGACTTCAAACTTTCTTTTCCAATATTTCTCTTCTGTTTTGAAGAGGTCATTTTATCTTCTCTTTTTATTTTTATTGTTGGAAATAATTGGAAACAAATTATTGAAAATCAAATTGATGCACATTTTAATTTGAAATAAATTCAAAAATGAAAATTAAATGAAACCTCCAACTCTTTCCTTGGGTCCTTGAGTTGCTTAAGATATTTTGGATCACAACCAAATGCAATAAAATATGAAATGCATATGAATGACCTATGTATAACATTCAAATTCAAAATTGGGATGTTACAAACCTACCCTGAGGCTATGTATATTCCTCAGCCTGCGGCTCCGGAGATTGAGAATCCTGAGGTTATTCTTCAACTAGCTGATACTCCTCAGCCAAAGCCGAAGAATCCATTCTCCAAGACTGCGAAATTCAATGAGCATGTAGTCTTCACTGACTACAATCCCTATGACTCTGCTCGTCTGAGGAGGAAGCGCTTCTGTACTGCCAGCCAAGCCAATTTCTACTCTTCAGTGCTTTTCAACAAGGACAAAGTCTTCGACCATGAGCATATTCCTCATGTTGATATGGAATCACTGCCATGCTTGACACCAATCCTCGCTGCTATTCATGATGCTGGACTACTTAACTTCTACATAGACATCTATGATTGGAACGAAGAACTCATTCTTCAGTTCTATGTGACGCTGTACATCACTGGCAATTCTGAAGATGTGAACTCATGGGTGTTGGACTGGATGACATAAAATACTCACTATATGGCACGGCCACTGAATTGCTTCGTGCCTTGCCTATCAGTCCTCCTCTAGAAGGTGCGCATCTCATCTGATCACTTCATGCAAGTTCTGATGAAGCCATTGAAGCCTGGTCAAGCCTCAAGGACAAAGTTCGTTGTGAAGGAATTGCAATATGTGCCAAGGATAGTATACCGCATTCTGACCAAGACTCTAAGTCCTATCAAAGGCCACGACTCAAATGATGAAGAAGTTGTTGGCATCATGAAGAATCTGCTTTTCAATATCATGCATGGTATTCCGGTGAACTACCATGACTTCTTCATGAGGACTTTGGCAAATATTGCAATGTCTCCTTTTGAGTTGAAGCCTTATGCTCCTTGGATTATGAGATTCCTCAGATCAAGGTCTTTACTCAACTACAATGCTGACACACTCAATCATGGTAGTTTCCTGCCCCCTATTGAAGTCCTCAAGCGGACATTTTCCTCAGCTGATGGAAAGGGCAAGGCCACTGCAATTATTGATGAGGGCAATCGTCCATTGGATGGACAGTTCCGCAAAGCTGCCTCATATTCCAACAATGATCACTCTGCTACTCATGACTCTACCGCCAATGCCTCAAAGCAAAGTCCTCAGGCCACAGCTCCAAGGGTGATGACTGACCGTGAGCTTCTCCTCAGTCTTCATCAGAAGGTGGATCGCAATCATAAAATAGGTCAAACGTCAGTTTGGTTCAATTCTTCACAACATGACTGCCATATATAATTCAGTGAAGAAGAACCACTGCTACCTCAATGAAGTATTTGATCGCACCTGGGCTGTCCTGACTCATTTCTACGGTGATGAAGACCCCAAGAAGATGGGCTTCAAGCAGGACTTCGGCTGGTCTAAGCCTCCTCCGAAGAAATTCAAGAAGGTCGAAGTTCCTCCTTTGGTGCCTAGCTCATATTCCTCATCCCGTGAGACTGATGAAAATGAAGACTTGGACAACACTGCGGCAGGCCCTACTCCAACAACCGACCCCAACAATACTAGCGCTCCTCCATCGACTTCGTGATGATATTCTTCAGGGGCATTAGTCCTCATTTTTGTCCCCTTTGGTCATTTGATGACAAAGGGGCATAAATTTGAGTTAGTCTTCAAGCGGGTCTATCTATATAGGCGTTTATTCTTGTTAAGTTGCAACTCTCGCTCTTCTGAAGTGTTTGTTGAATGAGTTGTAAACTTAAGTCCGATGGTGACCTAATACTTTTACCTTGTTTTCTGCATGCTATTTCCTCATATATGCTATGCACGCATGCTGGATTACATCATTTACCATATTTCATCATGCATTTCAAATTCTTCATTCGGTATGTTAAATGCGTGTATGAATTACAAGATATAGGGGGTGATCTCCATGATTCTACTCTTCAAATGTGCATTGCTTTAAAAGCAAATTCCTCACTATGCACATCTTCAGGGGGAGTTCTTTTATATCTTGCAATCAAATTCCTCAATATTGAGCACTTCAAATTCATATGTTTATCCCCGTTGAAAACTTAACCTATATTGTCATCAATCATCAAAAAGGGTGAGATTGTAAGTGCATCTAGTGCCCCTTAGTGATTTTGGTGTATTGAATACTTATAGGTTAAGGGACTAATGTGTTTGTGAGTGTACACAGGTTCTATAAGTCGATGATGAGTTTGATATTTACAGTGAAAGTCGACCCCTAAAAATGAATGTCTTCGGTTGAAGACTTTGGTTCTCCTGAAGACTTTGAAAGTGAAGAAATTGGTGTGACCTTGAAGACTTGGATATTCACGCAAGGATTATGAAGCGTGAAGACTTTTGTTTTCGTAGTTTCATTTTCTTCTTCTTGAGTCATAGGAAACACGGTACTATTAAAGGGGGTCGAGGTAATACTAAGGAAACTGATTTCCATGTGATGCTCATCTCAAAATCCTACACCTACCCAATCCTTCGAGTGAAGCCATTGGAAATCTCATATCAGTTCAGTCAATTTCTTCAGTGACAGAGATGAAGATCTTCTGTTTTCTGAGGAATTTGTTCTGACTGAGGAATTAGGAATTCACCAGTGCGGATTGCCTACATTGTGAGGAACATGATAGCCCTGAAGAATTCGAACCTAAAATATGACCGTTGCTATGCCATGCGCCAGCTGTCCAAAATATCCTACCACCTAACGGTCATATCATTGAAGGTAATTTATGTCTTATCATGTCAGGCTGCTCCCTAGGCTAAAAATAGCCGCCCCCTACAACCACTAGCTAGTTGGCTGCTCCGAGAGAAACTGACACTTGTCATTTGAGAGCATCCCATCCTCCGAGGACTTTGAGGGAAAATCATAAAGTGAGGAAACCCAAATCCCAAACCCAAAGTGATCGAGCATCACTAAAGAGATTGTTCCTATGTGGAACCGACGCTTGTTACCTTTGAGGACTGTGTATCCTCCAGACAGTTACGTGTTATGGTCTGAGCATCCAAGAGGAATTGTGGATCGCCGAGTGACCTAGTCTATGAAGGTTTGGAAGTCACATGTGAAGAATTACCACTACTGTTGGGCGAGGTCGGTGTGATCTTGGCTCATGGAGAATACGGTGAGGACTGTGTGTCCGCGAGTTTAAATACTCAGCCGCTCCAACCAGATGTACAACTGTCACAGCAGTTGGAACTGGTCTACCAAATCATTGTCTTCACCAAGCCTACTAGTTCTAATTCATCAACCCTTTCATTTCCTCAGTTATGTGTTGATGAACCTGATTATTACTATTTGAAGACTTTGATTGAAGACATTCTCTAATTCCTCAATCCTATTTCTTCAGTCAGTTTGTCTTCATCCTGCTTATCCTGTGTTCACGCTTTCTATACTCTGTGTTTTGTCTTTCATTTCATCATGATGACTATGCTGTTGCTCTGTTATGCTTTTACCTGAGTACTTATTCCGCTGCAAGTAGCTCTTCACTTAAGATTTTCCTCACCCTGAAATTCCTCAGTCAAGAATTCATAAAAATAGCCTATTGTCGGTGTCAAAACCGGCGGATCTCGGGTAGGGGGTCCCGTACTGTGCGTCTAGGCGGATGGTAACAGGAGACAAGGGACACGATGTTTTTACCCAGGTTCGGGCCCTCTCGATGGAGGTAAAACCCTACTCCTGCTTGATTAATATCGATGATATGGGTAGTACAAGAGTAGATCTACCACGAGATCAGAGAGGCTAAACCCTAGAAGCTAGCCTATGGTATGAATGTTGTTCGTCCTACGGACTAAAACCCTCCAGTTTATATAGGCACCGAAGAGGGTTAGGGTTACATAGAGTCGGTTATAATGGTAGGAGATCTACATATCCGTATCGCCAAGCTTGCCTTCCACGCCAAGGAAAGTCCCATCCGGACATGGGACGAAGTCTTCAATCTTGTATCTTCATAGTCCAGGAGTCCGGCCAAAGGTGATAGTTCAGCTATCCAGACACCCCCTAATCCAGGACTCCCTCAGTAGCCCCTGAACCAGGCTTCAATGACGACGAGTCTGGCACGCATATTGTCTTCGGCATTGCAAGGCGGGTTTCTCCTCCGAATACTTCATAGAAGATTTTGAACACAATGATAGTGTCCGGCTCTGCAAAATAAGTTCCACATACCACCATAGAGAGAATAATATTTACACAAATTCAATCTGCTGATGTATTCCGTGGCATGACATCACACCATGGCCAAGCCTTTATTCGAATCATTTTACTATCCCACCTCAGCGCGTTTAGCGAGGCGGTTTCCTTGGCACGTCTTGTCAAAGCAGAGATCGTGTCCCCTTATTCCAGAATTCTCATTAATACGGGCGCAGGTAACCCAGTCGTGCCCATTGGCACGTCTCCTCTATCGAAGGCGAGTCCCGAACGGTCACGGGGAAGGCTCTTGGTATTCAACCTCTTTATAAAGAGACCAAGGCTCCACTCCTTTCTTTCAATCTCAATCGAATCCGCCCCTCGCCCCGAGTTCCAACACCCAAAGCTCTAGATTCAGGCGCTTCGGACCTTCGATGATGTCCGGCTCTGACCTGCAAGGCCGGTGGATGCCTTCCTCTATTACGAAAGAAGACGTGCTAAAGCTAAGAGATGCCAGGTATCTAACCAGCGAAATTTCGCATAGGCTGCCTGCCCAAGGGCAGGTTATTCCCACTCCCAAGCCTTGTGAAAGCATGGTGTTCGCGTCTCACTTTCAAGAATGCTGATGCTCCATGGCCCGAGGGCTCTTTTCAAGAGGAGCTCAGCCTATGGCAACAAGAGTGGTTTTATATCACAGCTGCCAGGGGCACCAAATGGGTGGCGCCACCTACCTTTCGCTCGGGTCCTCCACCGCGGCTGGCGTCATGGGTCAATAAAGGACTTGACTGGGGTCCGTCCAAGGACGTGCCCTTGTTGCAGGGCCGCATTCAAGACCTCCTAGAGAGAGATCACTCTGGTTGTAGTAGCGCAGGTCATGCTGATTCGTCACACCCTGCCCTGCAAACGTCGCCCCCTCTGCCTGTGGGAATTTAACCCGGAGGGACCACGAGCTCTCCAAAATTTTATGGGCGCGACGCCCGTGGAGATTTACAAGCTTTTCTTCGGATCACAAGCGATGTGTCCGGACTTGACCGAGGACACAGGTCTGAGCTACAATCGCCCGGATACTCAAGTAAGTAGCCCTGTACCCGGACACGCTATCCCATATTTATCACGAACTTGCCCTTTAAAAGAGCTGTTACTTGAACAGAAGTGGATAGCGAAAGCAAAGTTAATCAGGTGTCCGGCCCCCCTCCCTGAGACCACGCTGGATCCTGTGTTAGGATGCTGGAGGTTGCGCCTTCGGAAGAAGGTGAAGGGGGGAACAAGGAAGCTACCGCCTCCACGAAGGAGGCTGTCAGGAAAGGAGGGATCGAGAATCCCTCCATCCAAGGGAAGAAGAGGACCGCCTCTGAAGACCCGGAAACCATGGTCTCAAAGCGGGGGAAGAAATCTTCGTCAGAGGGTCCTGCGCCGAGAGATGCCTGGGCCGCATTGTGCCCCCAAGGGGATCAACCCTCCACCGAGCCGTAAGTAAAAAGGGGACTTTTTTTAAATAAAGGATATCCCTGCCCTATTTCTGATGAAGATAACCGAAATTTTACCTTGTAGTTCGGATCTGAGCCCTTCTCAGTAGAGCTCATCTTGGGGGGATCTTCGTCCGGAGATGATGGAGAGCGAAACGCCTCCCCCTGCCGTACCGTCTTGCAAGGCGAGCGACCCTGAGGTGTCATCGTTGAGGGTTTCTCCGAGTCCGGCAGGGCCGGAAGGCAGTCGTATGTCCCCTCAAAGCCCTCCACGTCTGGCCTTCGAAAAAGGCCATCAGACAAGTCCGGCACCACCTGGTGTACGCTCGGAGGAGCTGAAGGATCTGCTCGGGCGAGCGTCTATCTCAGAAGATCACCGTGCATTAATGGGTACGGTGATTGGAAGGATTTCATCTGCTGAGAGCTGATTGCACGAAGCCATCAGAAGTTTACTGATAGGTTTTGAGGTACGCAAAATGATGTACCTTCTGACAGTTCCGCATATAAAATGCGCCCTATGTAGATAGTAGCCCCTGAGGCTCGGTGTGTTGTCAAAAATGACAGCGTGCCGAGGATCATAATCCCAGGTATAATGTGTCGCCCTTCCTATGTAGGTGGCGAAGGGTCCGGTGGCTAGCCGGACCGATGAATTTGCCGAACTAAAGCGGAAACTTGACGTGGTGGATGCCGACATCGCGCTTGTCAATAAGCGACTTGACGAGTCACAAGGTATGCAATTTCTCTGCGGACACCTGGTAAGGGAGCTTGATGCCCGTGCCTTACAACATGTATGCTTGATGCAGATAGTGCCGCTGCCATGGAGAACCTTCGGGCGGAGCTCGCCCGAGCCAAGGAGCAGGCCAGAAAGAGTGATGCCGCTGTCTTAAAGGCGGCCGAAGGGCTAAAAGCCGAACAGGCTGCTCACTGCCGAAGCAAGAAGGAAATGTTCGAGATGTCCGTGAAGTTGAAGAATGCTGCCAACCGCTGCAAGCTTCTTGAAAAAGAAGATTGAGCAGTGCAAGAGGACCTGAAGAAGGCCACTACCGAGGCCAAGGATGCTCGCTCTGCGATGAGAGCTATGAAGGAGGAGTTGCGTCAGGCCAGAGATATCGCGGCTGGAAAGCCCTTTCTACTGCGGAGGAAATTCGTGGATCCTAAATATGCTCAGTTGGACCGGCTGTGGAGTGTGGAGGTTGCTTATCTGGACTTGGCGGCAAGTGCCGCAGACGCGGCCAAACACTTCCAAGATCAAAAGGATCACGAAATGGAAAAGGTTTTTTTGGTCACAGTTCCATAATCCAGAGCGCCCACTTCCATTAACCGATCGCTTGGCCGAATGGGCGGAGCTAAATAAGTTATCCGGACTTGCCATGAAGGATGTCATGAGTCTTTTGTGGCCGAAAAGGCCCGAGCCGAAGAGTTATTTTGGCTTGGTGCAGCAGTTCCTTGGTGCGGTGCCGCATATCAATGCAATGAGGAGGTCGGCATGCATAGAGGGTGCGCGGATGGCTCTTGCCCGTGTCAAGACATACCGGGCGGAGATGAAGGCCATCGATGTTGCATCCCAAGATTCGGACGGAAGCCGAGTACCTGTCGAGCACTATTTTTAGGAAGTTCTGCAGGGCGCTCATTTAATAGAGACATAGTGCTCGAATGATATTATGTTCGAATAACATGTATTATTGTGAAACAATGTATCGATGGAATATAAAAGCTTTTTATACTTGTGCCTTTCAAGAATTAAAATACCTCCTGTGCGGCCGCTAATGTATATGTATATATAACCTGGAAGATGGCAGTCTTCGGCTTCAGCCCCCACGCATATAATGTGGGGGTGTTTGCAAAAGGCGCATTTTCACACTTGATCCAACGTCTTGGTCCTATAAAGGAGGTGGTAGCGCAGCAAACTAGGCAACCGGACTATAATGCTTTATCAGTTTCACTTAGCCATAGGAGTTTGACAGTGGGGCTACTATATAGCCCCTAGGGGCACCGCGCTCACCCGAATTCGGGGCGCGTATGTGCTTGACCAGGAAACGGCCCTTCGTCAATGCGTAGGAGTCCTATAGATTCCGGCGGGTCATCGAGTGGTTGACCAGTCTCATGCTATATCATGACAGTCAGTTTTCAGCTTTCTCTACTGAGGTGCTCGCCTGGCCGAACCGGGGCACAATCGCAGTAGTTCTCCTGGTGCCGCCTTAGCCGATAGAGCGGAACGTAAGGCAGCAAAACACAGGAGCCGGGCAAACCCAACATTTGACCAAAGACATGATTCGGAGCTGGTGCATATAAGGCCTAACTCGAGACGCCGAACACTCCCTAAGGTATTCGGTCTTTATGAAAACGGGCCGAACAACGCCCTTGGTAATAAGTCCCTGGTGTCCAGGTACGCGCAAAATTCTGACGTGGCCCATGCCAAAATGCCAGCCTCCTCCTCGGTTATGGCAAGAAATCGGGGGATGTGTATCAACAAGAGACAGTAAAAAAGGTTTACGCAGGGACTTAATCTGAAAAGAATCCTTGTCACGGGTCCCTACTGCACGTCTGCGCCTATGTCTCCGTTGTGCCATATCCTAGACGGGTGTAGCACGGTGTTCATTTGTAAAAGAGGGGAACTTAGTTGAAAAAGATCGTGCGAAAATGTACGTTATACTAAATAAACAAAGTACAATTCAAAAAATGAATAAAATTGAGCTTTATTGTCTCTTGTTGTATACAGGGGTATGCGGCTAGTAAGCCCTTGTATGTTTACGCCGGACTCGTCTAGCCGTGTCCGGGGTCTGAACGATCTGTTTAGGTGCTTTGTTTGGTGAAGCCGGCTTAGTGTGTGGCTGTCAAGGCAGTCACACCATCTTCCGCGCTCGAGGAACACTCGGTATTTCCCTTTAAGGAGATGATGCCTCGCGGACCGGGCATTTTAAGTGTAAGGGATGCATAATGCGGTATTGCGTTAAAGCGGGCGAAAGCTTCGTGTCCCAGTAGTGCTTGGTAGCTACTTGTGAACGGGGCGAGGTGGAAGGTTAACTTTTCGCGGCGGAAGTTGTCGGGTGAGCCGAACACAACTTCTAGCAGTAGAGAGCCCGTACAATGGGCATATGGGCCTGGCATTACCCCTTGAAAGGAAGTGTTGCTATGGCGAATTTTGGTTGGGTCTATCCCCATTTTGCGGATTGTGTCTTGGTATAGCAGGTTTAGATCACTGCCGCCATCCATTAGGACTTGTGTAAATTGGAGTCCGTCAATTATCGAATCTAATATCAAGCCAGTCCATCCTGCATTCCAGATACTTCTAGAGTAATCCTGATGGTCGAAGGTGATTGGTTTTAACAACCAGTGGCGGGACTCCTCTGGGATAGGCCGTATGGCACGTACCTCTATGGGCGCCGCTCTATTTTTCCCTTTTGTCACGTGATGTGAGTTTACTGTTTTGACTTCTTGTGGGAAATTCTTTTGTTTTCCGGTGCTCTGCTTGTGGGGTTCGTCATCGTCCTCGCTTGGTGTGTCGAGCCCCTTGTGTTCGGCGTTGAGTTTGCCGGACTGCTTGAAGACCCAACAATCTCTATGGGTATGGTTTGCAGGCTTCCCGGGAGTACTGTGGATTTGGCATATCTTGTCCAAGATTTTGTCTAAGTTAGATAGCTCGTCCCTGTTATCCTTAAGGGGCAGTTTTTTATGATTCTGCCGAGAGCTTTTGAATCCGGCGTTGACTGCTGTGCTCTTCGGGCTATTTCCCTTGGTCCGGTGCTGGTCCTTGCTGTGTTGCGGTTTCCCATTTCCATCCCTGACTTCGGATGTACTTGGGTCATTGGTACTGCATCTTGCCAGCCAGCTATCCTCTCCCGCGCAAAAGCGGGTCATGAGGCTTGTCAATGCGGCCATTGTTCTTGGCTTTTCTTGGCCGAGGTGTCAAGCCATTCGTCTCGCACGTTGTGTTTGAAAGCTGCTAAGGCTTCGGCGTTCGGATAGTCGACTATTTGGTTCTTTTTAGTAAGGAATCTGTTGTAGAGTTTTCGGGCTGACTCTCCGGGTTGTTGAGTTATGTGACTTAAATCGTCTGCATCCGAAGGTCGGACATAGGTCCCTTGAAAATTTGCCCGAAAAGCATCCTCGAGCTCTTCCCAACTTCCAATGGTGTTTTCGGGGAGGCTTTTGAGCCAATGCCGGGCTGGCCCTTTGAGCTTGAGGGGTAAGTATTTTATGGCGTGGAGGTCATCTCCTCTAGCCATGTGTATGTGGAGGATGTAATCCTCAATCTAGACTCTAGGTCTGTTGTTCCGTCGTATGCCTCTATGTTTACGGGCTTGAATCCTGCTGGAAATTCATAATCCAGAACCTCATCGGTGAAACATAGGGGGTGTGCGGCACCCCTATATTTAGGTGTACCGTAATATTCAGATACTTGATGTGTTGCATTGCTTACTAGAGCTTGCTTTCTTGGCCCGTAGATAGATCTAAATGGGCCATATTTTTGATGCGAATCCGTGTGTGGGTCGCGTGTCGGCTTGTGTGCGGCGCCGTTTGCCGCTCTATGTTTGCCATGGGGTCGTCTATCCGACCGGGTGGTCTCCTTGTTCTTTGATTGCGGGGGCTCTATGGCCTCCTCATCAAATTCGAGCAGTATTTTTTGCTTCGGGTAGCTCGTTGTTCGGCCACTATCGCTGTATTTGTCTGCGGTGTTGAGTACTTTTCTCCATCTGATTCTGAGCACATCTTCCGCTGTTTGGAGCTTCCACTACTGCTTTTCAGGCTACACACAGTGGCGATGAGCCTTTTGTGGAGGTTCTTCTGCTCCAGCAACTTGTCCAGCGTGAGATCGTCCGGAATGTTATCTTCACCGGGGATGGATTGTTTATCCAGGTTGTCCTGTTCGGACGGTTGCTCGATGGCATGTTCGTCGTCCACCAGTTCGCCCTGCTCTATGGCTAGGTCTGTATGGCTGCTGTCTTTGTCGAGGCGGGATTTTGAGCGGCGCTTACGTCGCCGTTTTGTCTGCTTTTCGAGGGAATGATCCCTCATGGCGTCCCGTTGTTCCTCGTCATCGCTTCCTTTAGGTGTGTCCACCATGTATACATCGTGAGATGAGGTGGCTGTCCAGTGCCTTATAGGTGCTGGTTCATGCTTATCTCATACATCGTCGTCCATACCGTCGATGTCTTCAGAGTCGAAATCGAGCACGTCGTTTAAACTTTGGACAGTGGCTACGAAGTGGGTGGTGGGTGGGCTTTGAATTTCTTCGTCGTCCGCATCCCAACCTTGCTGAACATAATCCGGCCAGGGCTCTCCTGATAAAGAGAGAGACATTAGTGAAATCAGGATGTCACCAAAGGGCGAGTGCTGAAAGATGTCCGCGGTGGTGAACTCCATGATTGGCGCCCAATCGGATTCGATTGGTAGGGGCACAGAAGGTTCGGAGTCTGGAGAGGAGTCCGGCACCTTGGAGTCACGAGCTTCGCAAAGGACAGGGTTGGTGTTCGGCTCAATCGCCATAGAGATAGCAGCCCCCGAGGCGGTGTCCAGCCACCCGTCCTCGATCGGCGCAGTCGGCTCCGAGCTAAGGGTTGGAGTGGACACTTGTGCGGCCTCCAGGGCACTGTCCGTCTACAGAGCTAGACCATGCCCATCGTGACAGTGCGGCATGCTTGGCTGTGGCTCGAACCCGTCGAAGATCAAGTCTCCGCGGACGTCAGCCATATAGTTCAAACTTCCTAATCTGACCTGATGGCTAGGGACGTAGCTTTCAATCTGCTCCAGATGGCCAAGTGAATTGGCCCGCAGTGCAAAGCTGCCGAATACGAAGATCTGTCCACGGAGAAAAGTCTCACCCTGGACCGCATCGTTGTTGATGATCGGAGGAGCCATCTGGCTTAAAGATGACGACACAGAGGAACTCTCAATGAAAGCACCAATGTTGGTGTCAAAACCGGGGGATCTCGGGTAGGGGGTCCCGAACTGTGCGTCTAGGCGGATGGTAACAGGAGAGAAGGGACACGATGTTTTTACCCAGGTTCGGGCCCTCTCGATGGAGGTAAAACCCAACTCCTCCTTGATTAATATTTATGATATGGGTAGTACAAGAGTAGATCTACCACGAGATCAGAGAGGCTAAACCCTAGAAGCTAGCCTAAGGTATGATTGTTGTTCGTCCTACGGACTAAAACCCTCTGGTTTTTGAGGCACCGAAGAGGGTTAGGGTTACACAGAGTCGGTTACAATGGTAGGAGATCTACATATCCGTATCGCCAAGCTTGCCTTCCATGCCAAGGAAAGTCCCATTCAGACACAGGACGAAGTCTTCAATCTTGTATCTTCATAGTCCAGGAGTCCGGCCAAAGGTGATAGTTCGGCTATCCGGACACCCCCTAATCCAGGACTCCCTCACCTATTCACCCCCCTCTAGTCGACGTAACACACTTTCAATTGGTATCAGAGCAAGGTACTCCCTTGTTCTGTGTGATTTTGGTTTAACCACCTGGAGTTTTAGTTATGTCGACTACAGGTATGATCAAGGTCTCGACTGGGTGTCCTACCTTTGATGGGATGGACTACCCCTACTGGAAGAACAAGATGCACATGCATCTTGAGGCAATTGATAACGATCTCTAGTATGTTGCGGAAAATGGCGTTCCCTCTGTCACTCCGTCTGTGAATGTTGTTGATGTGAAGAGATTCAAGCAACTCAGCTCTCAAGCGAAGAATATCATATGTGGTCATCTGAGCAAAGGACACTACGACAGAGTGAGTGCTCTAGAAACTGCCAAGCTGATTTGGGACATGCTGTCCAAGGTCAACGAAGGAGTCTCAACTCAACATGACTCCCGAGTTGATGTTCTTCACAATCTCTTCAACCGCTTCAAAAGACTCAACAATGAAAATGTTCATCAAACCTTCGATTGCCTCACTGACATCTCAAATGAGCTTCAAGCACTTAGTGCCACTGACATCACTGACCATGAGGTGGTGAAGAAATTGCTGAGATCACTTGATTCTTCATTTGACACTCTTGCGCTGATGATTCAAGAGTGAGCTGATTATAAGTCACTTGATCCCGCTGATATCCTCGAGAGGCTAAATACTCATGAGTTCCAGCTTGCTGAGAAGAGAGATCTCTATGGACCGAGCTACGGAAGATCATGTGCACTGAAGGCAAAGGTAGTATCTGAGTCTGAAGCTGAAGACTCTGGTAGCAGCCTTGGTGATCCTGAAGAACTGATCCAGGAGCTAGCAATGCTTGTGAGGAAATTCCAGAAGTTCTCTTGCCGCGGTCATTTTGGAAAGTCTTCAAGAAATGATGATCCTCGTCTCGTGACTACAAAAGGAGAACTTGACACAAATGCAAGAAACCTGGTCACTACATGTATGATTTTCCTCTGTGGGGAAAGGAATCAAAGAAGAAGTACAAAGATGACGATTCTGATGACTCAAAGAAGAAGAAGAAATCTTCAAAGTCTTCATCATCAAAATCTTCAAAGTCTTCATCTCACAAGAAGAGAAGTTCCAAGAAGGCCCGGGCATTCATTGCCAAGGAAATGGACTCTGAAGATGAATCCGAGGAAAATGTGGAGGAGGATGAATATGAAGAATCAGGCTCTGGTGTGGCAAGCCTAGCCCTCGCTACCGCTTACGTTAGCAAATCCATCTTCAACACTGAAGAAAATGACCTCCCCAACTGTAATGCCCCAGATTCGTTGCGCCAGGTGTCCGCCAGTTATTCGTTGTTGTTGCCATGTCATTTGCTTGCGTGTTGCATTTTGCCATGTCATCATATGCATCTTATTTTGCGTACATGTTCATCTCATGCATCCGAGCATTTTCCCCGTTGTCCGTTTTGCAATCCGGCACTCCTATGCCTTCCGGCGTTCCCCTTTTTGTCTCCTGTTGTGAGCGGGTGTTAAACTTTCTCGGAATGGCCCGAGGTTTGCCAAGCGGCCTTGGTATAGCACCGGTAGACAGCCTGTCAAGTTTAGTGCCATTTGGAGGTCGTTTGATACTCCAACGGTTAACTGGGTAACCGTAGAAGCCCTCTTTGAGTTGCAGCCCAACACCCCTTCCAAAGTGGCCCAAAACCCATCTAAGTCTCTTCCATGCTCTCGGTCGTTCGATCACGATCGTGTGGGCGAAAACCGTGCCTAATTTGGACTCTCCTAGCTCCCTCTACCTATAAATATATGCCTCCCCCGAAATTCCCACAGTCCAAACCCTAGCCACTCTCCCTCTCAGCCGCCGGACATGTCCGCCTCCGCGCCGGACGCGTCTACCGACCTCCGCCACCTTGCTCCGTCCAATCAGATCGCACCACGTCGCCTTCCCCGCCGTCACAGCCAACCAGCCAGCGCCACGTGTCGCCGCCGCCGTCTCCACCGTGCCTCCACCGCGCGGGCCCGCCGGGCCCAGCTGTGGCCCTCCCGGCCCGGTCGGTCGCCGCCGTCAGCCCGCGCCCCACGGCCCGTCTCCCCGCCGCCCGGCGCCTCCGCAGCCGTGCCGCCCGAGCGTCGCGCCCGCCGCCTCCGAAGTGCTGCGCCGCCCCGCCGCCCGGCGCCTCCGTCGCCTTCCGCCGGAGCTCTCCCGCCCGCCGCCGCCGCATCCTCGGCTCGTGCTTCCGCCTCCCGCTTGCCCCTCCTCCTCTTCGCTCTAGCGCCGACCTCCGCCGCCAAGCCTCCACTGGAGCCGCACCCTCGCTGGAGCGCTGCCTCCCGGTGCCTCTCTGCCTTCGCCCGGCCTCGCCCTGACGTTCCCTGCCGCGGGTGGCCTCCTCCTCGCCGGGGACGTCGCGCCCGCGTCGCTGGCACTCTCGATCCGCGCCTCCCGCGCCGCCCGGAGCTCGCCGGAGCCACCCCGCCGCTCGTCGGAGTTCACTCCGGCCAGATCCATCCCGCTTGGACCCGATCCACCCACTCCCTGAACCAAATGCGGCATCCCAGTATCCCGGATCCCTCCGTCCCGCGTTGACTTTCGCGGAGGTATAAATCTGCCAAGTCCCAGATTTTTAGCATTATCATGCCATGTTCATCGCATCATAACTTGTTGCATACTGCTCCGTTTCGTGCGTGTAATATGTCAAATTGTTCGTCTCGACGAGTAATTCATTTCATTACATTGCATCATTTTCATTTGAGCTCATCTTGATGCCCGAAATACTGTTGGAAGAGGGATATGTGATGTTAGTTTCAGATTCTTATCAGAACATGCACTTTTGTCATTTTTGCCATGATTGATGTGTGCATCTTATGAACTTGATCCCTACATATGTTTTGAACTATGTCATGCCATCTTTACAGGGGTGTATGTCATGTATTTTTATGATCAATGTGGTGACTAGCACAAGCATGTAAACTAGGCCTCATGATGTTGCTGATTTCAGTCCCTGTTCTGCTGTTATTTTTATGCCATGTAAACTTGATGCTACAGAGAGATCCATGATTATTTTGAGATACTTCATTAAAGATGTTTTGTACATATGGTTATGAGCTATGATCCATGCCCCTGTTTGCAATTATGGAGTAGCCTAACATGTCATTTTCGTGCTCTACGTTTGCTACAAAATGTTTCCTGGCAGATTGTTTACATGTTATTCAATTTTGCCAAGGTTGTTGTAGTTGATCCATGCACCCTATGAACTTGTTCTTGCCATGCTTAGCTTCATAAACATGCCTTCTTACTATTGGTTGCCTTGCCATGCCTAGTATTATTCTGTGGTGAGTGGTTCAAGCTCATAAACATGCCTACTTATTGTTGTTCCTACCATGTATGAATCTGTCATATAACTTGCTATGTTTACATGGGTGCCATCATATCTTATGATCCTTTCTGGCTCATGGTCAGTAAGGATCTTTTGTTCTATGCAATTAGTAGAGTCATTCCATGCCTTTGTTTTCCATGTTAAGTATCTATAACATGTTGTTTGATAACTCTAAATATTGCAACCTGATGTTATTTCCTGATAAGTCTAAAACTGTTAATATATGCAATCTTGCCATGTGTGTTTGAGCATGTTCTAGTGATTTCTGGAGATAGCTCAGTGTTCATGTTTTGTTATGCTTTACCTGTACATCATGCCCATGCCTTTTTTTCATATTGTGGTACTGTAGCATGTTGTTTTGATGCTTGCAATATACCTAGTTGTTGTTTTGGACAGATTGTTGCTATATCATGTTTGGAGTGTATGTGTTGAACCGTTGCTCCGTTTTGAGTGTGCTCTATATGAAACTTGCTTGTTTTTTCATGTAGTTTCATATTACCATGTTGCATCCTTGTTTTGAGGTGTTTGCTTGATGTTTGGGTGCATTTTGCATCAATGCCATGTTTAACTTGTTTTGCTCATATCTTCTAGGCCGTAGCTCCGAATTAAATGAACTTTATATGTAACTTGACTAGAATCTCATGTAGATCATCTTGGTGCATCTTAACTTGTTGTTTAACAACTTGAACATAAGGTTTATTCAGATCTGGACAAATTTCGAAATTTACATATGAGGACTTACCGGAATTGTCATATGTTGTTCCCGGCCTCATTTAAACTTGCTTTGATGTGTTGCTCTTGTATGCATCATCTCTTGCCATGAGTAGCTCCATGTAGCCTTGTCATGCATCATACTTGTTTGTGCATCATGTCATGTTCATGTGTGGTGTGTTTACCATGTTGTGTGCTTCTTCTTGATAGTTCCCGTTTTGTTGCGATCGTGAGGATTCGTTCGTCTACGCTTGGTTCATCTTCGTGGCTTCATCCGTTCGTATTCTTCATGGACTCGTTCTTCTTCCTTGCGGGATTTCAGGCAAGATGATCGCTACCCTGGATCTCACTACTATCTTTGATATGCTAGTTGTTTCATTCTATCGCTATGCTGCGCTTCCTATCACTTGTTCATCAAGCCTCCCAATTGCCATGTTAGCCTCTAACCTTTTCACCCTTCCTAGCAAACCGTTGCTTGGCTATGTTACCGCTTTGCTTAGCCACTCTTATAGCGTTGCTAGTTGCAGGTGAAGTTGAAGATTGCTCCATGATGGATAGGATTATGTTGGGATATCACAATATCTCTTACTTAATTAATGCATCTATATACTTGGTAAAGGGTGGAAGGCTCGGCCTTATGCCTGGTGTTTTGTTCCACTCTTGCCGCCCTAGTTTTCGTCATACCGGTGTTATGTTCCCGGATTTTGCGTTCCTTACGCGGTTGGGCGATTTATGGGACCCCCTTGATAGTTCGCTTTTAATAAAACTCCTCCAGCAAGGCCCAACCTTGGTTTTACCATTTGCCTCACTTAGACCTTTTTTCCTTGGGTTTCCGGAGCCCAAGGGTCATCTTTATTTTAGCCCCCCCGGGCCAGTGCTCCTTTGAGTGTTGGTCCGAAACGGGCAGACTACGGGGCCTCCTCGGGGCAACTCGAGGGTTGGTTTTACTCGTAGGCTGACCTATCCGGTGTGCCCTGAGAACGAGATATGTGCAGCTCCTATCGGGATTTGTCGGCACATCGGGCGGCTTTGCTGGTCTTGTTTTACCATTGTCGAAATGTCTTGTAAACTGGGATTCCGAGTCTGATCGGGTCTTCCTGGGAGAAGGTATATCCTTCGTTGATCGCGAGAGCTTATCATGGGCTAAGTTGGGACACCCCTGGAGGGTATTATCTTTCGAAAGCCGTGCCCGCGGTTATGTGGCAGATGAGAATTTGTTAATGTTCGGTTGTAGATAACTTGACACCAGATCCGAATTAAAACGCATCAACCACGTGTGTAGCCGTGATGGTCTCTTCTCGGCGGAGTCCGAGAAGTGAACATGGTTTCTGTGTTATGATTGACATAAGTAGGTGTTCAGGATCACCTCTTGATCATTGCTAGTTGACGACCATTCCTTTGCTTCTCTTCTCGCTCTTATTTGCGTATGTTAGCCACCATACTTGCTTAGCCACTGCTGCAACCTCACCACCTTTACCCCTTCCTTTCCCATTAAGCTTTGCTAGTCTTGATACCCATGGTAATGGGATTGCAAAGTCCTCGTGGCTCACAGATTACTACAACAACAGTTGCAGGTACAGGTTTTGTGATGATCATGACGCGGGAGCAATGCTTGCTTGCTTGAGTTCTACTTCTGCTTCTTCTTAGATCAGGGGATAGGTTCTAGGTCGGTAGCCTGGGCTAGCAGGGTGGATGTCGTTTGAGCTTTTGTTTGTGATTCATCCATAGTCGGATATTGATCTTATGTATGATGTATTATTGTATTCGTGTGGCATTGTATGCCTTATGTTTGTATCCCTACATATTATGTAATGTTGATGTAATGATATCCACCTTGCAAAAGCGTTTCAATATGCGGGTCTATCCTTGGTGGGACCTTTGAGTTCCTTTTGGATAGGGTCGCATATTGGGCGTGACAAGTTGGTATCAGAGCCACGACCGACCCTAGGAGCCCCCTTGTTTGATCGTGTAGTTTGGCCATTGTTGAGTCTAGAAGAAAACTGTTTTTGGAGTCTAGTTATATTGGAGAGTAGGAATTCTTTTTACTCCTCAGCCCCTTCGTCGCTCTGGTAAGGAATCTTGACGTAGGTGTTTTGAATTACTCCTCTTCCCCTTAAAATTTTTCTTTAGGATCACGCGGTTAGGTTTTCGTTCGTTGGTTCTCAACTCTTTCATCCGGTGCATTTCTCGTTAAGTTGACTCGAGTCTCTTCATCTTTGCCAAGTTCAATCCTTAGTTGTTTTCTTTTCCCACCTGCCCACCCTTTTTCTCCTCGGAACCGGAGTTCGTAATCGAGTATCAATCCTACTCGTGTGAAGCCTTTTCTTTCTTTCAACCGATGTTTCCTCTTGAAGCTATTCATCGATTTTTCCCTTCCAAGTTGCCTTTGTTTTCCCGCCCCCCCACCCTCTTATTCCCAGAGCCCGAGTCTCTCTCAGCCATCAATTTCATTCGTACGGAGCCTCTTCAGGTTTTCCCTCAATTGTTTCAACCGGTGAATTCTTGTCTCGTTCGTCATTCTTCATCTCTTTTTCTTTTCTGGTGGATTCAATTCAAGTTTTTCGGGTTGATCACATTCTTTTCCTTGGATCAAGTGTTCTCCTTGCTCGTTTGCCTCTCACCAATTTATCTTCCGGAGTGTTCAAGACATTTCAGGAGATTCATTTGTGTTCCAATTAATTCGTGGTTGTCATCTCATTCAAATATTTCAAGTGTTCTGGTGCATCATCTATCTTTTCAACAATCCTTTTCAATGGTGTTTTTCTCTTTAGTGGGCCCTAACCCACAGGTCTTTTCCCAGGATCTGACCTGACTCTTCTAATTCCCCAGGAGTTATTCTCATATTCTTTTCTAAGTCTGACGTAAGTAGGATTTCATCAGTCAGTTGCCTTTCCAAGATCGATTTCAAATCATTTCATTGTTGGCTCGACCTCTTCGTTTTTCATTCTCCCGGGGTATCTCAGTAATTTTGGTGGTGTTTTCTGTCGCCATTTGAAGACTGAAGAAGAGTTTTTTTTTCATCTAAATCTTGCCCGTTCTCTTGAAGATTCGCGGTTCTAGCTTCATGTTATCCTCTCGAATTATTCCATTTGTCAGATATTCTTTCTTACCCATCCGGAGTATGTTAGAAGTTGTTTTTCCGTTTCTTTCACCGAAGGCCATTATTCCAGCTACCGTTATCCAATTATCCCGGTGCTTCATTCAAATGTTTGTTAATCAGCTCATTGTCTCTTCGTTCTTTTGCATCTAAATCCCCTCGAACATATTGGTTTTTTCTAATTCTTCTCGGTGATTCATTCGCTTTCGTCAGTCATTTCCGAATTCTTACGGTGGTTTGTTCAAGATTCTTTTCCTTGTTTATCATATTAACCCATTCGTTCTTTTCAATCCTACCAGTGGTTCATGAAGACCTTCTCAAGTTTGCGATATGTCACTTCTCAATCCTTTTCAAGAAGAATAAGTAGTATGCAAAATCCATTGCTTGTCATCAATTTAATTTAATGAAGGATAAGCATACAATAAATCTTATTCTTATTTCATCCAAGTGAGTAATCCCATCCTTCGGAGTTTGTTCTTGATGAATAAATTCTAGGTCCAAGTGTTTTCATCTTTTCTTTTCCGAAGTTCAAATTTCCTCAGCCATTTCGTCGGAACCTCCATCTAAATCATCACAAGCTTTAATCTTATTCTTTCATCCTTCATTCTATCTCATCATCCCTTTTGTCACCGGAGTTCTTCATGGTGGTTCTTCATGATTTAATTCTTTCTTCAAGAGTTCATCAAGTATCATTCCATCCTCTCAAGCTTGTGTTCTATTCCTCCATGTTTCAGCCGGAGTGCTGCCTAAATCCTTTCAGTCTTATTCGTTTCTTATCTCGTTCTAACCGGAGTGGTTTCATAGTCTATCTGATTCCGTGAGCTTTCGATTCTCGTCTTTCTCGTCGTTCCTCTCTTCTTCTTGAGTGCTCTCGATTCCTTGTTTCTTCTCTTGAGTTCTTGTTTCACCTCATCCCTTTTTTCCCCGTCTCGGTCCTAAGATCTCGGGACGAGATCTCTTGTTAGTGGAGGAGTGTTGTAACGCCCCAGATTCGTTGCGCCAGGTGTCCGCCAGTTATTCGTCGTCGTTGCCATGTCATTTGCTTGCCTGTTGCATTTTTCCATGTCATCATGTGCATCTCATTTTGCATACGTGTTCATCTCATGCATCCGAGCATTTTCCCCGTTGTCCGTTTTGCAATCCGGCACTCCTATGCCCTCTGGCATTCCCCTTTTTGTCTCCTGTTGTGAGCGGGTGTTAAACTTTCTCGGAATGGCCCGATGTTTGCCAAGCGGTCTTGGTATATTACCAGTAGACCGCCTGTGAAGTTTCGTGCCATTTGGAGGTCGTTCGATACTCCAACGGTTAACCGGGTAACCGTAGAAGCCCTCTTTGAGTTGCAGCCCAACACCCCTTCCAAAGTGGCCCAAAACCCATCTAAGTCTCTTCCTTGCTCTCGGTCGTTCGATCACGAACGCGTGGGCGAAAACCGTGCCTCATTTGGACTCTCCTAGCTCCCTCTACCTATAAATATATGCCTCCCCCGAAATTCCCGCGGTCCAAACCCTAGCCACTCTCCCTCTCAGCCGCCGGACATGTCCGCCTCCGCGCCGGACGCGTCCACCGACCTTCGCCACCTCGCTCCGTCCAATCAGATCGCGCCACGTCGCCTTCCCCGCCACCACAGCCAACTAGCCAGTGCCACGTGTCGCCGCCGCCGTCTCCACCGCGCATCCACTGCGCGGGCCCGCCGGGCCCAGCCGCGGCCCTCCCGGTCCGGTCAGTCGCTGCCGTCAGCCCGCGCCCCGTGGCCCGTCTCCCCGCCGCCCGGCGCCTCCGCAGCCGCGCCGCCCGAGCCCCGCGCCCGCCGCCGCCGAAGTGCTGCGCCGCCCCGCCGCCCGGCGCCTCCGTTCCTTCCGCCGGAGCTCTCCCGCCCACCGCCGCCGCGTCATCGCCTCGGGCTTCTGCCTCCCGCTCGCCCCGTGTCGGGGAAACTGATCCACGAACACCTATGGGACCGGCGGACCGAGCCCCTTTCGGTTCGACGGGGGGCGGAGATCGCACGAAGAGCGGATCGAGGCGAAGCACACGAGCAGTTTACCCAGCTTCAGAGCTCTCCGGAGAGATAACACTCCTATTGCTGCATGTCTGAGAGTATTGAGTTGTTGCTCGGGAGCGCTGAGTGCTACAGTACACACTAGCTGCTAACGAGACCGAGCGTGAGTGTCTTTCTGCCTTCGAATCCCCTTCTACGTTGCGCATGGGCCTCCTTTTATATGCTAAAGGGGTCTCCGACAGGTGGCACCATAGACAAGGGTAAAAATGGAAAAGGAATTGCGGTTGGTACAACTACCTGCACAGTGTATCATACCTAACCCTGACGGCAGGGGACAAAGGCATTAAATGCCCGTCTACGTCGCCCAAATAGTGCAAAAAGGGACCGTCAGGGACGCCACCGCTTGCCACGATGGCAATCTTGTCAGCGTCGCTTGCCACCGCGCACCGCTGGCCGCACAACCTCTTGCGACACGCGCCTGGAAAGGTCCCAGGGCGACACGTTGGTGGATGTGCTGGACCGCGGGTACAGAGTGGTAGTTTGCCGCGGCAAGCTCCTTGCCGCGGTCGTTGTCTTGTCGCGTCCGGAAGCTCGTCGCTCACCGAGCCTCGCCGGGACGCGTGGCGCGTCGCGGCAAGTTCCTTGAGATGCCTTGGTCGGCCTTCCCGGCAAGCTCCTCTTGCCGAGGCCTTGTCTCCTTGGCTTGAATACTTTGTTCTTGAATGGCTCCAAAGGAACCACGGAGGACCTTGGCGGTCACCCGGCAAGCCTTGCCGCGGGGTGCTGCAACTGCCTGTGCACAAGTTCGGGATACTAGGGTACCCCTACTCTAGTACACCGACAGGAGCCCCCGGGCCTGGGCCACACACGGTGCCGAGCGCTGTTGGGCCAGGCCCAAAATAGGGCACGGGCACGCGCGGCCTGGGTTACGCCATATCTCACTCTGTATCCACCGCGCCCTCCTCGAATCGGCACGCGTCGAATACGGCATCGTGGCAGAGATCGTGGGTGGTTTCTTTATTCGGGAAGATGGAAGGTATGCCCCCTCGCCCTTTATAAGCAGGGGAAACAGGGGCAGTTCGCCCATCTCGCCGGTTGCTATTCCAATCTCAAAAATCTCCGCCGCTCCCCCTTCTTCCCAAAGCTGAAAGAGAGCAGCGCTTCGCCCCCCATCGCCACCGGCACCACCAACACCGTCGATCTCTCTCACCACCTCCGCCATGGCTCCGAAAGCCGGGAAGGTTGTGAAGTCGGCCGAGGCGCAGCGGCTCGCGGCGCTGCGAAAGGAGCGGGCAACCTTCCCCCCTCAGCTCGCCGCGAAGGAGCTAAGGGAGTATTACTACCTCTTCTGGTCGACGGAGATGCGAGCGCATCCTCGCACGAAGGTACTCTCAGCTGCCGCTTCGGAACTGGCTCCGAATGGATATCCCTTCTTCGCGTTGTTCTTCTACTGCGGGCTCTGCCCGCCTTTCTCTGAGTTTTTCTGTGACATTATGAACACCTACGGGTTCCGCCTCCTTGACTTCACCCCCAATGCCGTTCTGACCATGGCAGTTTTCGCACATCTCTGCGAAAACTTTGTCGGAGTCTATCCAAATGTAGCTCTTTTTCGCCACTTCTTTATGCCCCGAGTTGAGAGAGGGGAGCCTTTATCCGGCGGAATCGCCTGGATCTCGAGAACTGGCAAGAAGGAAGCTTATCTGGAGGGAGAGCTCCGCAGCAAGTGGGATGAATGGAGAGCAGACTGGTGCTGGATTGTCGAGGAGAACCCGCAGCCATTTACCGCCCCGCGCCAAGCCCGAGTAGCGCGCGGCAACGATTGGAGCAACGTGGCCCCGGAAGACGATAGGCTGAAGATTGCCGTCACCCGGATCCTACGCCTCAGGATTGCCGGGCTCACCGTAGGCGCCGTTGGCGCAGATTTTCTTCGCTGCCGCATCGCCCCCCTGCAGGAGAGGAGGAGACCCGCCTGGGAGTTCCAGAATGCGGCGGATATCATGAGGCTGCGCCCGGGCCTCAACTTTAACTTCACTGTCCTGGAACTGGACGCGATGCTCCTGGAACTGTTCAAGCATGATCCTCAACATCCCGAAGTGTTCAGGTTGCCGAGGGGGGTCGTTCCGTTGTGCAACAAGTCCTCGCTCGACCGCATCCGTGCAATGATGCCGCTGTGCGATTCGCATGGAATTGTCCCAACTTGGCAAGAGCCTGCAGACGACGTCGTGTAGGAGTTCTCTGACGGCTTGGTAGAAATGCCGGTCCGCTCCGATGAACAGAAGAGCCTTACTCGCGACACCACCGATGGGGAGATGCAGCGCATCGCCACTAGGCTGGAAGAGGCGGTGGCAGCCACTGCCGCGGGCGAGTTTGGATTCACCGTGGAGGAGGCAGAGGCAGCAGAGGCGGCAAGTCTTGCCGAGCGAGAGGAGCTTGCCGGTGAGGGAGAGCTTGTCGGGCCTGAAGCTGAGTCGAGCGAGCCCGCTGAGGGCGCGAGCGACTCGTTGAAGATCGACTCCTCCTCTTTCTCACCTTCAGACAGCTTGCCGCAAGCGGAGCCCCCAGCTCCACCAAGAAGGCGTCTCCGCAAGGCCGGGGACGTAGCGGGGCGGCAGACGGGTCAACAGCCGCCGCGCCGCGCGACGCGCTCCACCGTGGCAAGCACTGTTGCCCCGGGAGCACCTCACGCCGCTGCGGCAACTGGAACGGGGCCCTCCCGGACGACCGCTTCTGCTCCTGCCAAGCGGCTAAGGGAACCTACTCCTCCGCCTTGTCGCGCCGAAGGTGGGCCGGACTTCGACCTCTCCGCGCTCAGCTCCGACGAGGAAGAGGAAGAGTAAGATTCTTTGCTGTACTTGTAGTTCTACAATTCTTGCTGTTTTGTCTTGTATCCGATTTGCTTTACTCCGAACCCATTCCTTTTCAGGACTCTGGCCCAGAGAGCAGCGAAGAGAGCCAAGGTCCCATTGATTGTCATCGAGGACGAACACACCGCGACAGCAGGGGGTGTGTCCGAGACCACCCTGCCGGACCCGGCAACTATTCCCCAAAGCAGCCCCCAGCGCAGCCCCTAGCGTAAGTACATGGTTTACTTCCTGCTGTTAGGCGCGCATGCGTGCTCTTTCTTGGCTGACATCTGACTATTAGTTTGCGTAGGAGCAGAGCAGTCTCACCAGGAGTGCCCGGAAGCCGCTCCCGACATGCCATCTGCTTCGACTACACCGCCAAGGGAGGATTCCCCGGCAAGGGATAATTCTCCGGCAAGGGACAGTTCTCCGGCAAGGGACAACACCAGCGACCCCCCGGTGGTGGAGACCACGACTATAGATCCTAGTATAGGTAATCCGCTTGCTTGAAAACTTCCCTTGGGTTCTTCTTCTTCTGATTTTCTTTTTGAATATTTGCTTGACTTTTCTTCCTTTTCTGGTCGTCAGGTCCATCTGCCACGGAGCCGATGGAAACCGAGGTTGCCGGCAAGGAGAACGCGCGCGGCAATACCGACGACGCCGCTGTCACCGAACAAGAAGCCGGCGCTGATGATCCCGCCGGCGGAGAGACCGCCAAAGCTGCCGCCGCAGAAGCTGGCGAGGGGTCCGACGATCGCACTGACGGCCCCGAGGCCGCAGGAGCGTCAGGCGCTACGCCGACCACCGATCCCTCCGCCGCTGCTGCAGTGTCAGGCTCCGAAGAGCCCCAGCCCGGCGCCTATTTGATGGCCGGCGATGGCGTCTTCATCAAGCTCCCCTGGGCGTCGAGCTCCAGGGCGCCGATCGAAAGAGAAATCTTTGATGAAGAGTTGCTCACCTTCGCTGGGCTGACGCTGGTTGACACACCGAGCAGCAGCAGCGGCGAGCCTGAGGAGGAGCGGCTGCTGCGGAAGCTGTTGTCGCTCTATCGCGCCCGACAGGCCAAGCTAGTATCCCGAGAAGTGCTTGTCGCGAAGGCGGGAGTGGACATCGAGAAGCGCGCAGAGGAGCTCCGGGGCCTCAACCAGGAAGCTCTCCGGTCCCTGGCAGAGGAGTGGGAGCAACTCGTCGAGGAGGGTAAAGCCTTCCTCCTCGAGAAGGCTGAAGTTGAAGAGCAACAGCGGCTTGCTGCCGAGAAGCTGTCTGTGCAGGAAGGCGATTTGGCGCAGCGGAAGGTTAACCTTGACAGCCATGAGGAGGAGCTGGCCGCGCGCGAGCAAACATTCGGCGGGGCTCTCAAGGAAGTAGAGGATGCTGCCGCAGCTGCCGAGGCCGCCAAGAAGGAGCTGGAGACGAAGGTGGCGCAGCTGGAGGCCGATCTCAAGGTGAGCGGCGAGGAGCTTGCTGCGCTCAAGCGTGAGCGCGAGAAGGACGCCTACACCCATGGCGAGCTGCAGGGTTGTCTCGCCGAGAGGAGCAAGGAGCTTAGCGCCGCCAAGGACTCCAACGCAGATCTTGAGTTGAAGCTGACTACTTTGACCAAGACGCTGGACGGCGCGAGGGAGCAGGAGGTGGCCTTGAAGGAGAAGATCAAGGCCGACGAGGCGCTGCTGTCGAGTGCTGCTGCCGCCCAAAACACTTTTAGGGAGAATGTGGAGCACTGGACCGAGGGTCTCGTGGATGTTGCCGTAGCCATCGACAGGGAGCTGACACAGCTGGGGATGGAGGATTTCGGGTATTCCTCCAATGAGCACCTCCAACCCAGCGCCAAGCTCAGCTTGTTCTTCAAAGGCGTGGCGACGGCCCTCCAGCGACTCCGGGAGAAGATCCGAAAGCAGCTGGCCGACGAGTCGCGCAAGATCTGCGCGGGAGCTCTTCAAAAAGTGCTGGTGAAGGTGGCCTTCCGCAACCCAGGCCTCAACCTCACCAACGTCCTCAGGACCTTGCCGCCGGATGCTGATCTGGAAGCGCTCAAGACCCTTGTTGCACCCATTGTGGACAAGGTGAGTGGGATCAAGAGGGTTGAGGGCGATCGCGTAGATTAGGCCGCTCGTTTTCTCTTTTTCTTGTCGCTGCTGGTCATGTTATGAGAACAATCTGTTAGAGCTGCGACAAGCTATCTTGTAATATGACTCTATTTCGGGTAGCGATTGCTATGCTATTTCCTTTACTTGATTCCTTCCTTTGTATGTTTTTGCCCTACGCTTTTAGGGAACTTGTCGGCGCAGGCACCTTAGCCGCGAGCGCTGAGTGCGGGACGTCAGCAGCCTGCTGGCGGTGCCGCTACCGACAAGAAACCTTGTCGCAACTAGTCGCAGCTCACTTAAGTTGTTGAGCGGACTCGAAACAAAGTAAGGGCGCAACTAGCTACGAGTTGGTTCCTCCGCGCACAGGTTTTCCATACAAAGCACGGTCGTTCGAGGTAGATAACTTAAAAAATTTAAAACTGATTGCTCAAACTTTAGCAACTTAGCTTTTCTGTCGTTTGCTTCCCGGTAAGGCGAAACTTCCTCGAACGACGCTTGGTCCACACCATTATCTTCTCCTTTCCCCCCGGCAAACTTGTGGGCGAGGGAACCTTCCTTTCTTTGAGAAAGAGAAAGAAGAGAAAATAAAGATATGGAGCCTTACGGCTCGTTATTGCTTACCGGGGGTAGGCGCTGCACAAAGTGTCAGATAACGCATGCAAAAAAGTAGAAAGCATGAAATTGACAAGATGTGCGGAGCGCATGAGCTTTACTTATGCACGGGGTCTGCGCCCGGCTTCGTACAAAGGATTACATGCAACATCGGCAAGACTTGTACAAAAGGTGGTTGTCGGAACAGGTTCCGGCAACCGCGCCTTACGGGTAAAACTTACGAAGATGCTCAATGTTCCAGGAGTTGCTCACCGGAATGCCATCTTCGGTCTCAAGGCGGACAGCGCCAGGCCTAGTGACTCGTTTCACCTGGTAAGGGCCTTCCCACTTCGGCGTCAACTTGTTGGAATTCTTGGCGGACCGAACGCGCCGAAGAACAAGGTCGCCTTCCTCGAGACTTCTGGCATTAACTTTGCAGCTATGGTAGCGGCGCAAAGCTTGCTGGTATCGAGCAGCTCGTACAGCAGCCTGAATACGGTCCTCCTCAAGGAGCAGCGTGTCATCTTGTCGCAACTGCTCTTGCTCAAGCTCATCATAAGCGAGCACTCGAGGTGACCCGTATACGAGTTCCATGGGGAGAACTGCCTCTGCTCCATAAACTAGAGCGAAAGGTGTCTGGCCAGTGGCTCGATTTGGCGTCGTCCTGATCGACCAAAGAACCACCGGCAACTCCTCAATCCAGTTCTTTCCGCACTTGCGCAGCCTGTCGAAAGTCTTGGTCTTGAGCCCGCGCCGCACTTCAGCATTCGCCCTCTCCGCTTGGCCGTTACTTCTCGGATGAGCAACAGAAGTGAAGCAGACCTTGGCGCCAAGATCTTGGACATACTGCATGAAGGTGCGGCTCGTGAATTGCGTGCCGTTGTCGGTGATGATCCTATTAGGGATCCCGAAGCGGCAAACAATCGACCTGAAGAACTTGACTGCTGACTATGATGTCACCTTCCTCACTGCTTCCACTTCTGGCCACTTTGTGAACTTGTCGATTGCAACGTACAAGTACTCAAAGCCCCCGACAGCTCGGGGAAAGGGGCCGAGGATGTCGAGCCCCCAGACCAAAAATGGCTAGGATAAAGGGATCGTCTGGAGAGCTTGAGCTGGCTGGTGTATCTGCTTGGAATGGAACTGGCATGCTTCACACTTGGTTACTTGTGCAGTTGCATCCTGGAGGGCTGTTGGCCAAAAGAAACCTTGCCGGAACGCTTTGCCGGCAAGTGCTCTTGTGCCAATGTGGTGACCACATATGCCTCCATGTATCTCTGCCAACAGCTTTTGTCCGTCTTCCCGGTGAATACACTTCAATTTCACACCATTGAGTCTTCTTCTGTACAGTGTGTTGTCGACAAACTGGTACATACTTGACTGCCGGGCTACTCTTTCCGCTTCTTCTTGCTCTTCGGGAAGTTCTCCTGTCTGAAGGAAACGGACAATCTGCTGTGCCCATGCTGGAGCTTGTGGCTCGACAATCTGCTGCTCTGGGAACATCCGCTTCTACGGCAAGAACCTGAGGATCAGCCGAAGCTTGACGTTCCCCGGCAAGCTTGCCGGAGCAAAACTTGTCGGGAGCGTCTGCTTCAACGGAACAAACCCTAGGGCTTGCCGGAGCAGACTGCTCCTCAGCACCCTTGGTGTTGATCTTGAGGACCTTCTTAGCGGCGGCTTCGGGGAGCTCTGCCGGAAAATAGTCACCAGAAATCAACTTCCTCTTCTTGCTCTGTCCAGTTGATGGCGTTACAGACAGTTGAGTCAGTTTGAGCACAAAGATCCCTGGTTCCACAGGTAACTTAAGTGCGGCGCACTTCGGCAGGCCATCGGCAATGTCGTTCTGAGCTCTTGGAACATGTTCCATCTGTAGGCCGTCAAAGTGCTCTTCTAGCTTTCTCACTTCATCAACTTAAGCTTCCATCAATAGACTCTAATAATTCTTGTTCACTTGGCGGACGACAAGCTGTGAGTCACCCCTGACAATGAGCTTCTTGATCCCAAGGTCTGCTGCGATCCTGAGACCGGCAAGCAAACCTTCATACTCTGCGGTATTGTTTGTTGCTTGCTCCTTGGGAAAGTGCATCTGGACTACGTACTTGAGGTGCTCTCCGGTGGGTGCAACAAGTAGCATGCCCGCACCGGCGCCTTGCAGTGAGAAGGCACCATCAAAGTACATCAGCCACTCTTTGCTTGCTTCCTTGACGGGGATGCTCGTTTCTGGAATTTCTTCATCTTGTGTTGGCGTCCATTCTGCTATGAACTCCGCCAATGCTCTGCTTTGGATAGTTGAAGTGCTCTCAAACTTGAGGCCAAAGCTTGATAGTTCCAGCACCCACTCGACAATCCTGCCTGTTGCTTCTGGATTTTGCAGTATCCTCTTCGGCGGAAAACGAGTGACGACTGTGATCTCATGTGCTTGGAAGTAATGGCGCGGCTTTCTCGAGGCCATGAGAAGGCCGAAAAGCAATTTCTGCACACCAGAGTACCTTGACCTAGCCCCCTGCAGAAGGGAACTGACAAAGTAAACTGGGCACTGCACTAAACTGGGCACTGCACCATTCTTTTCTACATCTTCTCACGCACCTCCGCAGATCCATCTTTGTCGGGACCAGAGCTTGCCGGTGAAGTCCCCTACTTGTCGCTGGATGCATCTGCCGTGGTTGCTGGCTCATCATCCGCCTCCCTCTCCGCTACTAACGCAACACTAACCACTTGATTGGTTGCCGCTATATATAGCAGCAACTTCTCCTGTGGCTTAGGTGCGACAAGTGTTGGAGTGGAGGATAGGTATCTCTTTAAGTCCTGCAGTGCATCCTCCGCTTCCAGAGTCCATTTCATTGGACCTGCCTTTTTCAATATTTTGAAAAATGGCAGGACGCGCTCAGCAGACCTAGAGATAAACCTGCTGAGAGCGGCTATGCAACCGGCAAGTCTTCGTACATCCTTGACGCGCTTTGGTGCTTCAATCTGCTCAATGGCCTTGATTTTGTCGGGATTGGCTTCAATTCCCCGCTGAGACACGAAGAACCCGAGAAGCTTGCCGGAGGGGACTCCAAACACACACTTCTCGGGGTTAAGCTTGAGGTTGATCTTGCGCAGATTTGCAAAGGTTTCGTCTAAATCTTGAATCAGAGTCGCCTTGTCCTTGCTCTTGACCACTATGTCATCCATGTAGGCTTCCACATTTCTGTGTATTTGTGGCTCAAAAGCGTCATGGACTACCCTTGCAAATGTTGAACCAGCATTCTTTAAACCGAAAGGCATCCGTACGAAACAGTATGTGCCACATGGGGTGATGAATGCGGTCTTCTCCTCATCCTCTTCTGCCATGAAGATCTGATGGTATCCTGAGTATGCATCAAGAAATGAAAGCAAGTCACATCCGGCCATGGAGTCAACAATTTGGTCGATGTGCGGCAAGGGAAATGTGTCTTTGGGACAAGCTTTATTGACATCGGTAAAGTCGATACAAAGCCTCCATTTCTCGTTTGCCTTGCGCACGACTATAGGGTTGGCCAACCACGTAGGACGGAGCACTCCTCTGACAAGGCCTGCTGCTTCCAATTTCTTGATTTCTTCTGCGATGAATTCTTGGCGCTCCACTGCCTGCTTCCTGACTTTCTGCTTGACGGGCCGCGCATGAGGACAGACGGCAAGATGGTGCTTGATTACTTTCCTGGGAACACCGGGGATGTCAGACGGTTGCCACGCAAATATGTCGACGTTCGCCTGCAGGAAAGCAACGAGCACGCTTTCCTATTTAGGGTCGAGAGTGGCACTGATGGTAAAGGTACCACCAGTGCCATCCTCCTTGGCGGACACCTTCTTGGTCTCTGGTGGAGCTGCCATTGTCTTCTTACACTTTCCGGTGGAGCTCGATGGTGCGTCCTTGACGGTAGCGTAGCACTCCGAAGAGGTGCGCTTGCCGGAGTGGGCATCAGAACTCTTGCCAGACTTGGTCTTTTTCTTTGCCCCGGGAGCTTCAACGGCAAGTGACTTGCGATCTGTTGCGGCTGCTGCTTCCCGGTAGATCTTGTCGGCGCAGATAAGAGCATCCTTCTTGTCGCCAGGGACAGAGATGACACTTATCGGGCCTGCCATCTTCAGCATGTTGTATGCATAGTGAGAGGCTGCCATGAATTTGGCGAGTGCTGGACGGCCGAGTATCCCATTGTAAGGCAATGGAAAGTCAGCAACATCAAAAGTGACCCTCTCAGTCCTGAAGTTCAACTCGCTGCCAAATGTCACCGGCAACGTGATCTTTCCCTTCGGCTTGCTCCTTCCCGGATTGATTCCTTGGAATGTGCCGGTCTCTTCGAGCTCGCCATCAGGGATCTGGAGTTTCTAGAGTACCGCGGAGGAGATCAGGTTCAAGCCGGCCCCGCCGTCAACTAGCATCTTAGTGACCTTGACGTTGCGGATAGTTGGTGAAACCAACATCGGCAAGCACCCGACCGCAGTTATGCGATCAGGGTGGTCCTCAATATCAAAGATGATAGGCGTGCTGGACCATTTCAGAGGCTTGCGTGACTCGACGGGAGGTTCTGCCGCATTGACTTCCCGCTCCCACTGCTTGAGCTGGCGGTGTGAAGTATGCAGAGAAGCACCACCGTCAACGCACAGGACCTCTGTGGCTTTCTGGAACTCCTGCTCATCGGTCTCGTCATCATCCATATCTTCATCGTTGTCATCATCTTCATCCTTGTCACGGCCGCGGGGAGGTCTGTCTCTTTGCCGCTGCTTGGCCTTGCCGCGGCGTTCTCCTCGGCCGGGGCGTTTCTTGCCGGCTCCTCCAGCACCTTTCTGGGCCTTCTCCTTGTCGCGTCGCTCGTATTCAGCCTTTTGCTGCTCGACAAGCTGCTCGACCTTCTTGCAGCTCTGGAGGTCATGGCCCTTGGTGTGGTGGATCTTGCAGTACTGCTTGTTGGTGCCGTCCTGCTTGTCGGCGATCGCCACAGCCTGGTAGTTGGTGCCTGCGGCAATCTCCTTGCCGGAGCTACCAGCTTTGGCTTTCTTGGCGCCACATCCATTGCCGGACTACTCAACGACTAGCACATCTTTGACTTTCTTCTTCCTGTTGTTCCGCCGCCGGTTTTTCTTTGCCGGGGCAGCCTCCTCACTATCAGATCCTCCTGCTTCTGTATTCTCTCCGGGGAGTTTACTCCCTTCCTCAGCACGTGCACACTTGTCGGCCAGGGCATATAGCTCACTGACGTCTCTGATCTTGCACATCGCCATCTCCTCCCACATCCTGCGGTTTCGCACGTTCTGATGGAACGCGCTGATTACCGCGGCAGGGTGGACATCTGGGATGTTGTGCTGTACGCGGCTGAATCTCTGAATGTACTTGCGCAGGGGCTCTCCTTCCTTCTGGGCGAGCAGATGAAGGTCGCTCTCTTGGCCATGAGGCTTGTGGCCGCCTATAAAGGCGCCGACAAACTGATGGCATAGGTCTGCCCAGGAGGATATGGAGTTGTCCGGCAAGTGCATGAGCCAGGATCTGACATTGGGCTTGAACACCAGAGGGAAGTAGTTGGCCAGGATCTTGTCGTCCCGCCCCCCGACAGCTTGCACTGC
Organism: Triticum dicoccoides; assembly: GCF_002162155.2. Classification (NCBI taxonomy): domain Eukaryota; kingdom Viridiplantae; phylum Streptophyta; class Magnoliopsida; order Poales; family Poaceae; genus Triticum; species Triticum dicoccoides. Next base: position 419,722,583 of record NC_041393.1, read on the forward strand.
GATGGTGTAGATGCTGAGGAACTCCGACGGATGCGACTTGCCGTTGTACTTCTCTGGTACGTCTGGCTTGAAATTCTTCGTGCTGGGCCACTGGACTTGCCGCAGCTCACGAGTGAACGCAGGGCAACCTACCGCATACGGCAAGTCTCCTGATTCCCCTGGTGCATGCATGTCGACAGAGGGCCCAGTGCGCTGGTCCGATTGACACCGCGCTTCTCTTTGGCGCTCGATGCGAGTTCGAGCGTCTTCTTGCTGTCGTTCGTGAAGAACTTGGCGCTGATCGCGACGAGCTCGTGGATCTGATGATGTGGTGGAGTCGCTGTCGAGGTGGATCCGGCGAGTCGGCGATCTTGGCCTTCGGGGTGGAGAGTGCATGGTGGTTGCACCCCCACCGGTTTCGTTGCCATCGGCTCATGCCTGGCAGTCCTGCCGCGGCAGCGATGTACTCGGCTGCCGCGGAGTGTCGCCGTTGGCGAAGCCGATGAGACTCTGAATGGTGGCCCTCCATTCATCGATTTTGTCTGCCATTGGAGGGTAATCCAGGAGCAGTTGAGCTCGCGCCAAAGCTTCTGCTGGAGTGGTGGGTGGCAGTGGTGAACAGCGCGAGGAGCGGGATATGCTCGGACTTCTTACTATGTTAGAAGGAGCACTATCCCGTCCAGGTGACCGTGTCTTGCTCGTGCCAGCATGTTCGCGTGCATGCTGGTCTTGAGCACCCCGAGATCCACCAGCTCGATCTTGGTCCAACGAACGTATGGCACTGTGAGTACCATGACGCTGTCGGTCCGGCGCCTCCTGAGATGGGCGCGGTGCATGTACGGACGCCGAGGTCTGCGCAGCCTTGTCCTTGGACCTGGCAGCACCGTGGGCTCCCTCGTCGATGCCCGTTCTTCCGCCGGCGTCTACCCCACCACCCGTTTGCTCCGGTGGTGGTGGGATCGACGTGGACGGAACAGCTGCCGACGAAGCCTTCTTCTTCGGTGGCATGTCGATGAAGAAGATGAAGATCTAGCTCGTGTGAACGTCGGATCAGGTTCACACAACCTCGACGCCCCCTACCTGGCGCGCCAAAGATGTCAGGGAAACTGATCCACGAACACCTATGGGACCGGCGGACCGAGCCCCTTTCGGTTCGGCGAGGGGCGGAGATCGCACGAAGAGCGGATCGAGGCGAAGCACACGAGCAGTTTACCCAGCTTTGGAGCTCTCCGGAGAGATAACACTCCTACTGCTACATGTTTGAGTGTATTGAATTCTTGCTCGGGAGCGCTGAGTGCTACAGTACACACTAGCTGCTAACGAGACCGAGCGTGAGTATTTTTCTGCCTTCGAATCCCCTTCTACATTGCGCATGGGCCTCCTTTTATATGCTAAAGGGGTCTCCGACAGGTGGCAACGTAGACAAGGGTAAAAATGGAAAAGGAATTGTGGTTGGTACAACTACCTGCATAGTGTATCATACCTAACCCTGACGGCAGGGGACAAAGGCATTAAATGCCCGTCTACGTCACCCAAATAGTGCAAAAAGGGACCGTCAAGGACGCCACCGCTTGCCATGATGGCAATCTTGTCAATGTCGCTTGCCACCGCGCACCGCTGGCCGCACAGCCTCTTGCCACGCGCGCCTGGAAAGGTCCCAGGGCGACACATTGGTGGATGTGCTGGAGCGCGGGTACAGAGTGGTAGTTTGCCGCGGCAAGCGCCTTGCCGCGGTCGTTGTCTTGTCGCGTCCGGAAGCTCGTCGCTCACCGGGCCTCGCCGGGACGCGTGGCACGTCGCGGCAAGTTCCTTGAGATGCCTTGGTCGGCCTTCCCGGCAAGCTCCTCTTGCCGGGGCCTTGTCTCCTTGGCTTGAATACTTTGTTCTTGAGTGGCTCCAAAGGAACCACGGAGGACCTTGGCGGTCACCCGGCAAGCCTTGTCGCGGGGTGCTGCAACTGCCCGTGCACAAGTTCGGGATACTAGGGTACCCCTACTCTAGTACACCGACACCCCGCCTCCTCTTCGCTCCGACGCCGACCTCTGCCGCCAAGCCTCCGCCGGAGTCGCGCCCTCGCCGGAGCGCTGCCTCCCAGCGCCTCTCTGCCTTAGCCCGGCCTCGCCCCGACGTTCCCTTCCGCGGGCGGCCTCCTCCTCGCCGGGGACGTCGCGCCCACGTCGCCGGCACTCCGGATCCGCGCCTCCCGCGCCGCCCGGAGCTCGCCGGAGCCGCCCCGCCGCTCGTCGGAGTTCACTCCGGCCAGATCCATCCCGCCTGGACCAGATCCACCCACTCCCCGAACCAAACGCGGCATCCCCGTATCCTGGATCCCTCCGTCCCGCGTTGACTTTCGCGGAGGTATAAACTTGCTAAGTCCCAGATTTTCAGCATTATCATGCCATGTTCATCGCATCATAACTTGTTGCATACTGCTCCGTTTCGTGCGTGTAATATGTCAAATTGTTCGCCTCGACGAGTACTTCATTTCATTCCATTGCGTCATTTTCATTTGAGCTCATCTTGATGCCCGACATGCTGTTGGAAGAGGGCTATGTGATGTTAGTTTCAGATTCTTATCAGAGCATGCACTTTTGTCATTTTTGCCATGATTGATGTGTGCATCTTATGAACTTGAGCCCTACATATGTTTTGAACTATGTCATGCCATCTTTACAGGGGTGTATGCCATGTATTTTTGTGATCAATGTGGTGACTAGCACAAGCATGTAAACTAGACCTCGTGATGTTGCTGATTTCAGTCCCTGTTCTCCTGTTATTTTTATGCCATGTAAACTTGATGCTACAGAGAGATCCATGATTATTTTGAGATACTTCAATAAGGATGTTTTGTACATATGGTTATGAGCTATCCATCCATGCCCCTGTTTCCAATTATGGAGTAGCCTAGCATGTCATTTTCGTGCTCTAGTTTTGCTACAAAATGTTTCCTGGCAGATTGTTTACATGTTATTCAATTTTGCCAAGGTTGTTGTAGTTGATCCATGCACACTATGAACTTGTTCTTGCCATGCTTAGCTTCATAAACATGCCTTCTTACTGTTGGTTGCCTTGCCATTCCTAGTATTTTTCTGTGGTGAGTGGTTCAAGCTCATAAACATGCCTATTTATTGTTGTTCCTACCATGTATGAATCTGTCATATAACTTGCTATGTTTACATGGCTGCCATCATATCTTCTGATCCTTTTTGGCTCATGGTCAGTAAGGGTCTTTTGTTCTATGCAATTAGCAGAGTCATTCCATGCCTTTGTTTGCCATGTTAAGTATCTGTAACATGTTGTTGATAAATCTAAACATTGCAACCTGATGTTATTTCCCGATAAGTCTGAAACTGTTAATATATGCAATCTTGCCATGTGTGTTTGAGCATGTTCTAGTGATTTCAGGAGATTGGTCAGTCTTCATGTTTTGTTATGCTTTACCTGTACATCATGCCCATGCCTTTTGTTTTCATATTGTGGTACTGTAGCATGTTGTTTTGATGCTTGCAATATGCCTAGTTGCTGTTTTGGACAGATTGTTGCTATATCATGTTTGGAGTGTATGTGTTGAACCGTTGCTCCGTTTTGAGTGTGCTCTATATGAAACTTGCTTGTTTTTGCATGTAGTTTCATATTACCATGTTGCATCCTTGTTTTGAGGTGTTTGCTTGCTGTCTGGGTGCATTTTGCATCAATGCCATGTTTAACTTGTTTTTCTCATATCTTCTAGGCCGTAGCTCCGAATTAAATGAACTTTATATGTAACTTGACTAGAATCTCATGTAGATAATCTTGGTGCATCTTAACTTGCTGTTTAACAACTTGAACATAAGGTTTATTCAGATCTGGACCAATTTCGAAATTTACATATGTGGACTTACCGGAATTGTCATATGTTGTTCCCGGCCTCATTTAAACTTGCTTTGATGTGTTGCTCTTGTATGCATCATCTCTTGCCATGAGTAGCTCCATGTAGCCTTGTCATGCATCATACTTGTTTGTGCATCATGTCATGTTCATGTGTGGTGTGTTTACCATGTTGTGTGCTTCTTCTCGATAGTTCCCGTTTCGTTGCGATCATGAGGATTCGTTCGTCTACGCTTGGTTCGTCTTCGTGGCTTCATCCGTTCGTCTTCTTCATGGACTCGTTCTTCTTCCTCGCGGGATTTCAGGCAAGATGATCGCTACCCTGGATCTCACTACTATCATTGATATGCTAGTTGTTTCGTTCTATCGCTATACCGCGCTTCCTATCACTTGTTCATCAAGCCTCCCAATTGCCATGTTAGCCTCTAACCTTTTCACCCTTCCTAGCAAACCGTTGCTTGGCTATGTTACCGCTTTGCTCAGCCACTCTTATAGCGTTGCTAGTTGTAGGTGAAGTTGAAGATTGCTCCATGATGGACGGGATTATGTTGGGATATCACAATATCTCTTACTTAATTAATGCATCTATATACTTCGTAAAGGGTGGAAGGCTCGGCCTTATGCCTGGTGTTTTGTTCCACTCTTGCCGCCCTAGTTTTCGTCATACCGGTGTTATGTTCCCGGATTTTGCGTTCCTTGCGCGGTTGGGTGATTTATGGGGCCCCCTTGACAGTTCGCTTTGAATAAAACTCCTCCAGCAAGGCCCAACCTTAGTTTACCATTTGCCTCACCTAGCCCTTTTTCCCTTGGGTTTCCGGAGCCCGAGGGTCATCTTTATTTTAGCCCCCTCGGGCCAGTGCTCCTTCGAGTGTTGGTCCGAAATGGGCAGACTACGGGGCCACCTCGGGGCAACTCGAGGGTTGGTTTTACTCGTAGGCTGACCTATCCGGTGTGCCCTGAGAACGAGATATGTGCAGCTCCTATCGGGATTTGTTGGCACATCGGGCGGCTTTGCTGGTCTTGTTTTACCATTGTCGAAATGTCTTGTAAACCGGGATTCCGAGTCTGATCGGGTCTTCCTGGGAGAAGGTATGTCCTTCGTTGATCGCGAGAGCTTATCATGGGCTAAGTTGGGACACCCCTGCAGGGTATTATCTTTCGAAAGCCGTGCCCGCGGTTATGTGGCAGATGAGAATTTGTTAATGTCCGGTTGTAGATAACTTGACACCAGATCTGAATTAAAACGCATCAACCGCATGTGTAGCCGTGATGGTCTCTTCTCGGTGGAGTCCGGGAAGTGAACATGGTTTCTGTGTTATGATTGACGTAAGTAGGTGTTCAGGATCACCTCTTGATCATTGCTAGTTGACGACTGTTCCGTTGCTTCTCTTCTCGCTCTTATTTGCGTATGTTAGCCACCATACTTGCTTAGCCGCTGCTGCAACCTCACCACCTTTACCCCTTCCTTTCCCATTAAGCTTTGCTAGTCTTGATGCCCATGGTAATGGGATTGTTGAGTCCTTGTGGCTCACAGATTACTACAACAACAGTTGCAGGTACAGGTTTTGCGATGATCATGATGCGAGAGCGATGCTTGCTTGCTTGAGTTCTACTTCTGCTTCTTCTTCGATCAGGGGATAGGTTCCAGGTTGGCAGCCTGGGCTAGCAGGGTGGATGTTGTTTGAGCTTCTGTTTGTGATTCATCCATAGTCGGATATTGATCTTATGTATGATGTATTATTGTATTCGTGTGGCATTGTATGCCTTATGTTTGTATACCTACATATTATGTAATGTTGATGTAATGATATCCACCTTGCAAAAGCGTTTCAATATGCGGGTCTATCCTTGGTGGGACCTTCGAGTTCCTTTTGGATAGGGTCGCATATTGGGCGTGACGCCAACTCTGCTGAGAAAAGCCTCGATGACTATGCTCCCACTTACTTCTTCATGGCAAAAGGTGCCAAGGTACTCAAACATTCCCCCTCTAACTCTAGTGAGGATGAATCTGATGACAATCTCAAGCCTAGTTATTCAAAACTTGCTAAAATTGTTGTTAAACAACAGAAGGCTTGAAAAGATTCACAATCAACTAGACAGAAGCGATGACCTGTTGGGTGAGGATTTGAATCGAACTAAGACTCTGACAGATAATCTTCAAAGACTTCAAACTAAGTTTGACAACCTTCAAAATCATCATAACACTCTCTTAACTAATCATGAGAAGCTTTCCTATGAATTTCTTCAGAGAAAGCAAGATCTTGAGAAGTTAAAAGTGAGTTATGAAGATCTTCAGAAGGAAAATGATTCATTGCTTGCTCAACAAATCAGTTTTGCTCAGGAAGAATTTATTCCACCATGTCTGAAATGCATTGAGCGTGAATCTGCTAATTCATCACCTGAATGTTCAAATGCTTCTATTGCTGCAAATTCTTCAACTGTCTCTGTGGTCACAAATTCCTCATCTGAGGATACCACAAGTATCACTGACGATGATGCATGGTTGAAGGAATTGTATGTGACAGGCATTTACAAAAGCCTCAAAGGGCATCAGACTCTATGTGATGTGCTCAAAAATCAAATCTTGAACAGGAACCCTAGGAAAGAGGGTATTGCCTTTGAGAGGAAACTCAATGCTGATGGGACCTACTGGAAACTTGAGAAGGATCCCAAAACCTCATGGGTTGCTACGAAAGGACCTCCTGTAGATCCATGCACTTTATCTGGCTTGACCTGTGATTCTTCATATTCCTCTGATGAGTCATTTGAATCCAACTATAAACTGTTCAAGAATCAGAATGGTGAAGTATTTGCTCGATATGTTGGAACTAACTGCAGGAACGGCCCCCCTATGAAGAAAATCTAGGTTCCTAAAAGGTGCCTTTAAAATCATCACGTGAATGTCATCATGACACCACCCGTGAAGAATAGGAACCCCAGATCAAATTCTTCATATGGATCAAAATCTTCATATGGATCCAAGTCCTCATATGGACCAAATTCTTCATATGGATCAAATTCCTCACATGGATCAAAATCCTCATACGAACATCATCATGCTAACACTTCTGTTTCGCATGGAAAGTCTAAGGGCCATGAATATGTGCATTATTCTTCAAACCATTATGTTCATAAGTCCTCGAAGAATTTCTCTACTTATTCGTATGCTTATCCTAACCACTCTTCAGTGAAACGAAGTGCACTGGCTTCTATGCCATCTTTTTCTTATGGAGCTCGCAGAATGATGAACTCTTTGCCACCCCTCCAAATGTGGGTGGTGAAGAACGAGAACTAATCTCTTATGTAGGGTCAGGTCTCTAGACGAACTTGATCGTCTGAAGAAATTTCTAGAGACCTAAATGTGCTTGAAAGGACGCAAGCTAATCATGAAGAAAGGAATCATTCATTTCTCACATCTTCATACTGCTATATCTATTACCTTTGATGAAATTGATATCATATTCTTCACTGATGAAGTATATGGGTTTGTAAGTTCCACTAATTCATCTGCAGGATGATCAACCCAAAGCTACTGAGTGGGTCCCCGACAGTGGATGTACAAATCACATGACTGGTGATAGGAACTTGTTGATGGACACTGATTTGTCACCATCTCATCTGAAGCATATCACCTACGCTGACAAAGGCAAAAGCAAGGTATTGGGTCTAGGTAAGGTTGAAATCTCAAAGGATAGACACCTGGGCAAAGTCATGGTTGTCGAGTCATTAGGATTCAACCTCATGTCTGTCTTAATGCTTTGTGATCTTGATATGGTTGTTGTCTTTGGCAAATATCGTTGCCTTGTGCTAATGGAATCTGACAACTCCAAAGTCTTCGAAGGCTTTAGGAAAGGAGACTTGTATATTGTTGATTTATCTGCCGGACCACAGCCTGCCATATGTCTACTTGCAAAATCTTCAGAATGCTCGCTATGGCATCGACGACTTGGTCATGCTGAGATGAGGAACTTGCATACACTCGCGAAGAAGAATCATGTCATTGGCATCGAGGGTGTCAAATTCCTCAAAGATCATCTTTGTGGGGCTTGTGAGGCTGGAAACATAACCAGATCCAAGCATCCCTCGAAGACTATCATGACCACTTCTCGTCACTTTGAACTACTTCATATGGATCTCTTTGGCCCTACTCATTATGCCACATTCTCTAGTTCTGCATCATTATATGGCTTTGTCATAGTTGATGACTATTCTTGATACACATGGGTGCATATCATCACTTACAAAAATGAAGTGCAGGAAGTCTTCAGACGATTTTCCTCAAGGGCTTCTACTAACTTCGGTGTGAAGATCAAGCATATCAGGAGTGATAATGGAACCGTGTTCAAGAACACTGTCCTCGATGAATATCTTGATATACTTGGTATTACTCACAAGTTATCTGCTCCTTATACTCCTTAGCAGAATGGTGTCGTGGAGCACAAGAATAGAACTCTTGTTGAGATGGCTCGCACTATGCTTGATGAATACAAGACACCTCAACGCTTTTGGCCTGAAGCAATTGATACTGCATGCCACATCATCAACAGGGTATATCTTCACAAATTCTTCAAAAAGACCTCATATGAACTCCTCACTGACAAGAAACCCAATATAAGTTATTTCAAAGTATTCGGTGCTAAATGCTGGATTAGAGATCCTCACCATCACTCTAAATTTGCACCGAAAGCACATGAGGGTTTTATGCTTGGTTACAGAAAGGACTCGCACACCTACAGAGTCTTCAACATCAATTATCACAAGATTGTTGAAATTGTAGATGTGCGGTTTGATGAAACTAATGGCTCGCAAAGACAACACCTACCTCCTATGCTAGATGAAATGTCGCCTGAGGAATCCATCAAGTTCAAAGCTACTGAGGATATCATCCCTACCAAAGAATATGTTGAAGAAGTCATTACGGATCGTGAAGAAAATCACGCTGGTGCTGCTGAATAAGCTGGTCCTCAAGAAATTTCTAGGCCTCAGCAAAGTCGTCAACCCGCACATCCTCGCATAGCGAACGAAGTGCAAATCGAGAAGATCATCAATGACATCCGAGCACCAGGTCCTCTCACGCGCTCAAAAGCTTCACATTTATCTAACTTTTGTGGGCATTTTGCGTTTGTCTCTATACAGAGCCCACTAAAGTTGATGAAGCATCCATGGAATCTGAGTGGATTCAACCATGCAAGATGAATTGCATCAATTCGAGCTCAACAATATGTGGGAGCTTGTCAAGCGACCAGACCCACGCAAGCACAATATCATCGGTACCAAATGGATCTACCGCAACAAACAAGATGAAAATGGCCTTGTGGTGAGGAATAAGGCTCATCTTGTAGCTCAAGGCTACAAACAGGTTGAAGGAATTGATTTCGATGAAACTTTTGGACCTGTTGCTAGACTTGAGGCTATTCGCATTTTGCTTGCTGATGCTAACCATCATAATATCATCTTACATCAAATGGATGTGAAAAGTGCATTCCTAAATGGTAAGCTTGAGGAAGAAGTATATGTTGCTCAATCACCAGGTTTTGAGGATCCAGAATTTCTAGATCACGTCTACAGACTCAACAAGGCCCTTTATGGCCTCAAGCAAGCACCTCGGGCGTGGTATGACACACTGAAGGAATTCCTCATGAAGAATGGCTTCAAACCTGGTTCACTTTGCCCAACTCTTTTCACCAAAGCATATGATGATGAATTATTCGTGTGCCAAATATATGTTGATGATATTATCTTTGGTTGTACTAACCAACGTTACAGTGATGAATTTTCCTATATGATGAGTGAAGAATATCAAATGTCTATGATGGGAGAATTGAAAATCTTTTTAGGTCTTGAAATTCGTCAACAATACAATGGCATATTCATATCTCAGGAGAAATACCTCAAGGATGTGTTGAGAAAATTTGGCATGCAAGATTGCAAAGGCGTCATAATCCCTATGCCCACTAATGGCCATCTATGCACTGATGAAAATGGTAAAGACTTAGATTAAAAGGTATACCGCTCCATGATTGTCTCTTTATTGTACCTATGTGCATCTAGGTCGGATATTATGCTTAGTGTTTGTACGTGTGCCCGATTTCAAGCTACCGAAGGAATCACACCACAAGGTCGTGAAGCATATTCTTCGATATCTAGCTCACACACCAACACTTGGATTGTGGTATCCCAAGGGCTCTTCCTTTGATCTCATTGGATATTTAGACTCTGACTATGCTGGCAATCGGGTGGACCGCAAGTCAACGTCAGGAACATGTCATTTCCTTGGACGATCCTTGGTATGTTGGTCCTCGAAGAAGCAGAACTGTGTATCACTCTCCACTGCAGAAGCTGAGTACATTGCTGCTGGATCTTAATGTGCTCAATTGCTATGGATGAAGCAAACCCTCAAGGACTATGGCATCAATGTGAAGAATGTGCCACTCTACTGCGACAATGAGAGTGCTATCAAGATTGCCCACAACCCAATTCAGCACTCGAAGACAAAGCACATCCAAATTCATCATCATTTTCTTTGTGACCATGTGTTGAAGGGCGACATCTCCATCGACCACGCAAATACTGAAGGCGAGCTGGCCGATATCTTTAGAAAGCCCTTGGACGAGAAAAGATTTAGCAAGTTGCGGTGTGAGCTAAATATCCTAGAATCTTTGAATGTTCTTTGAAAAGGACACACATCCTAACACTTATGCTGACTTGATAACTTAAATGTGCAACACACGATGTAACGTTTTTCTTCAACCAATGAAGACTAACCCTCTAAGTGTGAAGAAATTAATGAAGAAATTGATTCTCAGAACCCTACGACAATTGTATGCGGTGTCGGAAATCAGCTTTCTTATACTGTGGGTTACGCCACCAGCCAAAGTTGAATATCTTCAATTTGAGTTTTTCTTCATTTTTGAAATTCCTCAGTTTTTCAAATTCTTCAAATTTGGATTGTCTTCACTCCTTCTGTCATTGTTCTTCATTGACTATATATATACTTGAGTTTTTATGTCCTCTGCAGCATTCACTTATTGCTATTTCTTCAACCTATGCTAAACTCAACCTAGTGTGTTCACAAATTCTTCATGTGCATTCTATTTGAAACTCGCTCAAATTCTTCACTGTGTCCTTGTCAGCTGAAGAAATTGCGAACGAAACTTTAAAATATTCTTATCTGAATTTTAGGCTTTTGCCGCTCAAACTGTTACACATCCCACGATAAACTTATCTATTCACCCACGATCTCACGTGATCGCCACCTCTCAATACGTGGGTGACACATGTCACGCGAATGAGAAGGGTCAGGGGCATGTTCGTCCAATTTCTTCGGACGAACGGTTTTTCACCTTGGCTATAAATACCCCCTCCCCTCCTCACTTTGCTTTTACTCCGCTCGACCTCACTTCCTCGCTCGAGCTCTCAAGCCCTAGCACTGCCGCTACTTCCATTGTCGCCGGTGAGGAAGAGCTTCACTGCCTCAACCTCGTCGCCGTCGTACTCACGCCGGCCGCGGACATGCCTGATGAGGCAACTCACGGCAAAGAAACCAAGAATGAGCGCAAAGTGCGCATATAGAGGATTCAACGAAGATGGGCACGAGAGTGGAGGGAGTACAGATATGTCACTCCTAAATATATGTAGAAATTCGCTCTTCACCCTTCATGCTCAAGACCTTCATTCGCACGTGGCCAAAGAGCTGATCCAACAAGCCTTAAACATGGTGAGGATTATACTGACGAATGGGCCAGGCGGCAAGCTAAGTTGGCCAAGCAGGCCAAAGAAGCAGTGAAGAAATTCAACGAAGATTCTGCTGCTGCCGCTGTTGAGGCCACCACGAGCAAGAAGGCTATGCCCAAGAGGCCTACTCAAAAACCAATTTCCTCAGCAATGCCCTCACGGCCAAGTTCCTCAGCAATGCCCTCACGGCCAAGCTCCTTTGTGCCATCAAGGAAAAATCCTCAAGTTGCCCCAGTTCCTCAAGCTGCACCAGTTCCTCGGGTTTCAAAACCCTCAGCTCCTCCGACAAAGTCCTCTGCACATGTGCATCGCCACGTGCCAAAGGACCACCGGCATCTCTATTGCCTCAGGAGCTTCTGCAAGTTCTTCAGTTCCTCATCTGTCTTCAAAGAGCCCAACTTTGCTGAAGACCAAGGCCACTGCAGGACGAGGCAGTAGACCAAGTCCTCACATCAAGTGCCTTCTGATGATGATGAGGCTGATGATGTTGAATTAGCTGATATCATCAAAGATAGACAACAAAGGGCCGCTAGAGCCAAAGGAAGTGTTGTGCCTCTACTATTGGATCCAAAGAAGATCCTAGATTTCATTGACCTCTGGCACAAAGATCCTAACACTCCATTGCCTGAGCTAGACCTCACTCCTGGATAAAGTCACATGTTGACGGTGTTCATTGCTGAAGAAAAGTGGAAATATGATCAAGCCAGAGTTGCTAAGAAAGACCAGTACAAGAAGCAATGCTATCTGAAGGATAACGTTCTGAGGTTATCGCCTGAGCAGCTCATTGCACTGCAATTTGAGATCAAGAAGCTTAGTAATGAATTTGATGCCTACAAGGCAGAATGGGTGGGAGCCAAAGTCAGATTCGTCAAAATGGGGAAGAAATTCACCTCCAATGTTGCTGATCCATCGCACATTGAGATTCCCTCAGCTGAAGCATCTGCCCAGCCGACTGAAGGACATGCTAGCACCGCTGATGAAAATCAGGCTGCTGATGAAACTGCTAGCACCAAGGCTGAAGAAATACCAGTCACTGAAGAAACTGCCAGGGCAACCACTAGTGTTGCGCCTGAAGAGCAAGTCAGGACAGCTGAGGAAGCTGAAGCTGTGCCTGAAGAAATTGCTCAAGACAGGCCAACTGCATTAGTTGTGCTTGAAGAAATCGATCCAATTTCCTCTGCTCCGCCTGCACCAACACCAAGCCCAATTCTTCCTTCTGCTCTGGAAGTGAAGAAAACAAAAGCTACGGAGCGAGCCACTCTGAAGAAAAGGAAAGAATCTATTTCCTCAGAATCTTTTGCACCCAAGAAGGCAAAGATTTTGACAAGCTCAATTGAGAACCTATTGATGTTGTTCCTCTCTCAAGCATGCCATCAAAGGAACTTGTTCCTTTTGGTGAAGATTATGAGATTCCTGAAGAATGTGCTGAAGAAGATCCCTCTGCTGCTTCCACAAAGCAGATGGATGAAGAAATTGAAGCGGATGCTATGACTTAAACTCCCCACGTATCATCGCCAACACCTCCGTTCACAGCTAAAGAGGCCGGCGTTGAAGAAATGGAAGAGGATGAGGATGTGGACATTGGGAGCACCACACCTGTGATGAACGATGATTTTTCGGATAGTAAGCACCCCAACTCTCCTTTGTTCACACCACTCCAACAAATTCCTCAGTCCCCAGCACCAACTGAAGTTCAGATGGGCTCTGAAGAAATTCATACTACCCCTTCCATTCATGAAGAGATTCCATCCACTAGTGCTGATGACCAAGCTGATGAACAAATGGAGGCACGGGCTGCTACTGAAGCAGAAACTGATATTCCTTAGCCTGCGGCTCCAGAGATTGAGATTCCTGAGGTTATTCTTCAACTAACTGATACTCCTCAGCCAAATCCGAAGAATCCATTCTCCAAGACTCCGAAATTCAATGAGCATGTATTCTTCACTAACTACAATCCCTATGACTCTGCTCGTCTGAGGAGGAAGCGCTCTGGACTACCAGCCAAGCCAATTTATTTTCTTAAGTGCTTTTCAACAAGGACAAAGTCTTCGACCATGAGAAAATTCCTCATGTTGATATGGAATCACTGCCATGCTTCGCACCAGTCCTCGCTGCTATTCATGATGCTTGACTGCTTAACTTCTGCACAGACATCTGTGATTGGAATGAAGAACTCATTCTTCAGTTCTATGCGATGCTGCACATCACTGGCAATGCTGAAGATGTGAACTCATGGGTGTTGGACTGGATGACAGAAAATACTCACTATAAGGTACCGGCCACTGAATTGCTTCGTGCAATGCCAGTCAGTCCTCCCCCAGAAGGTGCGCATCTCATCTACTCTGAAACCGAGCTGTCTGATCACTTCATGCAAGTTCTGATGAAGCCATTGAAGCCTGGTCAAGCCTCCAGGACAAAGTTCCTCGTGAAGGAATTGCAATATGTGCCAGGGACAGTATACCACATTCTGACCAAGACTCTGAGTCCTATCAAAGGCCATGACTCAAATGATGAAGTTGCTAGCATCATGAAGAATCTGCTTTTCAATATCATGCATGGTATTCCAGTGAACTACCATGACTTCTTCATGAGGACTTTGGCAAATGTTGCGATGTCTCCTTTTGAGTTGAAGCCTTATTCTCCTTGGATTATGAGATTCCTCAAATCAAGGTCTTCACTCAACTACAATGCTGACACACTCAATCATCGTGGTTTCTTGCCCCCCTATTGAAGTCCTCAAGCGGACATTTTCCTCAGCTGATGAAAAGGGCAAGGCCACTGCAATTATTGATGAGGGCAATCGTCCATTGGATGGACAGTTCCGCAAAGCTGTCTCATATTCCACCAATGATCACTCTGCTACTCATGACTCTGCTGCCAATGCCTCAAAGCAAAGTTCTCAGGCCACAGCTCCAAGGGTGATGAATGATCGTGAGCTTCTCCTTAGTCTTCATCAGAAGGTGGATCGCAATCATAAAATGGGTCAAACGTCAGTTTTGTTCAATTCTTCACAACATGACTGCCACATATAACTCAGTGAAGAAGAACCACTACTACCTCAATGAAGTTTTTGAACGCACCTGGGCTATCCTGACTCATCTCTACGGTGATGAAGACCTCAAGCAGATGGGCTTCGAGCAGGACTTCGGCTGGTCTAAGCCTCCTCCGAAGAAATTCAAGAAGGTCGAAGTTCCTCCTTTGTTGCCCAGCTCATATTCCTCATCCCGTGAAACTGATGAAAATGAATACTTGGACGACACTGCGACAGGCCCTACTCCAACAACCAACCCCAACAACACTGGCGCTCTTCCATCAACTTCGTGATGATATTATTCACGGGCGTTAGTCCTCATTTTTTATCCCCTTTGGTCATTTGATGACAAAGGGGGAGAAATTTGAGTTAGTCTTCAAGCGGGTCTATCTATATGGGCGTTTATTTTTGTTAAGTTGCAACTCTCGCTCTTATGAAGTGTTTGTTGAATGAGTTGTAAACATAAGTCCGATGGTGACCTAATACCTTTACCTTGTTTTCTGCATGCTATTTCCTCATATATGCTATGCAAGCATGCTGGATTACATCATTTACCATATTTCATCATGCATTTCAAATTCTTCATTCGATATGTTAAATGTGTGTGTGAATTACAAGATATAGTGGGAGATCTCCATGATTCTACTCTTCAAATGTGCATTTCTTCAAAAGCTAATTCATCACTATGCACATCTTCAGGGGGAGTTCTTCTATATCTTGCAATCAAATTCCTCAATAGTGAGCACTTCAAATTCATATGTTTATCCCTGTTGAAAACTTAACCTATATTGTCATCAATCACCAAAAAGGGTGAGATTGTAAGTGCATCTAGTGCCCCTTAGTGATTTTGGTGTATTGAAGATTTATAGGTTAAGGGACTAATGTGTTTGTGAGTGTACACAAGTTCTATATGTCGATGAGGAGTTTGATATTTACAGTGAAAGTCGACCCCTAAAAATGAATGCCTTCGGCTGAAGACTTTGGTTCTCCTGAAGACTTTGAAAGTGAAGAAATTGGTGTGACCTTGAGGACTTGGATATTCACGCGAGGATTATGAAGCGTGAAGACTTCTGTTTTCGTAGTTTTGTTTTCTTGTTCTTGAGTCATAGGAAACACCGTACTGTTAAAGGGGGTCGAGGTAATACTAAGGAAACTAATTTCCAAGTGATGCTCATCTCAAAATCCTACACCTACCCAATCCTTCGACTGAAGCCATTGGAAATCTCATATCAGTTCAGTCAATTTCTTCAGTGACAGAGACAAAGATCTTTTGGTCTCTGAAGAGTTTGTTCTGACTGAGGAGTTAGGAATTCGCTAGTGCGTATTGCCTACACAGTGAGGAACATGATAGCCCTGAAGAATTCGAACCTAAAATCCGACCGTTGCTGTGCCACGCGCCAGCTGTCCAAAATACCCTACCACCTAACAGTCATATCATTGAAGGGCATTTATGTCTTATCATGTCAGGCTGCTCCCTAGGCTATAAATAGCCGCCCCCTACAACCACTAGCTGGTTGGCTGCTCCGAGAGAAATTGACACTTGTCATTTAAGAGCATCCCATCCTCCGAGGACTTTGAGCGAAAATCATCAAGTGAGGAAACCCAAATCCCAAACCTAAAGTGACTGAGCATCACTGAAGAGATTGTTCCTGTGTGGAACCGATGCTTGTTACCTTTGAGGACTGTGTATCCTCCAGACGGTTAGGTGTCATGGTCTGAGCATCCAAGAGGAATTGTGGATCGCCGAGTGACCTAGTCTGTGAAGGGTTTGGAAATCACCTGTGAAGACTTACCACTACTGTTGGGGATATTACTACTAGGTGTGAACCGGCCTACCTGGGCCGGGTTAACTTCATTAGTCTTATAAAGGTGATTAAGCAGAGGAAGGCCCAAGGCCTGTAGTCGGTTTAGAACCTGTAGCCGTAAACTGGCTTGAGATGTAAACTTGCATTGTAAGTTAGGAATAGATAGAGACCAACCGGGATACGAGTATGAACCGGTGTGGGACTCTGTGGACCGATGGGCGTCACCCGTGTATATAAGGGGACGACCCGGCAGCGGTTCAAGGACAGACAACAACAACTCGAGCCTAGGTGAAGCTTGTTTGCTCCCTAGCCATCGAAACCACATCAATTCCATCACAACTAGACATAGTCTTTTACCTTCATCGAAGGGGCCGAACTAGTATAAACCCTTGTGTCTTTGTGTCCGCTGTAACCCCTTCAGGTTAACCCGTAGCGATGGCTCCACGACTAAGTCCTTTCACGAGGACATCTGTCGTGACAAATCCACGAATGTTGGCGCCCACCGGGGGGCTATCGCACGATGGTTTGATGATCTTGGAGGGCAAGCTCAAAGGACTCGAAGGCTATGCTGTGGGCCGGATGACCAAGAGTCGTCGCGGCAAGCTCTACATCGACGATGCAAGATGGGGTCCCGAAGCCGGCTCAATCGAGTACGGGTACAAGGTCCCCTTTGGTGGCATACACGTTTTTATTGGCAAGATTGGTGAGCCTGGGCCTGAGCCGGACATCCGCACCGACCTCGTCGAGACGGCTCAGCGTGCGAGACCTACCCAGGTTAAACCGACCATGAAGCGTGCCTTCGTGGGAGTCATCCACGAAGGAGATCATGGGGACGGGTCAGAATACGGTAGCAAGACCGTCGTCTATTCCGGCGATGAGTCCTCAACCGGAGAGACCGAATCATTGTACCAGTTGCAAGACGACCAGATTAGGGGCTGTTCCGATGGTGACAGTATTCCGAACCCCCCTGAGCAGATCAACCGGGTTGGAATATTCATGGCCGGTACACAGGCGGCGAATCACTCCTCGACCGCAGCAGCAATGCTCTCCGGATCAGCAGCGGCAGCAGCAGCAGAGGCAGGAGGCCTTGTGCGCCCACCGGTCCAAGTTCTATCTGACCTGTTTGATGCACTAGCTGTACTTATGGCAGAGGCCAATCCGGCGGATCATGAGGCCCATGATGCAGAGGTTGCAAAGGTGAGAGAGCAGATCGCACAAGCCAAAGCCGACCTGGCAGCAGAGAAGGACAGGATGGCCGCGGAGCGTGCCGCTTTGGATGCCGAGGCCTGTAAGCTCATGCTTAACCAGAACGCATCACAGGAAGTCTTAAAGCGGAAGCACAGATCACGCCTGCTGTTAGGGTTCGACCCTCGAAATCTCTTTCACACTCCGGGAGCGGGAACCAGTAATCCGCCGGGGCACCTGGAGGTAAACCGGGTCGAAGCACCAGGGCCAGGAGTGACGGTCCAACCCCACCTGATGGAACCTCCTCGGCAGAACATTGTGATTCCTCCGCCGGTGCAGACACCTCCGGGTCATTATTCTAATCCTATGGACAATCTTGTTGCAGCTGCTGCGTGATTAGAAGCTATCCCGGTCGAAGGAGACTCTCCGCAAGCAATAGAGACGCGTCGGGTTAAGGAACTTCTCCGTACCGCTTTGATTCAACAGGAGGCATATTCATACAGCCGCGATTGGATTCATTCCACACCTCGTCCAAGCCGGAGCTATAGCAGGTGCCTGGATGAACCGGCCATATCAAGCAATGCGCGGGGCCGTGAAGCGGCCCGTGGCAATAACCCGGCCGGTGGTGTTCACGGTGCTCAGGATGTAGTGGATCGGCCCCGGGCACGAAGGGAGGCCGAGTTAGCATCACAGAACGAGGCGGATCAGCTTGCACCAGTTCGTCGTACCACCTCTGCCAGGCCAGGGGCCGCATCTAGCTTGGGAGTGCCCTGTTTAGTCCCCGCTTTATGCAATGTACGCCTGCCCAAGGACTTCAAGGGCCCGCGCAAGGTGCCAAATTACACCGCTGATTTATCTCCGGAAGCGTGGGTAGAGAGTTATGAGATGGCAATGGAGATGTTGGATGTGGATGAGAGCGCATGTGCAAAGTACTTCACCATGATGCTTGAAGGCACGACCCGTACTTGGTTGAAAAGCCTGCCGCCTAATTCTATCAGTTCATGGAACCAGTTGCGGACCCGGTTTATCTAGAATTTTAAAGATACGTGTAAACAGCCTAAGTCCATAGTAGACTTGGCGGCTTGTGTTCAGGAGGATGGAGAGTCAACGACCCATTGGGTACGCCGTGTTTCTGAAGTCTTGCACTCGTCTGACAGGATCAATGCTGACTCTGCGATCTTAACCCTGGAGGGCAACTGCCGGTTTAAGCCTTTAAAGCAGAAGTTGGGGCGTATGAAGCGGTTCTGTAATGACATGGGAACTCTCATGGCCGCTTTAGTGAAGTATGCTGATTCTGATAGTACCAAGGATCCCGAGACTGACGATGATGAAGCAGGGAAGGGAAACAAGAATAGCAACTCTAAGGGGCATCAATACAAACCGGCGGGCCATGGAAACGGAGGCAAGCGTAAGGCGGATGGCAGCATGGACTTTGTGGCTAACACTAATGCGCAGGACAAGGGTCTGCATCGCAGAGGTAAAGCGGAGAATCGTAATGGGGCTCCAAATCCTAACCCGGATCGCTTAAACTATTTGCTGAACCAGCCTTGCCCAAAACACGGGACGAAGGAGGCGCCGGCTAACCACCTTTGGAAGGATTGTTTCATTATGCAGGAATTTAAAAACTCTAATGCCTTCCGGTATGACCGTGGGTCAGGTGGTGGCTCAGGATCCGGTTTCCGTGGGCCGGGTCACGATGGAGCTTCCAGTTCAGGTTTCAATCAGGGCGGTAATAATAACCAGGATAATCAGAATGGTCAAGGGGGTTACAACCAACAGCAGCAACAGCAGCAGTCGGGTTATCAGAGCCAGCCAAAACAGTTGAACAATGGGCAATATCACATTTTCACAACTAGCATGGATAAGCGCGACCGGAAACTTCATAAGCGAGCAGTGAACTCTGTTGAACCGGTCGTACCGCGTTATTTACGCTGGTCGGAGT
>NC_041393.1:419742382-419791036 GCF_002162155.2 Triticum dicoccoides
TTGGCATTAGTGGTAGACCCTCAGGTGGGAGGTTATAAATTCACCAAGGTACTCATGGATGGAGGGAGCAGTATTAACATCCTATACTATGAGACATTTCGTCGCATGGGGCTAAACAGACAAGGATCTCAGACCGTCTAATACGGTGTTCCATGGTGTGGTGCCTGGCAAATCAGCATATCTTGTTCGTAAGATAGCCCTGGAGGTGGCTTATGGGGATGAGCATGATTCCCGATCCGAGACATTAACCTTTGAGGTGGTGAAGATCCGGAGCCCGTATCACGCCTTGTTTGGACGGCCGGCTTATGCCAAATTCATGGCACGGCCTTGTTATATCTATTTGCAACTCAAGATGCCGGGTCACAAAGGGACAATAATGGTTCATGGGAGCCGCAAGATTGCTTTGGAATGTGAGGAAGGTGATGCGGCCTATGCAGAGTCGGTTTGTGCCACGGAGGAGTTAAAATATTATAGGGACAATGTTGATCCGGCGGACATGACCCCTTTGAAGAAGCCAACTACAGAGCATGATTCAGATCTGAAGTTCAAATCAGCGGCTGAGACCAAGCTTGTTGACTTCGTGCCCGGCGATTCGTCCAAGCAGTTCACTGTCAGCGCCAACTTGGACCCTAAATAGGAAAGCACGCTCATCGAGTTCATCCGTGAGAATCGGGACATTTTTGCATGGAAGCCTTCTGACATGCCAGGTGTGCCGAGGGAACTCGCTGAGCATACTCTTAATGTTGATCCCAAGTATAAACCGGTAAAGCAATTTCTCCGCCGGTTTAACGAAGAGAGGTGCAAAGCTATTGGGGAGGAGGTGGCCAGGCTTTTAGCAGCTGGTTTTATTGTTGAAGTGTTCCATCTAGAGTGGCTTGCTAATCCGGTTCTGGTTCTTAAGAAAAATGGCACTTGGCATATGTGTGTGGATTATACGGATCTTAACAAGGCTTGTCCAGCGGATCCTTTTGCCCTCCCCCGCATTGACCAGATTATTAACGCCACGGCGGGTTGTGAGCGTTTGAGTTTTTTGGATGCGTATTCTGGGTATCATCAGATCAAAATGGCGGTTAAGGACCAGGAGAAGACAACGTTTATTACTCCCTTTGGAGCCTTCTGCTATGTATCTATGCCTTTTGGGCTCAAGAGCGCCCAAGCCACTTATCAACGGTGTGTACAGAATTGCCTCCATGAACAGATCGGCCGCAATGTGCATGCCTATGTGGATGACATTGTAGTCAAGTCAAGGCAGAAGGAGACGCTGGTTGATGATTTGAAGGAAACCTTTGACAACTTGCGGGTTTATAAGATGATGCTTAACCCTACCAAATGTGTCTTTGGTGTTCCGGCAGGCAAGTTACTGGGCTTTCTTGTGTCCAACAGAGGAATTGAGGCTAATCCGGAGAAGATTACGGCTATCACCTCCCTGGCTAAACCGAAGTGTATCAACGATGTACAACGTTTGGCGGGTCGGATCGTTGCACTGAGCCGGTTTATCAGCCGCCTCGGAGAGAAGGCCATCCCTTTATACCAGATGTTGAGAAAGACAGATCAATTCATCTGGAGTCCAGCTGCTGATGAAGCGTTGGAGGACTTGAAGCGGCAATTAGCCAATCCGCCCGTTCTTGTAGCTCCGGTCGACAAGGAGCCGTTATTATTATACGTCGTGGCCAATGCTCGTGCAGTTAGCATGGCTATTGTGGTAGAACGCAAGGAGGCAGGCAAGGAATATCCGGTTCAGCGGCCAGTTTACTATATCAGCGAGGTCTATTGAATCCAAGCAAAGGTATCCGCATTGGCAGAAGCTGGTATATGGAGTTTTCATGGCAAGCCGGAAGTTGAAGCAATATTTCCAAGGGCACCCCAGCACAGTGGTCAGTTCAGCCCCTTGGGCGATATCATACAGAACCGGGAGGCGACTGGCCGGGTTGCCAAGTGGGCCATAGAACTTGGGCCGCACGGATTGAAGTACATACCTCGGACGGTGGTGAAGTCTCAAGCACTTGTTGATTTCATCAATGATTGGACGGAGTTGCAAGCACCAGAGGAAAAGCCAGATCACACATATTGGACTATCCATTTTGATGGATCCAGGCAACTGGAAGGCTCGGGGGCTGGAGTCGTATTAACTTCCCCACGAGGTGATAAGTTTTGTTATGTTCTCCGATTAATGTTCCCTTGTACTAATAATGCAGCTGAGTATGAAGCCTTGCTCCATGGTCTCCGGATGGCTAAAGAGATGAATCTAAGTCGGGTTAAGTGCTTCGGTGACTCGGACCTCGTAGCTCAACAGGTGTCTGGCACTTGGGATTCTAAAGACCCACTTATGGCTGCATATCGTCGTGAGGTGGATATTGTTGCAGGTCACTTCAAGGGTTATCAGGTGGATCACGTGGATCGTCGAAAAAATGAAGCAACGGACGCTTTAAGCCAGTTGGGCTCTCAGCGTAAACCGGTCCTGCCTAATGTCTTTCTTGATGTGTTGCACAATCCGTTAGTCAAGCTCCTAGGTGAAGCGGATTTGGCTATTCCTGATCTGGAGGCTCACTTGGTGGCAGCCCTGCATGTTATACCGGATTGGACAGTTCCTTATCTTGCGTACATGAACCGGGGAGAGTTGCCAGAGGATGAGACTCTAGCCAGGCAGATAATCTGGCGATCCAAATCTATGACAATTATCAATGGCGAATTGCATCATTGCAGCGTATTAGGGGCGTTTCAACGCTGCGTCTCTCCTGAGGAAGGTTGTGAAATTTTACGCGAAATCCATGAAGGGGTTTGTGTTCACCACGCCGGTTCAAAGTCTCTGGTGGCTAAGGCGTTTCATCACGGGTTTTACTGGTTGACAGCTCATGCTGATGCGGAGGATTTGGTTAAACGGTGTGATGGCTGTCAGAAATTTTCAAGGCGTGCTCATGTGCCGGCTCAAGAATTGAGGATGATTCCCATTACTTGGTCGTTTGCAACATGGGGGCTAGATATGGTCGGACTTTTTAAAAGATCCAAGGATAAGAAAACCCACCTTTTGGTGGCAGTTGACAAGTTTACCAAGTGGGTTGAAGCGGAGCCTGTCAGCAAGTGTGATGCAGCTACAGCGGTGCAGTTCATTAAAAAGGTGATTTTCCGGTTTGGCTTTCCACACAGTATTATTACTGACAATGGTACCAATTTATCCAAGGGTGCTATGAAGGAATTCTGTGAACGTGAGCACATCAGACTTGACGTATCTTCAGTGGCTCACCCCCAATCCAATGGGCAGGCAGAACGAGCTAATCAAGAGATCTTGCGAGGCATCAAACCCCGGCTTATGGTTCCATTGCAAAGAACACTGGGATGTTGGGTTGAAGAGCTACCATCAGTGCTATGGAGTATTAACACTACGGCCAACCGATCTACAGGATACACACCGTTTTTTATGGTCTACGGAGCAGAGGCGGTTCTCCCTAGTGATATCCGGCACGATTCGCCTCGTGTGGCGGCTTATGTTGAAGCGGACAATGAGACAGCACGGCAAGATGCTTTGGACCTACTAGATGAGGAGCGTGACATAGCGGTTGCCCGCTCGGCGATTTATCAACAAGATCTTCGTCGCTATCACAGTCGCTGGGTCAGAACCAGAACTTTTCAAGAAGGAGATTTGGTGCTTCGGCTCATCCAAGATCAGACGGATATGCACAAGTTATCCCCACCTTGGGAGGGACCTTTCGTGGTCAACAAGAATCTGCACAACGGGTCGTACTATCTGATTGATATTCGAGAGCATAAAGACTCACGTACATCAGAGGAGGAGACCAACAGGCCGTGGAATATAGCTCATCTTCGGCCTTACTACACTTGAGCCATCGGCTCTATCTATGTACATATTATAGCAGTGTATATATTATCATTGATATAATAAAACCGGAGCCTCAGCTAAAGCGGGGTCTCTGTCCTTTCATATCATGCGTGGTTACATGGAGTGGTTCTGTTTTAAAGCGGCCTCCGGTTTACCCCTTGAAATTTGCTTTCCAAAAAAAGCTTTGTGATATCACTTGGGGCCTTGGTCGTGTCCGAACCAATGCGACACCTTTTGATAGGCGAAAGCCACCAGATCACTTGGGGACATGGTCAAGTCTTAACCAGTCACGCCTCTTGATCGGCCTAAGGCCACAAAATCACTTGGGGGCTTGGTCGAACCCGAACCATTGCCACGCCTTTTGATCGGCATAAATGCCACGGTTTCATTTGGGGACCTGGCTGACTTGAACCATTGTCACTCCTATTGGGGGCTTGGTCCTGTCCGACCGTGGTAACACCATCTGATCAGCTCAGTAAAGCATGTTTTTGCAAACGGTTTTTATCATTGCCTTTGCTGCCATATTTCTTTTATGACCATTCTTCAATTTTTGTTGTGTTTCCTTTACACCAACAACACTTTTTTACCGGTTCAGCTGACGGAAATCGGTTCATTTGTATTCCGGAGAGATATGCCCGGTTTAACTTTCCTGTTAACATCATGAAGTAGCAGGGGGGCTCATAATGACCCAGCACGGTTTACATGGGAGTTGTTTTCTCCCCTTTGATGATAACGGTTTATAAAAACTCCGTTTCAAGCCTGGCTAAGCCAACTTCATTCCCAGCGATGGCAGGTATTTTGTATCGCATATTTGATTATATGTTTTAAGTGCATTGATATATATATATATCAAGGTTATAAACCGGTTGGCGGTATAACCGCCACCGCAGTTAAAGATTTTCTGATTGCAGGAAATATAAATTGAGGATTTCAAGCAAAAGCATCAGTACTTATGCACGAAGGCATATTTAAGGCAGAAGTATTGATTATCCTATTACAAGGCAACATGGTGCCCAAATAAGATCATTGTTATTTTGGCAGATCATAATAAGGCAGTTGTTTAAACCGGCTTCCGGTTCAAGCCTGTTCATCAAACCGGTCTGACGGTTGTGGGTCGTCCCGCGCCACTTCAGCTTCCTCATCTCTATCCATTGGCTGGAAATCGACAGTGGACCAGTCGATTCCCATTAAAGCTTGAAAGATAGCCTCTTCATGGATCAGAGAAGACGGTTCAATATCAGGAGCGTAAGTATGCTTACGGATTGGAGGAACCAGATTCTCCGCTTCAGGAATTGGTGCGGCCACTCTTTTGTTCTGATCATTGTACTGAGCTTGATAATACGACAAGTCGGCCTCTTCAGCCAATTGACAAGCTAGAGGGCGTACTGCACGGTTTATCACCCTCAAATCGTCTTCATTGAAATCTGAGCCATCTTCCTTCAAGCTGGGATAGCCTTGAGCTGCTTCAACAGGATCGAAATCCGGCACCCATGCTTTTGCCCGGGTTAAGGCGTTGATGGCTCCGGTTCGAGCAGCAGATTTTTTCAATTCTTCAATCCGAGCAGGAAGCATTGACAACCTATTAAGAGTGTCTTGGATTAAAGTGGGTGCCGGATTGTTATGAGATGCAGTGGTGATGATCCGTTGCGCTCCGGTATACAACTGTTCAATTAAAGTGTAGGCAGCCTTCAACTTCTTCCGAACATCTGATCCTAAGTGACCAATGCGTGTACCTGTAACAATACAAGAAAGATCACAAACCGGATCTATTATAAGCAGGCCAGAGTTGTTCAAGAAACCAAAAGAAGCTTACCAAAGATAGCAGCGGTCATGGAATGTACTTGCCGCTTTACGGCGGTCAGCTCATCTACCACCGGTTTAAGGGCAGCTTCAGCGTTTTCAGCTCTTTTTATTAAATCGGCCTTCTCAGTGGCCCAGTCAGTCCGCTCCTTCTTGAAGCCCTCCTTCAGCTGTTCTGTGATGCTCAAAGCGCTAGTTATTTCTTCCCTTGCCTTGTCGGTTTCAGCTTGCTGGGTTTTCAAAATTTCCTGCAGATCAGTAATCTGGTCCTCTTTGATCCTCACTTCAGCCTGCATAAAGACAGTGCTTGGTTTTCAACAAACGGTACAAGAATTTGAAGTACCAACCACATAACAAGTTATATGCTTGATACGTGGGGGCTAATGCACCTTCAATTTTCATCTATTACTAAATCGCAAAGTCCCAAGCTCAATACAGGTATTCAACTTGGCACTTGGGGGCTAATGGCTATTTGCTCAGTTATGTTCTGATGTTAGAATCTTTATTGGAGTCCCGGTTTAACTATATTAAGTTGAACCGGCCCTTGGGGGCTACATTGATGGATTTCAAAGTATTGAGGACTATATTCAAGTCCCGGTTTGAAGAAGATTACAAACCGGCACTTGGGGGCTAGGAGGATTAATACAGTGGCAGTAATTAAAGAAAGAAGAAGCGCAAGGAAGTTACCTCAAATTTATCTCTCATTATTTTTACCAGGCCAGCTTCATAGTCACGACTAGTATATAGCCGGTTCAAGTAACCAGAAAGAACATCTTGGGCACTCAGAGCAGCATATGTTTCCAGATCAACATCCCATTTGCCTTTGTTCACGCCAGAAGAATCTTCTTTCACAGTATGCTTGGCCAAAGCGACAGGATTCCCTGGTTCAAAGCGACCTACACCAGTAATCACAACGTCATCATCCTTGGACTCACCGGTTTGCGTTGGCACGGTCGGTTTATCGACAGGTTTTGAAGGACTGCGGGATCCATCAATCCGGACGGAGCTGGCAGGCTGGTCAACAGGGACTGAGGTATCGATAGGCCTTTTATCAGTAATAGCATCATCTTGCAAAGGAGGATCATTGGAAATATCTTCAGGAATGAACGCTTCAAGATCTGGTGTATTATCCTGTTCAGGGGCAGCATCTTCCTCGGCTGCTTTATTCAGGCGGGCTTTCTTGCTTGGTTTAGGTTTAGCCCTGAAAGAGAAACAAAAAATCAAGGAACAACATAAGTTGTAACGTGGTATACCAGAAGCATATGTTCAGTCTAGCTTACCCAAGAACTGTTTTTAATGGTGGCAGCTGAGTGGCCGACGATTCACCAGAGGAAGAATGGGAAGTAACCTGATAATCGGAGTCAGACGGATTAAGAGGTTGACGGATGAAGCCCGCTTTAGGACATAAATTAATAAAAAGGTCGGAGACCTCTGAGCGGCATTTTCGAATCGGACTGTTTGGTAAACCCGCGGAGGTAACTACCTGGCCGCTGTGCCGGGTTGTACGGCGAGCTTCATGTTGCTGAGTCTTCATAAGAAATTTGGGATCCAAATAAGCAATAGGATGAGAAAATTTAACTTTCCGGTTTGCCTGGCGAAATTTTGGCAAAGGCAAAGGATCCGAATCGGAAGAGAGAATAATTACCTCAGCGACATCAGCATTACTGGCTTCATCGTCGTCCTGACAAGTATCATCATCAATAAGGCGTGTAAAAAGTAAGCCTAGTGAATCGAGTTCTACCTCAGGGTCCGAGTTACCCACATCATCATCAACGGCCGAATCAGATGAAGCAGTGGTTTTCCTCTTTTTAGTAGGCTTCTTGACGACCTTGGTCTTTGGCCGGATTGGCCGTTCTGCTTGCTCCGGTTTATCTTGTGGAAGCTTCTTGCTCCAAAACGGAATATCACCCTGGGTAAGCAGCAATTGATGTCAGACAGAGATAGCAATAACAGGTTCAATAAAAAGTACAATCCAAAACTTACAGCTGGCGGTTTGTTGGTAGCACAGAAAGGGGGCAGGCCGGTCTGAGCGCAGAGGTGCTCCGGTTCGTTCAGCATTTTCTTCACAGCCTCGGTGACTTCATCATCGGAGAGCTGCATGTTGATGTGTCGGAGTGGGTCATCAACGCTACCAGTATACTTGCACATTAACCCGGAGCGCCGGCTGAGAGGCAGTATGCTCCATGATATCCAACAGCGTGCGAGATCTACTCCTGTTAAACCATTGGCCATGAAGCCTCGGAGATTGGATAATTGCGGAGCGTATTTACTCCTCTCCTTGGCACTTAACCTTTGTGGGAAGGGGTGCGTATTGCTGAGCCGCTCCAGACGAAAGCCAGGCAAAGGATTTTCATCATTAGGGGAAGTGTCTTTTCAGTAAAACCATGTTGCATTCCACTCCTTGGGGTGACTGTGTAATCTGGCAGGGGGATAAGTGTTTTCTTTCCTTTTCTGAATCGCCATACCGCCCAATTCGGTATTGGGACCATCAGTGAATTCTGTGTGGCGGTTTAAGTGGAAGCAGTCTCTGAACAATTCAACTGTGGGTTCCTCTTGAAGGTATACCTCACAGAGCACTTGGAAGTGACATAAGTTGGTAACAGAATTGGGGCCAATATCTTGCGGGCGAAGTTGAAAATTGGCTAACACATCCCGGTAAAATTTAGAGCTGGGCGGTTTGAAGCCCCGGGCTAAGTGATCCGCAAAGATCGCAACCTCTCCCTCTTGAGGTGTGGGAGGACATTCATTACCAGGAACCCTCCAGTGGATAGTCTCTTTGCTGTCTAAAGCGCCGATCGAGAGTAAATCATCTAACTGAGTTTCCGTGACACAAGAAGGAACCGAGTTGCACTCATATACTTGTTTGGCCATGGTGAGATCTACAAGAAATAAGTGATTCCGGTTCAAGATCATTTTGGATAAAGGAAGGCGCTGGCATAAACAATGCTAAACCGGAGGCAGTATATGTAAACTGGAATTTTATGAAGTGGCGTCATATGGCTAAAGAGTTCTGGCGGTTCAACAAGGGAACTAATGATATATACCGGTTTATTAACTTTTTCTATAATAAGTTAAACCGCCTTATCTAAACTTTGAAAGCAATTGAGGTTGCGGATGGCTAAGTATGCAGAAACAGGTTTCACAAAGTCTTACTGCAGCAATGGATCTGAAGCAAGTTCAGAAAAATAGAAAATATTCAAAATATTAAAACAGAACGGAAGTGAATCAACGGGCAGGTATGTAGATGAGATCTACGGACTTGAGTGTGAAACTACAGGTGGATGCTAAAAGGCTACTGCTAATCAGAGAAGGGTTTCACGGATCTATCCAGGAGTCTGGGTACGAGTATGAACAAGTGAGGAACATGGCAAGAACATGAAACCCTAGAACAGATCTATGTCAGGAAGAGCAGAAGGCTTACCAGAATCGAGGAAGACGCAGAAAGCTACCGCAGTGGTCTGGATCGTTCAGGTTGATGCAGCGGCCCAAGACGGTGCAGAGGTCGATGGCGGTGGCGGAGCTCCGAGGCTGGTGACGCAAGGAAGACGAAGAGAAAGAGACGAAGGGAAGAAAAGGAAATGACCCTTCGGTCCTATTTATAAGGCAAAGGGCGTGTGTCAGGCACGCGAATCTGGGAGACACAGAATTCGGAAGCGGAGCTGCTGCCTTGCGTATCGCAGATCTATTAATAAAAGAAGGCGTCATAAATGTTAACTTCATGATGACGTCATGCCGGTTTACAGCAACCAGAGATGATGACGACATGGCGGTTTACCAATTACCAGAAGATGTTGAAGACAAAGATTTTTGTGAAGGATTGACATGAACCAGTTCAAATCAATCTGGGGCCTAATGTTGGGGATATTACTACTAGGTGTGAACCGGCCTACCTGGGCCGGGTTAACTTCATTAGTAGTATAAAGGTGATTAAGCAGAGGAAGGCCCAAGGCCTATAGTCGG
Organism: Triticum dicoccoides; assembly: GCF_002162155.2. Classification (NCBI taxonomy): domain Eukaryota; kingdom Viridiplantae; phylum Streptophyta; class Magnoliopsida; order Poales; family Poaceae; genus Triticum; species Triticum dicoccoides. The sequence continues at coordinate 419,751,978 of NC_041393.1, forward strand.
TTTAGAACCTGTAGCCGTAAACCGGCTTGAGATGTAAACTTGCATTGTAAGTTAGGAATAGAGAGAGACCAACCGGGATACGAGTATGAACCGGTGTGGGACTCTGTGGACCGACGGGCGTCACCCGTGTATATAAGGGGACGACCCGGCGGCGGTTCAAGGATAGACAACAACAACTCGAGCCTAGGCGAAGCTTGTTTGCTCCCTAGCCATCGAAACCACATCAATTCCATCACAACTAGACATAGGCTTTTACCTTCATCGAAGGGGCCGAACTAGTATAAACCCTTGTGTCTTTGTGTCCGCTTTAACCCCTTCAGGTTAACCCGTAGCGATGGCTCCACGACTACGTCCTTTCACGAGGACATCTGCCGTGACAAATCCACGACAACTACTGTTGGGCGAGGTCGGTGTGATCTTAGCTCAAGGAGAATACGGTGAGGACTGTGTGTCCGGGACTGTGTGTCCTCGAGTTTAAATGCTGAGCCGCTCCAACCAGACGTACAACTATCACAATAGTTGGAACTGGTCTACCAAATCATTGTCTTCACCAAGCCTACTGGTTCCATTTCCTCAACCCTTTGATTTCCTCAGTTATGTGTTGATGAACCTGATTATTACTGTTTGAAGACTTTGACTGAAGAATTTCTCTACTTCCTCAATCCTATTTCTTCAGTCAGTTTGTCTTCATCCTGCTTATCTTGTGTTCACGCTTTCTGTGCTTTGTGTTTTGTCTTTCATTTCATCATGATGACTATGTTGTTGCTCTGTTATGCTCTTACTGAGTACTTATTCCGCTGCCAGTAGTTCTTCGCTTAGGAATTTCCTCACCCTGGAATTCCTCAGTGAAGAATTCATAAAAATCGCATATTCACCCCCCTTTAGTTGACGTAACACACTTTCAGGTTGGTCAGCAAAAATGTGTGGGTGGTCCTTGCGGAGGTTTTCTTCTCGCTCCTAGGTGGCTTCCACCTCGGTATGGTGGCTCCACTGAACTTTGCAAAACTTGATAACCTTGCTGCGAGTAACTCGACTAGAAAACTCGAGAATCTTGATTGGCTTCTCTTCATAGATTAGATCACTATCCAACTGAATTGCTTCCAGTGGCACTATATCTCTCAGAGGGATGTCAGCCATCTCTGCGTGGCACTTCTTCAATTGAGAAACATGAAACACATCATGAACTCCTGACAATCCTTCGGGCAATTCCAACTTGTAGGCAACTTCTCCCATGCGTTCCAAAACTCTGTATGGTCCCACAAAACGTGCTGCTAGCTTTCCCTTGACTCAAAATGTTTAACTCCTCGAAGTGGGGACACACGAAGATATGCTCTGTCTCTGACTTCATAAGCTACCTCCTTGCATTTAGTATCTGCATAACTCTTCTTCCTGGACTGGGCTACCTTGAGTCTGTCCCGAAACAACTTAACTTTCTCCTCTGAATCTCTGATTAAGTCTGGCCCGAACAACTGTCGATCTCCAACTTCATCCCATGATAATGGTGTTTTGCACCTTCTTCCGTATAAAGCTCTGAAAGGGGCCATCTTCAAATTGGCTTGATAACTTTTGTTATAGGAGAATTCTACATAGGGCAAATTGTCATCCCAACTAGATCCATAATCTAGCGCACAAGCTCTCAACATGTCCTACAGAATCTGATTGACTCTCTCAGTCTGTCCATCTCTCCGTGGATGAAAGGCTGTACTGAACTCTAGCCTGGTACCCAAAATTTCATGCAACTGATTGCAAAACTTTGAAGTCAACTGTATTCCTCTGCCTGATACGATGGTCCTTGGAACTCCATGCAGACATACGATCCTGGTCATGTATATCTTTGCCAACTTAGCACTCGTATAAGTTGTCTTCGTAGGGATGAAATGGGCTACTTTCGTCAAACGATCGACTACAACCCAAATAGAGTCATAGCCTGAACGGGTCCTGGGTAATCTAGTGATAAAATCCATGCCAAGTTTATCCCACTTCCATTCGGGTATTGGCAAAGGCTGTAGTAACCCTGCTGGTTTCTGATGCTCTGCCTTTACTCTCTGACATACATTGCATACTGCTACATACTCGGCAATATCTTTCTTCATTCCTTTCCACCATAAACTTTCCTTCAAATCTAGATACATCTTGGTGTTGCCTGGGTGAATCGAGTAGGGTGAATCATGAGCCTCTTGAAGAATCAACTTCCTGATCTTGGGGTCATTAGGCACATAAATACGATGCTCAAACCATAAAGTGTCGTGCTCATCCTCACGAAATCCTTTAGCCTTTCCTTTACTCATCCTTTCCCTTATCTCAGCAATCTCATTGTCCATCTTCTGGGCTTCTCTGATCTTACCCAACAAAGTGGACTGAATTTCCAACACTGCAACATAACCTCTCGGAACTACCTCCAAGCGTAGCTCTCGAAGGTTGTCACCTAACTCCTTAGGCAATCCTCCAGTTATGAGCGTGTTAATATAACTCTTGCGGCTCAATGCATCTACTACGATGTTGGCCTTTCCTGGATGATAATGCAACCACATGTCATAATCTTTTATGAGCTCCAACCATCTCCTTTGCCTGAGGTTCAGCTCCTTCTACGTGAAGATGTACTTCAAACTCTTATGATCCGTATAAACATCACAACGGTTACTGATGAGAAAATGTCTCCATGTCTTGAGCGCATGCACTACGACTACTAACTCCAAATCATGCATAGCATAATTCAACTCATGAGGTTGAAGCTGTCGTGAGGCATACGAAACAACTCTTCTGTCCTGCATAAGCACACCTCCAAGTCCTCGACGTGAAGCATCGCAATATACTTGGAAATCCTTGCGTATGTCTGGGAGATCAGCACTGGGGCTGTAACCAAACGTTTCTTCAAATCCTGGAAACTGGCCTCACAATCCTCAGTCCATTTGAACTTGGTGTCCTTCTTCAATAACTCCGTCATGGGCTTCACAACCTTAGAAAAATTCTCAATAAATCTCCGGTAATAACCTGCGAGTCCAAGAAAACTTCTGATCTCTCCCACTAAGGTGGGTGCCAACCATTTGGTGACAGAAGCAACCTTAGTAGGGTCTACTGCTATTCCTTCTCCGGATATAACATGTCCGAGAAATCCAACTTCCTTCAACCAAAACTCACATTTGTTGAACTTGGCATACAACTGATGTTCCCTGAGCTTCTCAAGAACCAAACGCAAATGTTCCTTATGCTCTTCTTCATTCTTCGAGTAGACCAATATATCATCAATGAACACCACGACAAACTTGTCCAAAAACTCCATGAACACCTTGTTCATCATACTCATGAAATAGGCAGGGGGCATTAGTCAAACCAAATGACATAACTATATACTCATATAGCCTATGCCTCATGGTAAAAGTTGTCTTAGGTATATCCTACTCTCGGATCTTCAACTGGTGATAACCTGATTGAAGATCGATCTTGGAGAAAACCTTAGCTCCTTGCAGCTGGTCTAACAAATCATTCATCATCGACAAAGGGTATTTGTTCTTTATCGTCACCTCATTCAGCGCATGATATTCAACAACCATCCTCAAAGATCAATCGTTCTTCTCCACTAGAAGCACTGGGGCTCCCCATGGTGATGAACTTGGTCTAATATAACCTTTATTAAGTAACTCCTTAATCTGCTTCTTAATTTCCTTCTGATCATTTGCAGGCATCTGATATGGTCTCTTTGATAGTGGTCCGGTGCCTGGCAATAACTCAATCAAAAACTCAATATCTCGATCTGGTGGCATGCCTGGTAACTCTTCCGGAAATACGTCGTGATAATCCTTCACCACTGGTACTTCCTCCTAAACAACTCCTGATAAGGAATTCACCTGAGTCCTCCTCGGCGCATGCCTAGACACATACTTGATCCTCTTTCCTTCCGGGGTGGTGAGAAGAATTGATTTACTGGCGCAATCGATGTTTCCCTTAAACTTGGATAGCCAATTGATACGTCCATTTTGCATCATGCTTTTATATCAATATCTATTGCATTATGGGCTGTTATTACACATGATATCTCAATACTTATGGCTATTCTCTCTTATTTTAGAAGGTTTACCACGAAGATGGGGAATGTCGGCAGCTGGAATTCTGGCTGGAAAAGGAGCAAACGTTGGAAACCTATTCTGCACAGCTCCAAAAGTCCTGAAACTCCACAAAACATCTTTTTGGATTTAATAAGAATTATTGAGCGAAAGAAATACACTAGGGGGCACACCCTGTCCAGGAGACAGGAGGGCGCGCCCCCCCTACAGGGCGTGCCCCCCTATCTCCTAGGCCCCCTGGTGGGCCTTCGGTGTCCATCTTCTGCTATATCATCGCTTTTACCCTGGAAAAAATCATGGGAAAGCTTACGCGACGAAACTCCGCCGCCACGAGGCAGAACCTTGCGGAACCAATCTAGGGCTCTGGCAGAGCTGTTCTGCCGGGGATACTTCCCTCCGGGAGGGGGAAATCATCACCAACGTCATCACCAACGATCCTCTCATCAGGAGGGGGTCAATCTCCATCAACATCTTCGCCAGCACCATCTCCTCTCAAAATCCTAGTTCATCTCTTGTATCCAATCTTGTATCAAAACCACAAATTGGTACCTATGGGTTGCTAGTAGTGTTGATTACTCCTTGTAGTTGATGCTAATTGGTTTACTTGGTGGAAGATCATATGTTCAGATCCTTTATGCATATTATTACTCCTTTGATTATGAACATGAATATGCTTTGTGAGTAGTTACGTTTGTTCCCGAGGACATGGGTGAAGTCTTGCTATTAGTAGTCATGTGAATTTGGTATTCGTTCGATATTTTGATGTATGTTGTCTTTTCCTCTAGTGGTGTTATGTGAACATCGACTAAATGACACTTCACCATTATTTGGGCCTAGAGGAAGGCATGGGGAAGTAATAAGTAGATGATGGGTTGCTAGAGTGACAAAAGCTTAAACCTTAGTTTATGCGTTGCTTCGTTAGGGGCTGATTTGGATCCATATGTTTAATGCTATGGTTAGGTTTACGTTAACACTTCTTTTGTAGTTGCGGATGCTTGCAATAGGGGTTAATCATAAGTGGGATGCTTGTCCAAGTAAGGGCAGTACCCAAGTACCGGTCCACCCACATATCAAATTATCAAAGTACCGAACACGAATCATATGAACGTGATGAAAACTAGCTTGACGATAATTCCCATGTGTCCTTGGGAGCTCCTTTCTCATTATTAGAAATTGTCCAGGCTTATCCTTTGCTACATAAAGGATTGGGCCACCTTGCTGCACTTTATTTACTTTATTTACTTGCTACTCGTTACCATTTATCTTATCACAAAACTATCTATTACCTACTATTTCAGTGCTTGCAGAGAAAACCTTACCGAAAACCGCTTATCATTTCATTCTGCTCCTAGTTGTGTTCGACACTCTTACTTATCGAAAGGACTACGATTGATCCCCTACACTTGTGGGTCATCAAGACTCTTTTCTGACGCCATTGCCGGGGAGTGTAGCGCTTTTGGTGAGTGGAACTTTGTAAGGAAACATTTATATAGTGTGCTGAAATTTTCTGTTACTTGTCACTATGGAAACTAATCCCTTGAGGGGCTTGTTTGGGGTATCTTCACTCCAACCAGAAGAGCAAAGAGTTGCTCCTCAACCTACTGAACTTTATGAAAATATTTACTTTGAGATTCCTTCGGGTATGATAGAGAAACTGCTAGCTAATCCATTTGCAGGAGACGGAACATTGCATCCCGATTTACACCTTATCTTTGTGGATGAAGTTTGTGGATTATTTAAGCTCGCAGGTATTCCCGATGATGTTGTCAAAAGGAAGGTATTCCCTTTATCTTTGAAGGGAGATGCATTGACATGGTATAGGCTATGCGATGATACGAGATTTTGGAATTATAAGCGATTGAAGTTGGAATTTCACCAGAAGTTCTATCCTATGCATCTTGTTCATCGTGATCGTAATTACATATATAATTTCTGGCCTCACAAAGGAGAAATCATCGCTCAAGCTTGGGGGAGGCTTAAGTCAATTTATGTTCATGCCCCAGTCACGAGATCTCTCGGGAAATGATTATTCAAAACTTTTATGCTCGGCTTTCTCTTGATAATCGCAACCTGCTCGATACTTCCTGTGCTGGTTCTTATATGCTGAAGACTATTGATTTCAAATGGGACTTATTGGAGAGAATTAAACGCAACTCTGAAGATTGAGGTTCCAACGATGGTAAGGAGTCATGTATGACACCTAAGTTCGATTGTGTTAAATCTTTTATGGATACCGATGCTTTTCGTGGATTTAGCGCTAAGTATGGACTTGACTTTGAGATAGAAGTAGCTTCTTTGTGTGAATCTTTTGCTACTCATGTTGATCTCCCTAAAGAGAAGTGGTTTAAATATAATCCTCCTATTGAAGTGAAAGTAGTTGCACCTATTACAGTCGAAGAAAATACTATTACCTATAGTGATACTATTGTTCCTACTACTTATGTTGAGAGACCTCCTTTTCCTGTTAGGATAAAGGATCATGCTAAAGCTTCGACTGTTGTTCGTAAGAGTAATACTAGGACTTATACACCTCTTGAGCAAATTAATGTTGAACCTATTATTGCTATGGTTAAAGATCTCTTGGATAATGATTTAGATGGGCATGTTATTTATTTCTGTGGTGAGACTACTAATATTGCTAGACCAGATACTAAGACACGTAGACCTATTGTAGGCATGCCTGTTATTTCTGTTAAAATAGGAGATCATTGTTATCATGGCTTATGTGATATGGGTACTAGTGATAGTGCAATACCTTATACCTTGTATCAAGAAATTATGCATGACATTGCACCCATTGAATTAGAATACATTGATGTTACTATTAAGCTAGCTAATAGGGATACCATTAAACCCTTTGGGATTGTTAGAGATGTTGAAGTTTTGTGTGGGAAGGTTAAATACCCTGCTGATTTTCTTGTTCTTGGTTCCCCACAAGATGATTTTTGTCCCATTATTTTTGGTAGACCCTTCTTGAATATAGCTAGTGCTAAGATTAATTGTGAAAAGAATATTGTCACTGTGGGCATAGATGGTATGTCTCATGAGTTTAATTTCGCTAAGTTTAGTAGACAACCTCGTGATAGGGAACCACCTAGTAAGGATGAGATTATTGGTCTTGCTTCCATTATTGTTCCTCCAACTGATCCGTTAGAACAATATTTGCTAGACCACGAGAACGATATGTTTATGAAGGAAAGAGAGGAAATAGATGAAGTGTTCCTTAAACAGGAACCTATGCTGAAACATAACCTTTCTGTTGAAATTCTTGGGGATCCCCCTCCACCCAAGGGTGATCCCGTGTTTGAACTCAAACCATTACCTGATAATGTTAAGTATGCTTATCTTGATGAAAAAGAAATATATCCTGGTATTATTAGTGCTAACCTTTCAGAGAAAGAAGAAGAAAGATTATTGAAAACTCTGAAGAAGTACCGAGCAGCTATTGGATATACTCTGGATGATCTTAAGGGCATTAGTCCCACGTTATGTCAACACAAAATTACATTGGAGGACGATGCCAAACCAATTAGAGATCCTCAAAGACGATTAAATCCCAAGATGAAGGAAGTGGTAAGAAAGGAGATACTAAAGCTCCTTGAGGCATGTATTATTTATCCCGTTGCTGATAGTGAATGGGTAAGCCCTATTCATTGTGTTCCTAAAAAGGGAGGTATTACCGTTGTTCCTAATGATAAAGATGAACTGATCACGCAAAGAATTATTACAGGTTATAGGATGTTAATTGATTTTCGTAAGTTAAATAAAGCTACTAAGAAAGATCATTACCCTTTACCTTTTATTGATCAAATGCTAGAAAGACTATCCAAATACACACATTTATTTTTTCTAGATGGTTATTCTGGTTTCTCTCAGATACCTGTGTCAGTGAAGGATCAACCTAAAACTACTTTTACTTGCCCTTTTGGTACTTTTGCTTATAGACGCATGCCTTTTGGTTTATGTAATGCACCTGCTACCTTTCAAAGATGCATGATGGCTATATTCTCTGATTTTTGTGAAAATATTTGTGAGGTATTCATGGATGACTTTTTCATTTATGGATCCTCTTTTGATAATTGTTTGAGCAACCTTGATCGAGTTTTGCAGAGATGTGAGGACACTAGTCTCGTCCTGAATTGGGAGAAGTGTCACTTTATGGTTAATGAAGGCATTGTCTTGGGGCATAAGATCTTCGAGAGAGGTATTGAAGTTGATAAAGCCAAAGTTGACGCCATTGAAAAGATGTCATGTCGCAAGGACTTAAAAGGTATAAGAAGTTTCCTTGGTCACGCCGGTTTCTATAGGAGGTTCATTAAGGACTTTTCTGAAATCTCTAGGCCTCTGACTAATTTATTGCAAAAAGATATTCCTTCTGTCTTTGATGATGATTGTATAGAAGCATTTGAAATACTTAAGAAAGCTTTGATCACTGCACCTATTGTTCAGCCACCTGATTGGAATTTACCTTTTAAAATTATGTGCGATGCTAGTGACTATGTTGTAGCTGCTGTTATAGGGCAAAGAGTCGATAAGAAATTGAATGTTATCCAGTATGCTAGTAAGACTCTTGATACTGCCCAGAGAAATTATGCTACTACTGAAAAAGAGTTCTTAGCAGTTGTGTTTGCATGTGACAAGTTTAGACCTTATATTGTTGATTCCAAAGTTACTATTCACACTGATCATGATGCTATTAAATATCTTATGGAAAAGAAAGATGTTAAGCCTAGACTCATTAGATGGGTTCTCTTGCTCCAAGAATTTGACTTGCATATTATTGATAGAAAAGGAGTTGAGAACCCCGTTGCAGATAACCTGTCTAGGTTAGAGAATGTTCTTGATGACCCACAGGCTATTAATGATAGCTTTCCTGATGAACAATTAGCGGTCGTTAATGCTTCTCGTACTGCTCCTTGGTATGCTGATTATGCTAATTACATTGTTGCTAAATTTATACCGCCTAGTTTCACATACCAGCAAAAGAAAAAGTTCTTTTATGATATAAGACATTACTTATGGGATGACCCACACCTTTATAAAGGAGTAGATGGTGTTATTAGATGTTGTGTGCCTGAGCATGAACAGGAACAGATCCTACGCAAGTGTCACTCTGAATCCTATGGAGGACACCACGCTGGAGATAGAACTACACACAAGGTACTACAATCTGGTTTTTATTGGCCTACTCTCTTCAAAGATGCTCGTAAGTTTGTCTTATCTTGTGATGAATGCCAAAGAGTAGGTAACATTAGTAGATGTCAAGAAATGCCTATGAATTATTCTCTTGTTATTGAATCGTTTCATGTTTGGGGCTTTGATTATATGGGACCTTTTCCTGCCTCCAATGGTTATACACATATTTTAGTTGCTGTTGATTACGTTACTAAGTGGGTAGAAGCTATTCCAACTAGTAGTGCTGATCATAACACTTCTATTAAAATGCTTAAAGAAGTTATTTTTCCGAGGTTTGGAGTCCCTAGATATGTTATGACTGATGGTGGTTCACATTTTATTCATGGTGCTTTCCGTAAGATGCTTGCTAAGTATGATGTCAATCATAGAATCGCATCTCCTTATCATCCGCAGTCTAGTGGTCAAGTAGAGTTGAGAAATAGAGAGCTCAAATTAATTTTTCAAAAGATTGTGAATAGATCTAGAAAGAATTGGTCCAAGAAACTTGATGATGCATTATGGGCCTATAGAACTGCATACAAAAATCCTATGGGTATGTCTCCATATAAGATGGTTTATGGAAAAGCGTGTCATTTACCTCTTGAACTTGAACATAAGGCATATTGGGCTATTAAAGAGCTCAACTATGACTTCAAACTTGCCGGTGAGAAGAGGTTGTTTGATATTAGCTAACTTGATGAATGGAGAACCTAGGCATATGAGAATGCCAAGCTATTCAAAGAAAAAGTCAAACGCTGGCATGATAAGAGGATACAAAAGCGTGAGTTTCAAGTAGGAGATTATGTGTTATTATTCAACTCTCATTTGAGATTTTTTGCAGGAAAACTCCTCTCAAAATTGGATGGTCCTTACGTTATCGAGGAGTTCTATCATTCTGGTGCCATAAAAATCAAAAACTTCGAAGGCACAAGTCCAAGGGTGGTAAACGGTCAAAGAATTAAACATTATATTTCAGGTAATCCTATCAATGTTGAAACTAATATTGTTGAAACCGTAACCCCTAAGGAATACATAAGGGACACTTTCCAGAATGTTCCAGACTCCAAAAAGGTATATGTATGTGGTACGGTAAGTAAACCGACTCCAAAACGACCCTAATGGCAATTTTTATCAGTTTTGGAATATTTAAGAAATTTAGGAAGAAAGAAGTAGTCCGAAAGGGACGCGAGGCTCCCATGAGAGTGGAGGGCGCCCCCCCTACTAGGCGCGCCCCCTGTCTAGTGGGCACCTCGTGTGCCTCCTGGACTCCGTTTTCTTGCACGTTATGTATTTTGGTCGGTAAAATTCATTATATACACTTCCGAAGGTTTTGACCACTGTATCACGCAAATATCCTCTGTTTTCGTTTCGAGCTGTTTCGGTTTCAGATCTAAGAGCAACATGTCATCTCCAAGCGCTCCCAAGGACAAGTTTTTTGAGAGAGTTATCAACCCGTATCTTGCGGAGGTGCTGCAACACCCTCAAACCATTGAGATGCGTGAGGTGGTGCTGCACATCCACGATGTGGAGGGACCAAGGCGTACCGGAAGCGTGGAGACAAAGCTTGAAGCCATGGAGCAGCAAGTTTTCAAGAGCCAAGGGATGGTGGAGCGTGGACTCAACGCCAACCAGATGATGATCGCGGAGTTCACCAACAACCACAAGCTGGATGCCAAAGTCATTGGGGAGACCATCTTCAAGCTTCAAGAGAAAATCGAGCACCTCCAAGCCCAGATCTATGACATGCAAAACCAGAACTATGAGTACGAATATAGATTCAAGAGGATGAGTTTGGCTGTAGATTTAAGGATCCCGGAGACTCGATCACCCTTCTATGGTGGAGAGCCTATGCCTTGGAAGACGGACGACAAGCCTACATCATAAACAACTCCTACCTCACCACCTCCGGAGAAATAATCACATGGGTATGGGCACTCCCCTTGGCAACTGCCAAGCTTGGGGGAGGTGCCCCGGTATCGTATCACCATCACACTCCTATCTTTACCGTTTTATTTAGTTCGATCCTTTTAGTAGTATCTTGATCTAGTAGATTGAAGTTTCGATATCAAGTAGTTTTGAGTTTTGCATTGTGATCTCTTTTTGTAATCGAGTCCGTGGGCTATCTATAATAAAGATTAGTGTTGAGTCAAGGGCTTTGCTATGTTGCTATGATCTTGAGAAAGTAGAAAGAATAAAAGAGTTCATATTGATCTTATGGATAGTGATAACTTCACACATAGAAAGTATGAGGCATAAAAAATGTTAAGAGTTGATGAACGTAGTCTTGGTCATCGTTGCAATTAATAGGAAGTGATAAGGAAAGAGGGGCTCACATACAAATATATTATCTTGGACACCTTTTTATAATTGGGAGCACTCATTAAGTATGACATGCAAAAAGAGTTGACGTTGGACAAGGAAGACAACATAATGGTTTATGTTTTCGCGCATCTCAGTTAAAGTATATTGTCATTGACCTTCCAAACTTGTTGAGCTTGCCTTTCCCCCTCATGCTAGCCAAATTCCTTGCACCAAGTCGAGATACTACTTGTGCTTCCATATACCCTTAAACCCAGTTTTTCCATGAGAGTCCACCATACCTACCTATGGATTGAGTAAGATCCTTCAAGTGCAGAACTTGAATGAGTAGTAGGAAAGTCCTTGAAAAAGTTGGTGGTACCGCAAAAACCAGACAACACCCTAGTTATATTGGCAATAGAACTAGCGCCACAAAACCTAGGATATCGCAACAATACTGCTCGCTGCTTTGCTCTTGTTAGTACCTGTTGTCTTGTATCGTTGTACTTACATTCATACCTGGTTGATTATGTGACATCAGTGTGCATGATAACCTGCATATCCATTGTTCTCTCCTTATTATCAGATCAATACTAATGCTTATATTAATGTGTAATAAACCCAATGCTTATGAAGAAGTTTAGCTCTACATTGTTCTTGTAAGTATTTGTTGTCCTTTATCACTGTACTTATATTGTCAGCTAGTTGTTCATGTACCATCACTTTGCAGCTTATTTTCCCTTGGTATCCATTTTCTACACATCAGATCTATGTTTACTCTTAACAAAATGTTGAATAAAACCAATGCCACTAAAAATGTTTAGCTATGCGTTATTCTTGTCAGTACCTTTTGGTTGTATGTTGTACCTACATTTATAGCTAGTTGATTATGTAGAATCACTCTGTATCTTTGCTTAAATAATCTCCATTTGTTCCTATATTATCACTTCTATATTTATTTTAGCAAAATGTAGAATAAAGGCAATGCTTATGAAGAAGACTCTATGGTAAACTTCTTGAATTGCCCCCCCCCATCAACATGGAAAAGGGTTTTATAAAGCCGGTCTTCATTACTAACGTAAGTTTGTCCTTCTCGATCTTTCAAACTTTGTTGTGTATATTTGGATAGCAATGACTGCAACTGTTGTTTATTATTGTCGCTTGCATCAAATTGCATGTTTAAAGTTTATTATGAAGAAGTTCAAAAACATAAGTTTCTCCTTCTCTATATCAGTTTTTAGTTGTACAACCTACTTCCTTATTCATACCATGTAAACTAAACTAAACGTAGCAAGTGATCTTCCTTAGCACTGCATGTATGCTTGTGTTGTTGATCTGTAATCCAGTGGTGTGGTTAAACTACCAACTCCAGGAAAATGTCATATCCTGCTATGTCTTAAACTATGAACAATGCATATTATGTTCATGTTATTTAAATCATGTCTCTTCATTTACCAATCTAAAATGGGATAAATTGGTAGTACACTCACCATCGATGCTTATACATGCTTTAGCGTTGCATGTATACTTGTGTTATTCATCTGTAATACAATGGTGTGGTGAAGCTGGCCACTCCTGCACAATGCCCTTTGCTGCCATGTCTTAACTATGAACAATTTTTATTCTATTTTAATCCAGGTCTCTTTATTTGCCACTAAGAAATGGGGTGAATCGAGAACACTGTTGCTTATATGTGCAAAGCATGTTATTTGTCTGCTTTTTTCTCTTTCAGGGTGATATCGCTGCCGCCAAGAACTGCCATTGATGCTATGCAGCTAGAGTTGGATATAAGCGTCATACAAGTGCGGCCATCAGCTAGCTCAGCTGCTTGCGCTGTAGCTCCCAAGCAGGGCTAACCTTTCTAGAACTATGTTAAAATATGGTCGGTTCTGTATATTGTTTTAGGTGGCGTGTTTATTTGCACTGGTGGTGTCCTTTGATGCCCAGTGTATGTGTTTGATTGTGCTTTATTATCCCGCCGGGGAACTTATATGCCAAGTGCATGTAATGTGGAGTAATTTCTTTGTTGTATAGTCTAAGATATATTCTTCATCATGATGTTGTAATTTAATTTCTGTATATATTCTATCGTCTCTCACTGAAAAGGCCGTAAGCTTTGATGGCCCACAACGGTCCTAAATGTTCGGTTTATTATATAAAAAAATGACGGTACTAAAACTGGCCGGCCCGCCAATCGCTGTGAATGGGCCGAAAAGTGGGCCTGGAATCATGTCCAGCTAATAGCAGGCCTAGAGGTAAACTCTTCAACTATTAGTTTCGAGCCTTTAACCGACCGAGTAAACCAGTTGCCTAAATTGGGCCAGAAAATAGAATGGGCTTTAAACAGTCCGAAAATTAGATTGGGCCTGAACAGTGTCGGAGGCCCATGATTGGCCCAGCCACAAAACGGGCCGTTAACATGCCAAAATATGTGTCGGGCCATAGCTGACCCAATAATATTATGGGTCGTGAGCGGGCCGGTTACAAAGCAGGCCATCATTAGGCCCAGTTATCTCACAGGCCTTTAATGGGCCAATAGTCAGGTTGGGCTAAAATATATCCACGTAGACTACGAGCCTTTAATGGTCCGATAGTAAGGTTTGGCTAAAATGTATCCACGAGGACTATGTGCCTTTAACAGGACGAAAGTAATATGAGGTTGAACTATTACATGGGCCTTTAATAGGTCATAGTTAAAATGGCCCAACACCGTGCTTGTTAACGGGCCAGATTAAATATTGGTCGTAATTTGTCCCAAAATATGTCAGGAAGTTAACGGGCCGGATCCGATATGGGCCGTCATTTGGCCCAAAACATGTGTCGGTGTCAAAACCGGTGGATCTCGGGTAGGGGGTCCCGAACTGTGCGTCTAGGCGGATGGTAACAGGAGACAAGGGACACGATGTTTTTACCCAGGTTCGGGCCCTCTCGGTGGAGGTAAAACCCTACTCCTGCTTGATTGATATTGATGATATGGGTATTACAAGAGTTGATCTACCACGAGATCAGAGAGGCTAAACCCTAGGAGCTAGCCTATGGTATGATTGTTATCTGTCCTACGGACTAAAACCCTCTGGTTTATATAGACACCGGAGAGGGCTAGGGTTACATAGAGTCGGTTACAATGGGAGGAGATCTTCATATCGTATCGCTAAGCTTGCCTTCCACGGCAAGGAAAGTCCCTATCCGGACACGGGACGAAGTCTTCAATCTTGTATCTTCATAGTCCGGGAGTCCGGCCAAAGGTCATAGTCCGGCCATCCGGACACCCCCTAATCTAAGACTTCCTCAGTAGCCCCTGAACCAGGCTTCAACGACGACGAGTCCGGGCGCAAATTCTCTTCGGATTGCAAGGCGGGTTCCTCCTCCGAATACTTCATAGAAGATGTTGAACACAGGGATAGTGTCCGGCTCTGCAAAAATAAGTTCCACATACCACCGTAGAGAGAATAATTTCTGCACAAATCTAATCTGCTGACGTACTCCGCAGCGTGACATCATGCCACGATCAAGCCTTTACTCGAATCGTTTTACTGTTCCACCTCAGCGTGTTTAGCGAGGCGGTTTCCTCGGCACGTCTTGTCGAAGCAGAGATCGTGTCCCCTTATTCCGGGATTCTCATCAATATGGGCGTGGGTAACCCAACCGTGCCATTAACCGTGACGCTTGGGGGATAAGCGAGTTTTATTAGGCCGATGGGGGCTCGTAGCTTCGGCCGCCCATATAAGGGGATAAGGATCTACCCTTTCCATTTACGCCTTCTTCCTCCGGTGCTTATCCGTCCCTGCGTACTCAAGCTCCAACGCCCAAGCCCGCACTTCCTACCTCAACCTTCTCCAATCATGTCTGGAACGGGAGGTAGATGGATGGCCTCCTCCGTCACGGAGGGGCAAATCAAAAAGTTGAGGAAGTCCGAATATTTATCTAACGACATCGCGCACCGGCTTCCAGATGAGGGGCAACTCATCCCCACCCCCAGGCCCCATGAGAGGGTTGTTTTTCTCCCCCATTTCCTCCGCGGATTGGGCTTTCCTCTTCACCCGTTCGTCCAGGGGCTCATGTTCTACTACGGCCTGGACTTCCACGATCTGGCCCTGAACTTCATCCTCAACATCTCGACGTTCATCGTCGTGTGCGAGCCCTTCCTCTGCATCCAGCCCCACTTCGGCTTATGGCTGAAGACTTTTAATGTCAAGCCGAAAGTAGTGGGCGGCCACCAAGCGGAGTGCGAAGGTGCCATGGCGGGCTGGATGGCCAACGTCCTATGGCTCGAGGGCTCCTTTGTGGAGACAATAAAGGGGTGGCAATCGGCGTGGTTCTACATCACCGAGCCGCGCGACCCCAAATGGGCGGCGGCCCCCGAATTCTGATCTGGTTTCCCCACACGGCTTACCTCCTGGGAAGAGACGGGCCTGGCGCGGGGAGATTCGGAAGAGCTGACCGGACTCCAAGCCTGCATCCAAAAGCTGGTGAACAAGAATCTCAAGCTTGCCAAAGTAGTCCAGGTCATGCTCATACACCGGATCCTCCCGTACCAACAACAGGCCTTCAAATTGTGGGAGTGGGATCCGACACAACACCAATCCTTGAGCAGGCTCTTCGACACTACACACGAAGATTCCTGGAGGGTGCTATTCAAGGGCGCCGAGGCTCCCGCATCCGCTACCGAAGATCGCGGATTCAGCTCGCGGCGTAAAGCCGACGACGTAAGCTATTTCACCCTTTACAGGATACTTTTTCATAGTTTGACACTATGTGGGATCTAAACTCCCTTACCTTTCACAGGACTGGCTGAAGAAGGTCGAGCAGGTTAACTGTCCGGCTCCTTTGCCAGAAGACCCAATGGACGCCCGCTTAATGGGGTTGCTGGTTCCGGCACCTCACATGGTGTCGCAGAAGAAGGCCAAGAAGAAGGCCACGGGAACTCGAAAGAGTTCCCGTCGTCAGGTGTTATCAGACTCATCATCTGATGACTCTGAGGCGGAATCCTCCCGCGAAGACGAGGAGGAGAAGAAAGAGGCTTCTCCCCCATCAGGGGGAGAGAAGAAAAGGAAGGCCTCCCCAACTGGGGAGGCCGGAGGGTTCAAGAAGGGAAGGACCCTTCCTCCGGACTATTCTACCAATGCCGACGGCGGCGAAGAGCAGTGGCCTTTGAGGGCCAAGCCCCTGGCGAGATTGTAAGAGTCCGGATTCCAAAATAACTCATGATTTTTTATTTGTCGCATAATGTCTTCTAACACCGAATACAACCATGTAGCCCACCCAAGGATGAGTTTCCCGCTTCGTCGAGCGGCTCCCTGGGTTCGTCGGATGTGAATAGTACTTCACTTCCGACGGCCTCCTCCCCTCGCGACGCAGAAGACACCCCGGCGGAGTCCCAAAAGGGGCCCAACCAGGAGGAGCTGGTCCTGGAGGCGCCACAAGGCAACCTCCCAAACACCGGGCGCAAGGGGGCTAAAACCCAGAGTGCTATAAGTCCGGCCCTGTGCCGGACTCCGTACCAGAACCTTCAGTGGTTCCGGAGTCTTGCGGGCGGCCCCTTCACAAGAAGGGCAAGACTGCGACGCCGGCGGCCTCCATCCAACCGGAGGCGCCGGATAATCTGCTGGAGGCGCTTAACGGCGCCTCCGTCGATGAGGAGCATCACACTATTATGAGTGCGGTGATCCGAAAAGTTCAGTCCACCAAGAGCGGGCTGACTGAAGCCTGTACCAGCCTTCTAACAGGCTTTGAGGTAAGTTTTTAGGATATGTAAGAATATTACCGCATAGACAGTATCCCCTGATGCTCAGTTTGGTGTTCGGAAAGAAAAGCCAAGCTGAGAATCTAAAAAGATATACGTAGGAGTCTAACAGGAATATGTCAATATGGGAATGTAGGCTGCGCTGCTAACCTCTACCGCACTGACTGCGGAGGTCGATGCATTGAAGCAGAGCCTCGAGCGGTCCGAGAACGAGCTCGGCCGTGCCAAGAAGCAGCTCGAGGACAAGGAAGGTAAGGGATACCTTATTAAAGTAGTACCTTATAGAAAAGGATTTGGTTGCAAAAAATGACAGGAATAACGTGGGTATCGCAGGGGCCACGAATGAGGTGGCGACCCTGAAGGAGGCGGTGTCCAAGGCCGAAAGCAGTGCGGCCTTGGAGCGCACCGAGCGAGAGAAGCAAGAGGCGCGGGTGGCGGAGGTGCAGCAAGAGCTCCAGGCTCTCGTGGAAAAACACGAGGGCTTGGAGCGTGACTCGAAGACTCGAGAGTCCGAGCTTGCCTCAGCTCTTGAGAGTGCCAAAGCCGCCAAGGCCGAAGCCAAAAAGGCCCTCCAGGAAATTGAGGCGATAAAGAAGATAGCAGCGGGTAAGGCCTTCTTCATGCAAAGCAAGCACGTGAAAGTGAATTACCTGTTACTTACCCGAATCTGGAGCTCTCCAGGAGCTTTCGCAGATTTGCCCCGCAGTGTGTCCGATGCTGCCACATTCTACCGGGCCGAGGAAGGAAGCTCGACAGAGAAGGTATTCTGGTCTCAGTATGCTGAGTCCGGACATCCGGTGCCCCTTAGAGACCAGCTGAAGCAGCTGGTCGAGCTCCACAAGGTGGCCGAACAGGCCATGAAGGGTCTCATAGTTCGGCTGTGGCCTAAGGAGGCAATGCCTGAGAGCTACTTCGGTCTGGTGCGGCGGCTGGTGGACGCCTGTCCATGGATTGAGGTCATCAAGCACTCCGCCTGCGTTGAGGGTGCACGTCGGGCCCTTGCCCGTGCTAAAGTGCACTGGGCAAGCTGAATGCGGAGAAGCTTGTGACGGACCCGCCACCACCGGGCAAGGAGTATCGCACGCCCGAGATGTATTATAAGGGCGTCCTGAAGGGTGCCCGCATTATAGCGGGTGAGTTCTCCAAAGATGTAATTTTTGAGTAGACTCGCATGTTGTTATCCTGTGCGCTGAAAACTTTGTTCATGTGCACTAAGCAACGCTTGCTAATTTAAAATATTACCTTTTGTGCCGCCGTTTATCAAATCCGAGAGATGCAAGTCATCGGCTTCTACCCCCATGCCATGAGTGCTGGGGTGTTCGGTATAAACCTGAGCGCTCTTGTTCCCATTATTGGGTCCATCTAGGGAGGCGCTCAGCACAACGAACCAGGCCATTGGACTTATAATGCTTTATCACTCTCACTTAGCCAAAGAATTCTATAATTTTAAATTTTGGCGAAGCCCCTAGTATTCGGAAGACCGAGTTCGGGGCGCTATCCACGCCTAGGCCAAATAAATCCGACTCCTCGCTCTAAGCGGCATAAGTCTTTAAGGACTCGAAAAACCTCGCGAACAGCGACCGGTCTCTCGCACTATCACGACGGTCAGTTTTAGCTTTCTCTACTGAGGTTGAGGGAGTTCCGGACTAGGGAGTGTCCGGATAGCCGAACTATCATGATCGGCCGGACTCCAAGACTATGAAGATACAAGATTGAAGACTTCGTCCCGTGTCCGGATGGGACTTTCCTTGGCGTGGAAGGCAAGCTTGGCGATACGGATATGTAGATCTCCTACCATTGTAACCGACTCTGTGTAACCCTAGCCCTCTCTGGTGTCTATATAAACCAGATGGCTTTACTCCGTAGGACGAACAACAATGATACGATAGGCTAGCTTCTAGGGTTTAGCCTCCTTGATCTCGTGGTAGATCTACTCTTATAACACACATCATCAATATTAATCAAGCAGGACGTAGGGTTTTACCTCCATCAAGAGGGCCCGAACCTGGGTAAAATATCGTGTCCCTTGTCTCCTGTTACCACCCGCCTAGACGCACAGTTCGGGACCCCCTACCCGAGATCCGCCGGTTTTGACACCGACATTGGTGCTTTCATTGAGAGTTCCTCTGTGTTGTCACCGATAGGCTCGATGGATTCTTCAACCATCATCAACGACGCAGTCCAGGGTGAGACCTTTCTTCTCGGAAAGATCTTCATATTCAGCGGCTTTGCACTGTGGACCAATTCGCTTGGCCATCTGGAGCAGATCGAAAGCTACGCCCCTGGCCGTCAGGTCAGATTTGGAAGTTTAAACTTCACGACTGACATCCGCGGGGACTTGATCCTCGATGGATTCGAGCCACAGCCGAGCATGCCGCACTGTCATGGCGAGCATGATTTAGCTCTGCAGCCGGACAGTACCCTGGAGGCCGCACTCGAGCCCGCTCCGATCATCATTTCGGAGCCGGCGGCGCAGGTCGAGGACGGATGGCTAGACACCACCTCGGGAGCTGCAACCTCTACAGCAATAGAGCCGAACAATGACCTTGTCCCTCATGAAGCCCGTGGCTCCAAGGTGCCGGACTCCTTGCCGGACTCCGAACCTCCCGCGCCCCCTCCGGTCGAATCCAATTGGGCGCCGATCATGGAGTTCACCGCAGCGGACATCTTTCAACTCTCACCTTTTTGGCGACATCTTGAGTTCGCTAAAGTATCTCTCGCTATCAGGAGAGCCCTGGCCGGACTGCGGTCAGGACGGTTGGGGTGCGGACGACGAAGAAATTCAAAGCCCACCCACCACCCACTTGGTAGCCGCCGTCGACGATCTAACCGACATGCTAGACTACGACTCCGAAGACATCGACGGTATGGACAACAATGCCGGAGACGACCAAGAACCAGCGCCCACCGGGCACTGGAAAGCCACCTCATCATATGACATATACATGGTGGATATCCCAAAGGATGGGAATGGTGAAGGAACAGCGGAGGATGACCCCTCCAAGAAACAGCCCAAACGCCGACATCAGCGGCGCCGCTCTAAATCCCGCCACAGCAAGAATGAAGATTTCGGCACCGGAGATAATAATACACCGGACAGTGCCGAAGACAACCCACTCCAGCAAGATGCAGCGCAGGAGGACGGAGACGCCAGCCCTCATGAGAGAGCGGCAGAAGAAGAGGTAGAGGATTATATGCCTCCCTCCGGAGACGAGGCAAGCCTCGACGACGATGAATTCGTCGTGCCTGAGGATCCCGTCGAACAAGAGCGTTTTAAACGCAGGCTTATGGCCACGGCGAACAGCCTCAAGAAAAAGCAGCAACAACTTAGAGCTGATCAAGATCTGCTAGTCGACAGATGGACTGAAGTCCTCGCGGCCGAAGAGCATGAGCTCGAACGCCCCTCCAAAAGCTACCCTAAATGCAAGCTGCTCCCCCGATTATAGGAGGAAGCGTATGAACCCGCATCACCAGGAGACAATACGGCTGACCGACCACCCTGTGGTCGCGACAGAGAGGCCTCTAGGCCCTTCACTAGACCCGTACCCCGGCATCGCTCGAAAAGCACAAGGCCACAGGGGAACGCTCCGGACTTGCGAGATATATTGGAGGATAAGGCAAGACAATGAAGATCGATCTACGGATCGCGTGGGCGCCCCACGATACGTGACGACAGCCGTCGCGCCGGACACAGTAAGTCCGGCCGGGTCGAACAAAACAGACAAAGTTCTTTTGAGCTCCGTCGTGATATCGCCTAGTACAGAGGCGCCGCACACCCACTATGCTTCACAGATGAAGTAATGGATCATCAAATCCCCGAAGGGTTTAAACCCGTGAATATCGAATCTTACGATGGCACAACAGACCCCGCGGTTTGGATCGAAGACTATCTTCTTCACATCCACATGGCCCGCGGTGATGATCTTCACGCCATCAAATATCTCCCCCTCAAGCTTAAAGGACCAGCCCGGCATTGGCTTAACAGCTTGCCAGCAGAGTCAATTGGGAGTTGGGAAGACCTGGAAGCCACATTCCTCGATAACTTCCAAGGCATGTATGTGCGACCACCAGACGCTGATGACCTAAGCCACATAATTCAGCAGCCAGACGAATCGGCCAGACAATTCTGGACACGGTTCTTAACCAAGAAAAACAAAATCGTTGACTGTCCGGATGCGGAGGCCCTCGCGGCCTTCAAGCATAACATCCGCGACGAGTGGCTTGCCCGGCACCTGGGACAGGAAAAGCCGAAATCCATGGCAGCCCTCAAATCACTCATGACCCGCTTCTGCGCGGGTGAGGATAGCTGGCTACCATGCAACAACAACCTCAGCAAAAATTCTGGCAGTCCGGATTTCAAGGACCGAAATGGCAGGTCGCGTCGTAACAAAAACAAGCACCGCATCAATGGCGACAATAGTGAGGATACATCAGTCAATGCCGGATTCAGAGGCTCTAAACCCGGTCAGCGGAAAAAGCCATTCAAAAGAACTACTCCGGGTCCGTCCAATTTGGACCGAATACTCGACCGCTCATGCCAGATACACGGCACCCCCAGAAAACCAGCCAACCACACCAACAGGGACTGTTGGGTATTCAAGCAGGCAGGCAAGTTAATTGCCGAAAACAATGACAAGGGGCTGCATAGAGATGACGAGGAAGAGACCCGACCGCCGAACAATAGAGGACAGAAGGGTTTCCCCCCACAGGTGCGGATGGTGAACATGATATACGCAACGCACATACCCAAAAGGGAGCGGAAGCGTGCACTCAGGGATGTATACGCGATGCAGCCAGTCGCCCCGAAGTTCAATCCATGGTCCTCCTGCCCGATCACTTTTTACCGAAGGGACCACCCCACCAGCATCCGCCATGGCGGATTCGCCGCATTGGTCTTAGACCCAATCGTCCATGGATTTCACCTCACCAGAGTCCTGATGGACGGCGGCAGCAGCCTGAACCTACTCTATCAGGATACAGTGCGCAAAATGGGCATAGACCCGTCAAGGATTAAACCTACCAAGACGACCTTTAAAGGCGTCATACTAGGTGTAGAAGCCAATTGTACAGTCTCAGTTACACTGGAAGTGGTCTTCGGATCCCCGGATAACTTCCGAAGCGAGGAGTTAATCTTCGACATAGTCCCGTTCCGCAGCGGCTATCATGCCTTGCTTGGACGTACCGTGTTTGCAAAGTTCAACGCGGTGCCGCACTACGCATACCTCAAGCTCAAGATGCCAGGCCCTCGAGGAGTCATCACGGTCAACGGAAACACTGAATGTTCTCTCCGAACGGAGGAACATACAGCGGCTCTCGCGGCAGAAGTACAATGCAGCCTCTTAAGGCAATTCTCGAGTCCGGCCGTTAAGCGGCCAGACATAGCTAAGTGCGCCCGGAGTAACCTACAACAAGACCACCTGGCACGTTCCGAGCACGCGTAGCAGTGCGGCCCCAACCCCAGCCCCTGCAAATTGTCAAAACAGTTCCTTCGCGTACACTATTACGCTCTGAAGATACCATGGGCATGGGGAGAGGGGCACGACCACGATAAGCCCAGACTGCGGCTCAACCACACCAGGGGCTCTCAAGTGTGTCGTTCTTTTTTTCCTTTTTACCTTTTATTTTGTTTACCCACAGGACTCCGTTCGTCAGAGGCCCTGTCCGGCAGCAGACCTACCGAACTCACGATGCAACATCCAGGGAAGGATAAAGGCTACCACGAATATACAGGTGGTCTCCATTACAAGCATTTTTATACACCACTTCGCAGCCTACCCCTGGAGTGGGACATGTTTAACAGTCCCATTCCTTGCTTATCGCACTATTTGTATCGTTCTGCATTCATAGCAGCACTTATTGAATAAAACAATGCAGCACCTTTTTGCTTATAATTGCATTTCTTTTTCATACATATGTTCATTTACGACATGTTACATCCGTACACTTTGGTACGGTTAAAACACACTAGGGGCTTATGTTTCCCGCATCATGGTGTGATAAGTCCGAACACTTTCACAAGTGCGGCACCCCGAACTTATAGCATTATATGCATCGGCTTCGAATCATGTCTTGGGTCAATAGTTGGGTTTGCCTGGCTCCCATGTTTTGGTACCTTACGTTCCGTTATATCGGCTAAGGTAGCACTGGGAGAACCACTGCGATTGCGCCCCAGTTGAGCTAGGTTAACGCCTCAGTGGAGAAAGCTAAAACTGACCGTCATGATGAGGCGAGAGCCGGTCGCTGTTCGAGAGGTTTTTGCGAGTCCTTAAAGACTTATGCCGCTTAGACCGTGGAGCCGGATCTTGTCCGGCCCAGGCGTGGATAGCGCCCCAAATTCGATCTTCCGAAGACTAGGGGCTTCGCCGAAATTTAAAATTATAGAATTCTATGGCTAAGTGAGAGTGTTCAAGCATTATAAGTCCGGTTGCCTTGTTTGCTGTGTTGAGCGCCTCCCTAGATGGACCCAAAAATGGGAACAAGAGTGCTCAAGTTTATCCCGAACACCCCAGCACTCGTGGCATGGGGGCTGAAGCCGACGACTTGCCATCTCTCAGATTTGATAAACAGCCGCACAGAAGGTAATATTTTAAATTAACAAGCATTGCTTAGCGCATATGAACTAAGTTTTCAGCGCACAGGATAACAAAATGCGAGTCTACTAAAAAATTACATCTTTGGAGCACTCCCCCGCAATAGTGCGGGCGCCCTTCAGCACACTCTTATAATACATCTCGGGTGTGCGATGCTCCTTGCCCTCTGGTGGCGGGTCCGTCACAAGCTTCTGGGCATCCATCTTGCCCCAGTGCACCTTTGTGCGGGCAAGGGCCCAACGGGCATCCTCAATACAGGCGGAGTGCTTGATGACTTCAACCCACGGGCACGCATCCACCAGCTGCCGCACCAGGCCGAAGTAGCTCCCAGGCATGGCCTCCTTAGGCCCCAGCCGAACTATGAGGCCCTTCATGGCCTGTTCGGCCGCCTTGTGGAGCTCGACCAGCTGCTTCAGCTGGTCGCTAAGGGGCACCGGATGTCCGGCCTCAGCATACTGAGACCAGAAGACCTTCTCCGTCGAGCTCCCCTCCTCGGCCCGGTAGAATGCGGCAGCATCGGACACGCTGCGAGGAAGATCTGTGAACGCTCCTGGAGAGCTCCGAATTCGGGTAAGCAACAGGTAATTAACACTCACATGCTTACTTTGCATGAAAAATGCCTTACCCGCTGCTATTTTCTTCACCGCCTCAATCTCCTGGAGGGCCTTGTAGGCTTCGGCCTTAGCGGCTTTGGCACTCTCAAGAGACGTTGCAAGCTCAGACTCTTGAGTCTTCGAGTCACGCTCCAGGCTCTCATGTTTTTGCACGAGATCCTAGAGCTCTTGTTGTACCTCCGCCACCCGCGCCTCCTGCTTCTCTCGCTCGGTGCGCTCCACGGCCGCATTGCGTTCGGCCGCGGCCACCGCCTCTTTCAGGGTCGCCACCTCGTTAGTGGCCCCTGCAATCCCCACGTTATCCTTGTCATTCTTTTTGCAACCAAAATCCTTTTCTGTAAGGTACAATTTTGATAAGGTGTTACTCACCTTCCTTGTCCTCGAGCTGCTTCTTGGCACGACCGAACTCGTTCTCGGACCGCTCGAGGTTTTCCTTCAAAGTATTGACCTCCGCAGTCAGTGCGGCAGAGGTCAGCAGCGCAGCCTGCAATCCCATATTGACATATTTTTTATGACTCCTGCGTATATCTTTTTAGATCCTCGGTCCGGCTTTTCTCTCCGAACACCGAACCGAGCATCAGGGGCTACTGTCTATGCGGTACCATTTTATACATATCAAAATTCTTACCTCAAAGCCTGTTAGAAGGCTACTGCAGGCTTCGGTCAGCCCGTTCTTGGCGAGCTGAAGCTTCTGAATCACCGCACTCATAACAGTGCGGTGTTCCTCTCCAATGGAGGCGCCATTAAGCGCCTCCAGCAAGTTATCCGGCGCCTCCGGTTGGATGGAGGCTGCCGGCGTCACGGTCTTGCCCTTCTTACGAAGGGGTCGCCCGCCGGACTCTGGAGCCACTATGGGTTCCGGGGCCGAGTCCGGTGCAAAGTCTGGGAGGTTGTCATGCGACACCAACGGAGCCTCCTCCTCCTGGTGGGTCCCTTCATGGGATCCCACCTCGGCTTCATCCGCATCACGGGGGGTGGAGGCCGTCGGAAGAGAATCCATATCCGACGCACCAAAGGACCCGCTCGATGAAGCGGGGAGATCATCCTTAGGCGGACTGTAGGGTTGTATGCGGCATTAGAAAGACGTTATGTGGCGGAAAATAAAAACCTTGAGGTTACTCGGGAGTCCGAATACTTACGATCTAGCCAGGGGCTTGGCCCTTGGAGGCCAGTCCTCGTCGTCGTCACTGGCGTTGGCGGAGCAGTCCGGGGGAAGAGTTTTTCCCTTCTTGGACCCTTCGGCCTCCCTTGTTGGGGAGGCCTTACTTTTCTTCCCTCCCCCCGCTGGG
This sequence comes from Triticum dicoccoides, assembly GCF_002162155.2. Classification (NCBI taxonomy): domain Eukaryota; kingdom Viridiplantae; phylum Streptophyta; class Magnoliopsida; order Poales; family Poaceae; genus Triticum; species Triticum dicoccoides. The sequence goes on from NC_041393.1 coordinate 419,777,748, forward strand.
GGAGAGGCTTTCTTCTTCTCCTCCTCGCCTTGGTGGGAGGAGTCGGCCTCGGATTCATCATCTGATAGCACTTGAAAACGGGAACTCTTCCGAGTCCCCATGGCCTTCCTCTTGGCCTTCTTCTCCGGCACCACGTGGGGTGCCGGAGCCAGCAGCCCCATTAGGCGGGCGTCCGCTGGGTCCTCTGGTAATGGGACCGGACAGATAGTCCGTTCGGCCTTCGCCAGCCAGTCCTGTCAAAGGTAAAGGGAGTTTAGATCCCGCATAGAGTCAAACTATGGAAAACAAATGGCATAATCGCTTACCTCGTCAGCTGGACGCTGCGAGCGGAATCCGCGATCTTCGGTAGCGGATGCGGGAGCCTCGGCGCCTTTGAACAGCACCTTCCAGACATCTTCGTACGTAGTGTCGAAGAGCCCGCTCAGGGTCTGGTGCTGCGCCGGATCAAACTCCCACATGTTGAAGCCCCGTCGTTGGCACGGGAGAATCCAACGGATGAGCATGACCTGGACTACGTTGACAAGCTTGGGCTTCTTATCCACCAGCTTTTGGATGCAGGCTTGGAGTCCGGTCAACTCCTCCAAATCGCCCTAGATCCGGCCACTCTCTTTCCAGGAGGTGAGCCGTGTAGGGATGCCGGATCTGAATTCGGGGGCCGCTGCCCAATCAGGGTCACGCGGCTTGGTGATGTAGAACCACCCCGATTGCCACCCCTTGATGGTTTCCACAAAAGTGCCCTCCAGCCACGTAACGTGGGACATCCTGCCCACCATGGCGCCTCCGCACTCCGCTTGGCTTCCCTTCACAACCTTCGGCTTGACACTGAAGGTCTTGAGCCACAAGCCGAAGTGGGGCTGGATGCAGAGGAAGGCCTCGCACATGATGATAAACGCTGAGATATTGAGGATGAAATTCGGGGCCAGATCATGGAAATCTAGGCCGTAGTAGAACATGAGCCCCCGGACAAAGGGATGAAGTGGGAAGCCCAGTCCGCGGAGGAAATGGGGAAGAAATACTACCCTCTCATGGGGCCTGGGGGTGGTGATAAGCTCTCCCTCGTCGGGGAGCCGGTGCGCGATGTCGCTGGACAAATATCCGACGTCGCGCAGCTTCTGGATCTGCCCCTCCGTGACGGAGGAGGCCATCCACTTGCCTCCCGCTCCGAACATAGTTGGAGAAGGTTGAGGTGAGAAGTGCGTACTTGGGCGCTGGAGCTCGAGTTCGCGGAGATGGATAAGCCAAGGAGGAAGAAGGTGCAGGTAAAAGGGTTGGATCTTTATCCCCTTATATGGGCGGACAAAAACATGTGTCCCCACCGACCTGGTAAAACTCACTTATCTCCCAAGCGTCACAATCAATGGCGCGGTTGGGTTACCCACATCCGTATTGATGGGAATCCCGGAATAAGGGGAACACGATCTCTGCTTCGATAAGACGTGCCAAGGAAACCGCCTCACTAAACGCGCGGAGGTGGAACAATAAAAACAATTCGAGTAAAGGCTTGGTAATGGTGTGACATCACGCCACAAAATACGTCAGCAGATTGAACTTGTGTAATATTATTCTCTCTACGGTGGTACGTGGAATTTATTTTTGCAGAGTCGGACACTATCCTGGTGTTCACAATCTTCTATAAATTATTCGGAGGAAGAACCCGCCTTGCAATGTTGAAGACAACATGCGCACGGGACTCGTCGTCATTGAAGCCTGGTTCAGGGGCTACTGAGGGAGTTCCGGACAAGGGGGTGTCCGGATAGCCGAACTATCATGATCGGCCGGACTCCAAGACTATGAAGATACAAGATTGAAGACTTCGTCCCGTGTCCGGATGGGACTTTCCTTGGCGTGGAAAGCAAGCCTGGCGATACGGATATGTAGATCTCCTACCATTGTAACCGACTCTGTGTAACCCTAGCCCTCTCCGATGTCTATATAAACCCGATGGCTTTAGTCCGTAGGACGAACAACAATCATACGATAGGCTAGCTTCTAGGGTTTAGCCTCCTTGATCTCGTGGTAGATCTACTCTTGTAAGACACATCATCAATATTAATCAAGCAGGACGTAGGGTTTTACCTCCATCAAGAGGGCCCGAACCTGGGTAAAACATCGTGTCCCTTGTCTCCTATTACCATCCGCCTAGACGCACAGTTCGGGACCCCCTACCCGAGATCCGCCGGTTTTGACACCGACAGAGGTGTTAACCCAGCTCAACTGGGACACAATTGCAGTAATTCTCCCAGCGCTACCTTAGCCAACAATGCGGAACGTAAGGTACCAAAACATGGGAGCCGGGCAAACCCAACTATTGACCCAAGACATGATTCGGAGCCAATGCATATAGTGCTATAAGTTCGGGGTGCCGCACTCATGAGAGTTATCGGTCTTCTCACACCATATTATGGGGTGCTTAAGGCCCTGGTGTATTGGCCATACCAAAGTGTACGGTTGCATAATGTCATGACTGAACATATTTGTATAAAAATAAATGAATACAATAATAGATAAGAGCTGTGTATTGTTTATTAAAAAGAGCTGCTATGAAAGCAGAACGATACAAATAGTGCGATAAGAAAGGGATGGGATTATTTGACATGTCCCCCTCCAGGGGCAAGCTGCGGGTCTTTAAGTAAAAACAGGTATTTAACTCGTTATAGAGACCACCTGGACATTCGACGCAGCTTGTTCTCGCCTTGTCTGTTGCATCGTGTGTTCGACAAGTGTACTGCTAGACAGGCCTTCTGGATAATTGGGTCCTGAAAGTATATAATAAAAAAGGAAAACGGCGGAATAGGGAGCCCCTAAGTGCGGTTGAGCCGCATTCTGGGCATGCCGTAGTTGTGCCCCTCCCCTTATACCCATGGTATTTTCAAAGTGTAATTATGTACGCGTGGTACCGATATCACCATCTGGCGAGGGTTGGGGTTGGGGCCGCACTGCTATGCTCGCTCGGATCGTGCCAGCCGGCTTTGTTGGAGGTTGCTTCGGGCGCTCTTGATGTTGTCCGGACGTTTAACACCCGGATTGGGGAGCTGCCTTGAGAGGTTGCTCTGTACTTCCGCCGCCAGGGCCGCTGTGTGCTCCTCCGTTCGGAGAGAGCGGTCGGTGTTTCCATTTACCGTAATTACTCCGCAAGGACCTGGCATCTTGAGCTTGAGATATGCGTAGTGCGGCACCGCATTGAATTTTGCAAATGTGGTTCGTCCCAGCAGGGCGTGATAGCCACTGCGGAATGGGACTATGTCGAAGATTAACTCTTCGCCTCGGAAATTATCCGGGGATCCGAAGACCACTTCGAGTGTAATCGAGCCTGTACAGCTGGCTTCTAGACCTGGTATGACGCCTTTAAAGGTTGTCTTTGTGGGTTTAATCCTTGACGGCTCTATACCCATTTTGTGCATTGTATCCTGATAAAGCAGGTTCAGGCTGCTGCCACCGTCCATGAGGACTCTAGTGAGGTGAAATCCATGAATGATTGTGTCTAGGACCAATGCAGCGAATCCGCCATGACGGATGCTAGTGGGGTGGTCCCTTCGATCAAAAGTGATCGGGCAGGAGGGCCATGGGTTGAACTTTGGGGCGACTGGCTCCAACGCATAGACGTCCTTGAGGGCACGCTTCTGCTCCCTTTTGGGGATGTGGGTTGCGTATATCATGTTAACCGTCCGCACTTGCAGGGGGAAGCCCTTCTGTCCTCTGTTGTTCGGCGGTCGGGGCTCCTCCTCGTCATCGCTATGTAGCCCCTTGTCTCTGGTTTTGACACTTAGCTTGCCTGCCTGCTTGAACACCCAACAATCTCTGTTGGTGTGGTGGGCTGGTTGTTCGGGGGTGTCATGTATCTGGCACAAGCGATCGAGTATCCGGTCTAGGTTGGATGGGCCCGGAGGGTTTCTTTTGAATGGCTTCTTCCGCTGACCGGGTTTAGAGCCAAGGAATCTGGCATTGACTGTTGTATCCTCAGTGTTGTCGCCATTAATGCGGCGCTTGTGTTGCGACGTGACCTGCCATTGTTGTCCTTGGTATCCGAATTTCCAGGGCTCTTGGTTATGTTATTGCTACGAGCTAGCCAGCTGTCTTCGCCCGCGCAAAAGCGGGTCATGAGTGTCGTGAGGGCTGCCATAGATTTCGGCTTTTCCTGTCCTAGGTGCCGGGCAAGCCATTTGTCTCAAATGTTGTGCCTGAAGGCTACAAGGGCCTCGGCGTCCGGACAGTCGACTATTTGATTTTTCTTGGTTAGGAACCATGTCCAGAATTGTCTGGCCAATTCCTCTGGCTGCTGGATTATGTGGCTTAGGTCATCGGTGTCTAGTGGTCGCACGTAAGTGCCCTAGAAGTTGTCGAGGAATGCGGATTCCAGGTCCTCCCAGCAACTAATTTACTCTGCTGGCAGGATGTTAAGCCAATGTCGAGCTGGTCCTTTAAGCTTAAGCGGGAGGTATTTGATGGCGTGTAGATCATCGCCACGGGCCATGTGGATATGAAGGAGATAATCCTCGATCCATACCGCGGGATCAGTTTGTGCCATCGTATGATTCGATGTTTACGGGTTTAAAACCCTCAGGGATTTGATGATCCATTACTTCGTCTGTGAAGCACAGTGGGTGTGCGGCGCCCCTGTACTGGGCTATGTCACGACGTAGCTCGGATGAGCTTTGTCTGTTGTATTCGGCCTGGCCGTATTTATCATATCCGGCGTGACGGTTGTCATCCCGTGATGTGGGGCGCCCATGTGATCCGTAGATCGATCTTGTTTGCCTTGCCTTATCCTCCAATATGTCTCGCAGGTCTGTTGCGTTTCCCCGTTCTCTGGTATTTTTAGAGCGGTGCCGGGGTGCGGCTTTGTTTGAGGGCCGAAAGGCCTCTCTGTCGCGGCCACGGGGTGGCCGATCGGGTGCATCGTACGCTGGTGATGTAGGTTTAGTTGCTTCCTCCTCTAGTTGGGGTAGCAGCCTGCGCTTTGGGTAACTCTTGGAGGGGCGTTCGAGTTTATACTCTTCGGCTTCCAGGACTTCGGTCCATCTGTCGGCCAGCAGGTCTTGGTTAGATCTAAGCTGCTGCTGTTATTTCTTGAGGCTGCTTGCCGTGGCCATAAGCCTGCGTTTGAAATGCTCTTGGTCGACGGGATCCTCTGGTACGACGAATTCGTCGTCGTCGAGGCTTGCCTCGTCTTCGGAGGGAGGCATATAATTGTCGTCCTCAACCTCTTTGTCTGCCGCTCTCTCATGAGGGTTGGCTCCTTCGTCCTCCCGCGCTGAATCCTGCTGGAGGGGGTTGTCTTTGGCACTGTCCAGGGTGTTGACGTCTCCGATGCTGGATTCGCCGTTCTTGCTTTGGCAGGATTTAGAGCGGCGCCGCTGACGTCGGCGCTTGGGTTGTTCTTGGAGGGGTCGTCTTCCGCTTTTTCATCTCCATCCCCTGCTTTGGGGGTGTCCACCATGTATATGTCATATGACGAGGTGGCCTTCCAGTGCCCTATAGGTGCTGGTTCTTGGTTGTCTCCTTCATCGGCGTCCATACCGTTGATGTCTTCGGAGTCGAAGTCTAGCATGTCGGTTAGATCGTCGACAGTGGCTACAAAGTGGGTGGTGGGTGGGTTTCGAATTTCCTCGTCCTCCGTATCCCAACCCTGCTGACCATAGTCCAACCAGGGCTCTCCTGACAAAGAGAGAGACTTTAGTGAATCCAGGATATCGCCAAAGGGCGAGTGCTGAAAGATGTCCACGGGCGGTGAAATCCATGATCGGAGCCCAATCGGGTTCGATCGGAAGGGGTGCGGAGTATTCGGAGTCCAGAATGGAGTCCGGCACCTCGGAGTCACGGGCCTAGCAAAGGACTAGGCTGGTATTCGGCTCTATCGCCGTAGAGATTGCGGCTCCCGGGGCGGCGTCCAACCGTCCGTCCCCGACTAGCGCAGTCGGCTCCGAGCTAACGGTCGGAGCGGACACCTGAGCAGCACTCTGGGCGCTGTCCGGCGGCAGAGCTCGATCATGCCCATCGAGACAGTGCGGCACGCTCGGCCGTGGCTCGAATCCGTCGAAGATCAAGTCCCCGCGGATGTCGGTCGTGTAGTTTAAGCTTCCAAACCTGACCTGATGGCCAGGGGCGTAGCTTCCGATCTGCTCCAGATGGCCAAGCGAGTTGGCCCGCAGTGCGAAGCCGCCGAATACGAAGATCTGTCCGGGGAGAAAAGTCTCACCCTGGACCGCGTCGTGGTTGATGATCGAAGAAACCATCGGGCCTAAAGGTGACGACACAGAGGAACTCTCAATGAAAGCACCAATGCCGGTGTCAAAACCGGCGCATCTCGGGTAGGGGGTCCCGAATTATGCGTCTAGGCGGATGGTAACAGGAGACAAGGGACACGATGTTTTTACCCAGGTTCGGGCCCTCTCGGTGGAGGTAAAACCCTACTCCTGCTTGATTGATATTGATGATATGGGTATTACAAGAGTTGATCTACCACGAGATCAGAGAGGCTAAACCCTAGGAGCTAGCCTATGGTATAATTGTTATCTGTCCTACGGACTAAAACCCTCTGGTTTATATAGACACCGGAGAGGGCTAGGGTTACATAGAGTCGGTTACAATGGGAGGAGATCTTCATATCGTATCTCTAAGCTTGCCTTCCACGCCAAGGAAAGTCCCTATCCGGACACGGGACGAAGTCTTCAATCTTGTATCTTCATAGTCCGGGAGTCCGGCCAAAGGTCATAGTCCGGCCATCCGGACACCCCCTAATCCAGGACTCCCTCAACATGGCAGACTATTAATGGGCCGGATCTGATGTCGGCTGTCATTTGGCCCAAAACGTGATGGACATCATAACTGGTCAGATCTTATGTGGGACGTAACTTGGCCCAAACCATGGCAGGCTGTTAACGGGCCGGCCTAGTGGAGTATGACAAAATCTTGTTTGCCCTTGGCTGGGCCGGCCTTCTCATCTTAAATGGGCTACTATATGGTTGTGCCACGTGTCAAAGTATCATAGGCATGTCTCCTCCATTGGATGGATGACACTGTCCCAACCCTGAGCTGACATGTGGATACTCCGGCGAATCTGAATTTTACACGTGGAAAATCCCCATTGGTCCAGGCTATTAAAGGGTTATCGAATCCAAACCGGAACCCGATAGCTTAACGGCGACCCGTTATGGTGGATGCCACGTGTCGGTTACCCTTGACGAAAGCACTTCCATGACGCGCCATTTATCGTCATGGAAGTGGACACTTCCGTGATGATAATTTTGGTATTGTCATGGAACACTTCCACGACAGCATAGGTATGACTATCTTAATTCTGTCATAAAATCGTCATGGATGTACATGCATGACACGAAACGTGACCTACTATGACAAACACGTACCATCATGGAAGTGTATTTTTTTGTAGTGCGTGTCCTCAAGAACGAAAGTAACTACTCACACAACATATGCATGATCAAGATTAGAGGAGTAATAAATATCATAATGGATCTGAACATATAATCTTCCACCAAATAAACCGACTAGCATCAACTACAAGATGTAACCAACACTACTAGTCACCAATAGGTACCAATCTGAGGTTCCCGTACAAAGACTGAACACAAGAGATGAACTAGGGTTTTGAGATGAGCTGGTGTTGTTAAAGACGTTGATAAAGATTGGCCCTCCCTGTCGGATTCAGGGCTCTCCAGACCCAAGCAAGATTCGAACTCTAGGGCGTGTGCAAAGAACTCAACCTCCCCAGCCTACCAACTCGCCGTCCTCACAACCTCGCTCGATGAACAGGAAGGAAAGGGACTCCGTAGTTTACCCAGGTTCGGGCCATCTTGCGGTGTAAGACCCTACTCCTGCTTTGGTGTGGATTAGCCTTGCGGGGGGCTGAGGATTAACTAGTATAGAGGATGAACAAGCTCCCGAGGCTTGGGTATGTGGTGGTGAGAGTTTTCGATCCCTCTCTATGGTGGTAGCTAACCTATATATAGAGAGGCCCCGGTCCTCTTTCCCCAAAATGTAGGCGGGAAGGGTTTCCACAATGACCAGTTTGAAAGGGGACAAGGAGGACATCTTATCTTGGTGAAAGGTGGTCTTCGCTTGCGAAGCCCCTACTCGTGACGCCATGCTTGGCTCGGCAATGACATCCATCTTGCCATCCTAGCGGTCTTGATCTTGTAGCACGGGAATGGAAACCTTTGGGTGATTCCTGGGGACTCCACACCTGTGCTTGCCTCCTAACACCAAAGAGGAAACCTGCTGCTCTACGCCTGCTGGCGCCCGCTTGGCCTTGGTCTTCATGGCTTGCATTATTCGAACCTCATGAGATGGGCGTTTGCATAGGAATCTTCGCTCCTCAGGAGCCAGCCTGAAGAGGCCGCTCCCTCTGGAGGTCTTGGCGTCGTCCACCTCGCAAGGCTTGGCCCCTCGCGAGGGTCTTGTCTTGAAGGTGGTGAAGATGGGCCATATCGGGCTGCCACTAGAGCCAGGCCGTGGGCCGCAGGCAGGCAAGTCTTGGTACCTTGGTTCCCAGAACACCGACAATAGCCCCCCAGGCCCAAGGCGTTCTTGGATCAATAATATCAACTAACATACATAAGCCAGACCGCTGTACTTTTTTTTGGCTACAACAACATCCTTTTTTTAGCCAGCATCTTGGCCCTTTCCAATGCGTGCCACTTATGGTCCATCTATACTACTACTATTGTTGAATGCACATTCAGCCTGATTGGCATATTTATAGGTCTGGCACAACAATCCAAATGAAATGTCTCCGAGTCTTATCAATTAATATAGACTTGTGCTCAAATAAAATTACAAACCAAAAAACAAAAGAAACAATTATTACATGATCTCTAAAACAAATGGTTTGATTGATTACATGAACAGACAACACAAAGGTTATTCAACTATGGAAAGAACATTTCACCTATGATTTACCAAATAGGAATTTAATTTCCTTTTTTCCTTCAGGACCTTAACAATCTGGTCAGTCTCAACTTGCTTCGTTTTGAAATCCACCAAATATTTAATGGTTGTCTTGAGTACTACTTGTGATTGTGCTGTTTGCTTCCTCAACATGTCAACTTCATCACTAAGTGCAGAAGCATAATCTCTTTCTACCACTAGTTTAGCATCTAGAGCATCAGCAGTTGGCAATTCATAATGCACGATTGGGCCGGTGCCACTGTTGTGGGATGATGCAACGTCCATGGGGACCTCGCTCTTTGATCTTGGGCTAACCTATTTTGCCATTAAAGTTCCGATTGGATTCACAAAAGTTGAAGTTAGCAAAACATCTCAACTGGGAGTTATAACAGCAAACCAGTTAAACAAACAAGGAATTAAAGAGTTCCAATTGGATGCTGAAAAGTAGTGATTAACATCATTGTAACCCGCTGTTGCAGCAGCAAAGCAGTTAAACAAACAAGTAGATATTTAAGTTAAGGCAAACAGGTAATTCTTAACAGTAAGTATCAAACACATAGATAGGGGCAGTATACAATATGATTAACAGGCTGTGCCATTATGTAATCAGTAGCAAACTAAATTAAGCCAAGCAACGTAATTGAACAGTTTTGTAATAAGTGGCTAACTAAAATTCCGAGAAGCAGGTAACTGAACTTACGCTAGTTCTTTGTACAGGCACACTTCAACTTCTTTTTCGCTTACAAGGTTGTACGAAGGAGTCCATGGCATCAATTGCTTGGATACGCTGTCCCAATACTTCTTTCTTCCCACACAGCAAGGGTAAGTCAAATGGTTAATCTAGTAAGATGGTGCGTCCTTGATATGTTATATGAGGACGTGTAGTCAGACTAGTTGTAGCCAAACACATCACACTGGCGTTTACTGTATATTTCATGCGATTACTTTTGGCATATCGAGATCTAAGCAATCTACAATAGGATGAAAAGACTGGCATGCTTCACATTATTGGCGAACTTAGTTCATAGAAACAAGCAATTCAACCATTCTGTTGGTAAATCAAAAGCGCCACTAGAATATTTTTCACTATCCAATCATACATGCAAAAAGGGGTGACGCCACCATAGGGGCTGGTATGGGCGGCCGACTTAGGTGGCTGGAAAGTGTGCACCTAGTTTGAGTCATCCAGGTTGGCCCAGGCTAGTTTTGTTCGTCCCAACGCACGAGCAGACAATGTAAAAAATGAAGAAGAATGTTTCAATTTGGATGGGCCAATAACATAAGTGCAAGGCAGGCCCTATAGCAGGCTCGCCGCCCAAACGAGCGCCTCCCATATCGATCGACAGCAGGAAAAATCCCAATTCATTTGCTCCAGCCTCTAGTCTGGTTCACTCCTAACCTAGCCGCCACTGGACAGACTGACACAGCACTTCCTCGCGCCCTCGTTGGAGGGCGGTCGCCGGGCTTTAAGCGAATGGAAGGACAAGAATATGAAGATCCAACCCTGGGTGTAGCCTGCGTGGGAGGCAACGGCGGCAGCACGGGTATGGCATCGAGCTTGTGCAAACGGACAGTCGCAGCTTGCAAGAGTAGCATGCGCAACGAGCAGGTACATCACATCCCTGATTACATCTAATTCAACTCTTCAATTTCGGGCCAATAGTTAAACCTGACGGTGTTGTAAAACTGCTTGTTTGTAGGGAATCTATGAGAAAATGAAACCAATTTCTACTTATTTTATAACTCCCCCAATCAATACTGAACTGACTGAATCTGATGTATCTAATCAAGTTTCCGGTGCAAACATACAAGCTCATGTTGTTCTTGAGCCTGAAGTGTCTAATGAACAGACTGCTGATGAAGGATTTGATGCAAACATTTTACATGCTCCTGGCGATGAACATATAGTGTCTAATGAGGGATCTAATGCAAGCATTTTGCAAGCTCATTAAAGGATTTAGTGTGTAATGATGATCTACTATGTTGAGAGAGATAGAGATTTGCAGGCATTGATGACAAGAAAATTATAGTGCATTTTCATAGCTTGAGGAAACGTCGAGGCGATCTACCAGAAAGTCCCCGTATCATGACAACATAGCATAAATACTTTTCTAATCTGTTGTTTGAAACTATTGGCACACTTGTGCAGGATAGATATATTGATATGCAGTTTGCGCACTGGTTATACGTGCAATTACAATTTGATATTTTCAGCCAGAGAACGAATAATTCAAGCAGGTACAGACCATGTTTGTAGTCCTTGTACACCATGTTGCATTTTGTGTTTTTTGGTGCTTGCATCATTTAGTGTTGATAATCTGAACTACTTTGGATCATTAGTTTGTTTTGAAAGTGCATGTAGCTTCACATTTCTCAAGTTATGTTGATTTCCGGAGTGCAAGTGCCTTCGTATTTTTTAAGTTAAATGTTCGCCCCTGGTAACTTGAATTCGTGGATCAGCCAGTGCACACAAATCATACACGAATGCCAGTACGAATTAAATGAAATGCAGGGACTTACGCTAGCTCGTTGTACATGCTCACTGCAGCTCTGCTTGCGCTTGGGATGTTCCATGTACAAGTCCATGTTACGACTTGCTTGGATGTGCAGGCCTTGTGCTCCTTGCATCCCCCTCTGCATTTTTGACATGGCGAACGGTTGATCAAATAAGAGGAATCGATCTTGATGTTGTACCGGAGGACAGATACTTACAAGGTTATACGGGTGTGCAGGATGTGTACCAGATCCCGTAGTGCCGTCATGCTTCACTAAAAAATGAATTTGCTTGTTTCAGATGATATCTCTAGAAGAAATAAGAGTTAAAGTCAGAGTTGCATAGGCATGTAAGCTAAGAGATCAGTGAAAGGATATCCAAACATCGTCGGAACAGTGCACAAGGGAGTGATGTGTGGATACCTAGTTCGGGCCGGCGTTTGGGCATGCTCGCCTAGCTAGAGTGCGGGTCACTTCAGAGCCTTTGAGGGTGATGCGCTGGCGTTTGCTGGCCGCGCACGGATGCAGATCTTGAGTGGCAGCGGAGCGCTACGATGCGGTGGACGAGACCGTTGGTGAAGCCCCAACGGCCTCGGGGGGCGGAGGTGCGACGATGTGCTCGGTGAAGTAGCCCCGGTGAGCTGGGAGACGGTGTCGGTGAAGCACACCTGATGCGGTGGAACTCGGTGTCTGTGAGGCACATCGGTTGCAGCGGCCGATGTTGTCGGTGGATGACCCAGTGCGGTGGACGAGGGCGTAGATGAGGTAGCTTCGGTGCGGTGGTGAAGCGCGACCGTCGTCTTCGTCATCGTCGTCCGGCACAGAGGTGGGGAACGGTGGGGAAAGAGACGAGATGAGGGGCGATTCGAGGGATGGCAGAGAATTAGGGATTTGAGCAATCTGGGCGCGGAAGGCGACGGTGGAGAAGAGAGATTTTGCAGGGCTGGAATTGGGGCCACTAGATATTTCAATCCGAAACGTGGAAGCGCGAACTTATATTGTCGTCATCCTTTTTTTGGGGGGGGGTGGGTGGCTGGGTGCTACGCGTCCGTCCGACACACACGACCACCCTGACAGGACTATGCTTCGGTGCCTTAAGGCACCTGCCTTTGTGTCCATGACATGTGGGCCCAACAGGTGGCTGGCCCACATGTCTGTCACCCAAGGGCAGTTGCCTTTAAGGCACTGAAGCAGCGTCCACCTCGACACGACCCTGGTCTGCCTGGTGCGCCTACATTTGAGAATGCAAACGAATCTTCATTCATTTGCAAATGAATCTGTATGTACACATGCCCGTGTTTTCCTTGCAATAATTAGTCATTCAAAACAAGATACTCCATCCGTTCACTTTTGTAAGTCAGTTTCAGACAACTTAAAATGAACTGTTTTGCACATTGTCTGAAATGTCTTCAAGGTCTTATCAAAGTGAACAGAGGGAGTACTATAAATTAATTGATGAGGAGTTATTTGAAAGAAAATCGAAACGGTACCCACGCTAACGTGGATTAGAGTGTGTCACATAATTAGTTATTTGAATTAGAGTGTGTGTCACGTAGTTAGTTATTTGAATTAGAGTGTGTGTCACGTAGCAATCTCCAATTCTAACATGGATTTCGCATTTCACTGTATCCACGCTACTTTTTTAATACAAATTCATATGTATATGATGAACACCATGGTAGTGAGAAAACTTTTGGATGGATTCAAACATATGACCTACAAAATAGCACAACAAATTGAGTCAATGTCAACTTTTCGAAACTTAGGATGGCACGAATTCGAAATAATTACCCGTATGCCTGGTCCTCGGTTCAAATCTTACAATGTACACCGAATTGAAACATCGATATTAGGTCTCGTACTATGTACATTCAAATGTTGTTTTTAGCCCC
>NC_041393.1:419791300-419888320 GCF_002162155.2 Triticum dicoccoides
AGTTTCCAGCACACGTTCATTCTTTCTCTCCATGTTTCGATCTCTAAGTCTCTCAACTACGCAACCCCTTTTTCAACTCTTGTTACCAAATGTATTTACCTCGCACACCCTCCATTGCACCCCGTGCCGAGCTCTCTCTCTCCCCCCCTCTCCCTCTCACCCTCTCGCGTTTAATACATGCATTGCCTATCTAGCCCCCCAACCTCTCGTGCGCACGCATGCACGTTGTATATCTAGGTCACTCCCTCGAGACTGTCTCACTCTTTCTTCCACATGGCGGGCCACACTCGCTCAATCTTGCTCTCTTTATCTGAGTCTCGTTTAACCTCGTTTTCTTTCACACACAAATGATATATCTCCCTGTTCGGGCCTCGATCGACACACTCTATACTCTCTCATGCAGATTGTCTATCTAGGTCAGTCCATCCAAGCCGCCGCCACTCGTTCGACCTCATGGTGGGCCATGCTCACTCAATCTCTCTCTCTCTATCTATCTCTCTCTCTCTCTCACTCCGTATGTCTCGATTGACCTGGCTCTTTCTCGGACAAAAACGATATATCACCATGTTTGAGCCCAATTCGACCTATTCATATTGTATACTCTCTCACGCACATCGTCTATCTAGGTCACTCCCTCCAACCCGTCTCACTCTTTTGATCGCATGACGACCCTATGTGATCGGTTGACCTTGCTTCCTCCCACGCACAAAATATATCTACACGTCTGTGACTGGATCATCTCTCAAGCTCTATCTTACAGCCCTCACCCTTGCCAAAAGCTCAATCGGACAATATCTCTCCGGAGCATATATATTTGTTCAATGAATGTCGGACCACACTCACTTTGTCTCTCTATCTATATGTCTCTCGATTGACCTTGCTTTCTCACACTGTATCTTCCATGCATTGAAGCTACTACCTCTCCTTCCCTCACAAAGCCGGAGCTATTTACATTGCGAGGGGCACTCCAACCTTGGATTAATTTTTGTAGCCATTTATTCCACTCGGTTTAGATTATATTTTCGTAGCATTCGTCCCACAACTACTCCAAACACCATTCCAACCCACGCAACTCCCCTAGTTGATTTCCCTCTGGCTCGGTCATCGCTCTCTCGCACGTCCTTTCTCGCCTTCAACGTTGCACTATGGTATTATTGAAAAAACTATGTTGTTCTCTTTAATTATTATAAATAAGCTACAAAACTACACATCGATAGTCCACTTGGAATGGAACAAATTTCTACTGGTGGGTTCCATGTGTGCTCTCTCTCTCTCCTCCCCTTCTGCGTTTAGACGCACGGGCACACAGGAAGAACTCACGGGCGATGTTGCCATTGACCATATCTGGACACGTTCACAAGTCACGGCACCAGTTTCACGTACTAGCAGCACTAGTCAGTGTGTACGTGCAATGCACATTAATTTGGAAGTATATTAAGTGCATGCGGATATTAACTACTAGGATATTATTTGCGTGTTGTCATGTGATTAGCACTATTTTTGGCATGAAATTAACTGCATGCTAAACGTGTTGAGCGCTCGACACTGAAGCAGTCTAGGTCGTTGGATGACAAGGAATACATGTGGCTTGATGACGTTTTATATTTAATTTGATACGGCTCTAGAAGAACATTCAATCGATCAAACCATTCATTTTGTTCAGTCTGACTCCGACTTTAAATTATACGATGATCGATATAGATAAACGGAAATGATAAACATTCGGATTTTAAGCATGGCAATCCGAATGTTTTTCATGGCAAATTTAGATTACGCGGCGGCGGCGGGAGCATCTCGCGGTGGGAAGCGGCTCCTCTACCGTGCTCTGTGTGTCGTCGGGCAACTGACCGACGGCGACGGCAGTGTCTTGCGTCGTTGTTGGCGTACTCCTGGATGTTGGCCTAGCTTCAAGGAAGGCCAAAATGTTCTGGACTTCAGAGCGAGTCAACTGGCGGGAGGAGGCGACTGGCGTTGGTGTAAGGAAGAAGTTGACGGCGGCCATCCATGCTGCTGAGGGGGGCACTGGCACCCGCGTGGGGACAGGCGCTATCAACGGCGCGGCGGAGACATTCGTGTGCACGGGCACCGGCACGAGCGCGCATGTCAGTGCACGCGCAGGCGCATGCGCTGGCAGGTGCACGGGTACCGGCACGGGCGTGCGCGTTAGTGAACGCGCAGGCGCATGCACTGGCAGGTGCACGGGCGCGTGAAAGTCGGCGGGGACCTCGTGGAACCCCGTGGCATCAAGCTCGGCGACAATGTGCGGCTCCCAGCCCATCAATGCCACGGGGATGGGCGCTGGCTCAATCGGGGCGACGGGAGCCGGAATGGGAGCAGGGACAGGCGCGGCGTCTTCCCGCAAGGCCAGTTCAAGCTTGTCCCAAGACGCCTTATGTTCTTGAGACTCCGGCTGGGTGTCTTCCTCATGAAACTGGAACACTAAGGGCAGACCATCGTGATGCGGCATGGCGTACGTTTAGGTCAGGCTAGTTGTAGGTAGACGACAGGAGAATCGGAGAGGAAGAGAGAGGATTGTAGCGATGCCGGGTAGTGCGGGGTTGATTTTAAACTGCGGCGCCGACGACATTAAAAGTGGGAGCAGTTGGGACGACGGTGGGCGGCGGGGCCTGGTAAAAGGGCTCGCCTCTCGGTGAGTCTGCACAGTGGTCTTCTCATACGCCTCCCGTCGACTCACATGCTTGCTGGGACGGCACCTACCGATGAGAAGCGGGGACTCGTGGCGGCACGTAAACGCCCACGGTTTCAATAGTGAAAGTGTTCGCCTTAACATGACAGGTCTTTGTTCCAAAATACCTTGGCTCTTCATTTGTGCAACTTGTCATAAGCAGATTGTCTCGAATTGAAGAAAAAACTTACGAAGTAAGTAATATTTGTGCCATATCACGTGACCATGCTCAGTTTCAAGAATTTATGCTCAGTTTTGGATTTTCTGAAATTTAAGATCCAGGATTTGAAACAATATCATAACCTGCATCATGCAATAAATTTTCAAGCCGTACATCTGTCATGTTGTATTTCTTAAGAAAGGATTTGGTCAAACATTTTGCTTACTTAGACTTTAGACAAGTTATATATGCAGAGTACTACCTCCATTCCGGTTTATATAGGGCTCAATTCAAAAATCTCACGAACCAAGGTAGATGGTGAGTGCTGTAACAATTATTGTAGTTTGCAAAACCACTCAATTAATGCGCTTGTTTTCCTCAAAAATTGTGTTCACGAATGCATTAATTGCAATGCATGCATGCATAAAGTACATGCATTGGTCAATTTTCTCTTAATACTTGCATGTAATGATTTATTGCACCTTGAAATCTGAACATGTGATGGGGAACAACCAAATTGAGACTTATAAAATGGGAAAACTTAAATTTTGAGATAAGCCCTATAAACCGGAAAGGAGGTAGTAAAAGGATAATCCCTCCGTACCAGTGCATTGCCCTATATATTAACTCAAGTACTAGGCATGAAGAAAGGGGCTCAATTCTGTGCTCATCCTACTGTAGTAGTAGTACTACTAGGCAATGTAGTTGACGGGTGACCTTGATGAGCGGCGACCTAGGGAATTGAACCGTGCTCGGCATGGTAGGTAACATTGTCTAGTTACTAAGGCATCCCTCCGTTGTTCATTGGTAGTCACTATGGACCGGGGACATGAGGGAAATTTCCTAGGGCTGGAATTCTGGCCGCCAGATATTTCGACTTGAAACGCTGAGGCTCGACTAGTTGGGGTTGACTAATGTGTGTACCACGCACACCACCGAAGGACACGAGCCTGTTTTTTTAGGATCAACACGAGCCAAGGTCTGGCTGGTACGTCGTTGGGTCCTACCATTCGAGAATACGAAAGGACCTTTTAAATAGCCGAACGAATCTATGTGTATTACAATACCCGTATTTTCCTTTTAAATACTAATCTCAACGTGGTAATTGATTTATGACGAGTTGTTGAATTAGAGTGAGTTTGTGATATAGTGATCTCAACGTGGATTTCACATTTCATGGTATCCCTAGTAAGTTTTCCAATGCAAATTCAAATTTAAAAGATGAACAATATGGAGGTGAGAAAACTTTGTATGTATCAAGCATATGACCACACACACACACAGAGAGACACACACACACACGAACGCAACAACAATCCAATAAGTATAGTGCATCTATTTTTCCAAACCATGCATGTATGACACGAATTCAAAAACACTCCTTCTATTTCTAAATATTAGTCCTTTAGAGAGTTCAACAAGTGACTACATACGGAGCAAAATGAGTGAATCTAGACTCTAAAATATGTCTATATGCATCCGTATGTGCCAGTCCATTTGAAGCCTCTAAAAGACTAATATTTAGGAATGAAGGGACTAAAATGTAAGACATCCATGGTCCTCAGCTCAGTATTTAAAATGAACATGAAACTGAAACATGAATATTAAGTCTAGTACTACAGTACATGCAAATGTTGTGTTTAGGCGGAGCTATGATTGTCGGGGGTCAGCACCTCGACCTTAGATAAAATTGTGGAGCTCTGTTTATGGTTGTTTAGATTATATTTGTCCCCACCCTCCCAACCACTGATTGGTTGTGCACCCCCCTCCTCCCCGGGAGAATATCATGTGCCCCCATACCTTAGATGCTATATGCCGATACGAGTTGCTTGGAGCTTGTAGATCTGAGATAGAGCAGCTCACATGATGTGTCTTAATTTTTTTGCAGGAAACCTTGATGAGTTTGAGAATTGCACACAATTTGTACAAAAACTACTTAGATGCCCTTTGATCCCATATCCAACGACCTCGAAGCTCGTATCACCATAGCATCTAAGATGAAGGAGGAAATCATATTCTCGTGTATGTAAGAATATCGTGTGCTACCACACCTTAGATGCTTTGATGATACAAGCTCTTTGGAGGCATTGGATTTGTGACCCAACACCTCCTTGGTGGTTCGAATGGTTTTTTGCAGATAAGCCCCAAAAGAGTTCGGCCACTGCTTACAAGCACAAAGACTGCTCAGATGCCATTGGATCTCAGATCAAACGACCTCCAAGCTTGTATCACCGTAGCATCGAAGTTGCGATAGCACCTTATGTTTTCTCGCACAGGAGAGTATGAGGTGCTCCCACACCGTAGATTCTATGGTGATATGAGTTCACTGAGATCTAACGGCCCACAGTAGGAGGTTTGAATATTTTTGCAATATACGGCTGATAGAGTTTGGGAAATGCGCAGAAAGTACAAGTACTATGCATGTGCCATCTGATCACTGATCATACGACCTAGATGCTCATATCACCGCAGCGGGTAATTAAGCTACGGGGAGCACCTTATATGAGCACCGGGGAGCCGTTGGATCGAAGATGCAGTGGCACACACGAGGCCTGAATGTTTTATTTGCCAAAAAAACCTTTGGAGAGTTTGGAAACTGGGCATAATTAGAAAGACTACTCCCAAGCCATTGGATCTCACTTCCAACAGTATAAAAACTCGTATCACCATAGTATGTAAGCTGCAGGGTGGATGTGATATTCTATGCCACTGTCATTTTTGTTCGTAAACTTGCAAAATACGTGTAACTCGTGTCATTACTTGTCTAACCGCGCAAAGTGTTTGTTCAAAAAAACCATCCTACACTGAAATATCGGAACAACACACGGGGGTCCCACTTGTCATTAATCAAATTTGGACCTAAAACTAACAAATCTGAAAGATGAGATTCGAACTGGCAACCTAGACTACAAAGCGTAAGTCGATAGCCGAAAAAAAATGAACGGTTGTTGGCTTTGTCCCATAACTTGATTTTATAGAGTACACTTGTGTTGAGTAGAGTAGAGGGAGTGCCTCGTCAACACGTGGATGACCGTTGTCTCACTTACTGGTGGGTCCCAGGTCTGCGATCTCAATCTCTCTTCTCTCCATCGTCTAACCTTTGCACGGGCACACACGAAGAGCGGCGCTAGCTTGCCGTGGTGTTATTACAACTAAAAAAAGCTTGGAAAATAGAAGAATCACCTAGAACAAGAGACATTGTGGCTGGTTGAGACCGAGCTAACCGTGCCACCTTTGCATGATAAAGCTGTGTGGCTAGTGGGGTGTTTTCGACCGACTGGCTGGGTCCCGAGGTCGAACCATAGGTACTACGTCTGATACAGTATATTTTTACACACACATTTTTCCTCCGTGCTGAGACGTGGCACGCCCTACCACGCGGTTTCGGGGTCCTCCCGGGTGGTGCACGCATATATTCTTCCTGACGTGGGATGCCCTACCGCGCATTTTCTGGGTCATCCTCGGTCGTAGCGCCGAAGGAAGTAAATGAGTCGTCAAATCACGAAAGACCACCTTTCCTGCCGAGTAAATCAGTGAATCACGGTGGCTAGCTAGTTGGGCTAGTTCGGCCTATTAGCTAGGCCGCCGCCACATTTGTTTTTCACCCCTTTTTTATCTACTTGATGGCAGGTAAATTTAAATATCCACCGCGACGTTGCTCTGGTGTTTGGGTGTTGTAGGATTTTAATTTTTTGATTGACGGGAGCAGGCGCGGAAGGATTTTTAATTTTTTGATTGACGGGAGCAGGCGCGGCAGCAGTTAGTCACGATGACTCCGCCTGTAATAACCCACTGCTCCCTGATGTGAGAAGTCGTCGACTGGTGTTTTACCGTGGTGAAAACCAAAAGATTCCCCGCTCCTCGGCTGGCTCCCTCTGCCTTCCCATAGATTGCATTGCCTTTCAGCCGTTTCGCCCCCTTTGCTTTCTCTCCCCATTGCTTCTACCTCGTGCCATGGCAGCGTAGCAGATCACGGAGTCCGAGGTGAGGCGCCTGACACAGGAGCTCCATGCCAAGGATGCGGAGCTCAGGGCCAAGTACATGGAGCTCCGTGAGCTCAAGGAGGAGAGGAGTGCCATGCTCCTCCGTTATGTGCGAGAGTTCACGGACCTTCAAAAATGGCAGGCGTCCACCACAAAGATGCTCGAGGCGTCGGCGGCGTTGCTACAGAAAGCGGGAGATATGATAGGCCATCAAGGGAGCCGGCTGGAGCGCGAGCGGGCCAATTGTGACGAGGTCCAGGATCGCCTCAGCCACTTGGTGAACCAAGTTGCCACGCACGTGTTGCGGCTGCACGATGCCTACCGTCGTGCCAGCGCGATGATGCCGGCCGTCGGGCTAAACCCGTTCGACCACCCGGTCGACTTCAACGAGCTGCGGCTTCCTGACCAGGTCTCCTTCTTCACCTATATCTCCGAGGAGCTGAGTCGTCTCTGCGCGATGGTGGTGGCTGAGCTGGACAAGGAGGGGTTGCGGGATGCTGTTGCCGTTGCGGGGCGAATCCTTTCAGGGCTCCGTCACCGGAATCCATTCATGCCATTCGACGCCGTCTTTGATGAGCTGGCTCCCGTCGATCGGGAGCGGGCTCTGCGGGCGGTTGCACCCTACATCACCAACGTCGTGTGCCTCGAGAAGCAGAGGGACTCCGGTGGTGTTTAGGCGCCCTCTGCATGGGCATTTCCATGTCTCGGTGCAACATGACCGTTGGATCAAACTCAGACGGTGCAGATCAGTCACTGTAGCACAAAGTGTGTGGGTGTGTTTGGTTGCATTCTCATCTCAATATAGTTGTTTCCTCTTCGTGTATTTTTTTCAACCTACTAGTGTGGACTCATGCACCCTTCATGCACTCTGCCAAACACCCAAAAGTGGGTCGAGAAGGGAACTTTTGCTCCCATCCCGTGCACCCTTCATACACCCTGTCTAACACTATTGGATGTGCTTCATATGGTTCATGTTTCGTGGAGTACTGTAGCACCATACTCTCCATGCTCTATAGACCTAGTTCTGTTAACATTGATCTCACCGTTCATTCTCGACCGGACGGTCGAAAAAGCGGTACTATGTTACATATAGGAGTAGTTGACATGCGCACAACATCATTTGTTATCGTCATATCTTACTACAGTAGCAACAAGATTGTGTAGTACTGACGTATGAACCAATGCACATGCCTAGTAGTAGGAGCACTATGTATGTTCAAGTGGCTGCCGTGTTTCGCACTCCTCCATCGTAAGAGTGGAAACGCTTGCTGTAATCATTTTTTTCTTCAGAATGAAAAACAGTGGACATGATCTACCGTGCAGATCCTCCTCCAGCCATGCACTAAATTACTCACTTTCGCCGACGTGTGGGACAGCCAGCACCTGGGTCCGCCAGCCATGCACTAAATTACCCCGTAGTAGAGTGACGGTAGACTACCCCGATCGAACCGCCGCAGTAATGCCCAATGAGCTGTCAAATCACAAAACCCCCTCCTTTCTAGCAGTAAGTTGGACGGACGAAGCAACCATCATTTCACTCTTCTCTCTCAGCTTCCTCTCTTGAAGAAAACCCCCACTCGCTTCGCTTCTCTCTCATCTCGTTCCTCCTTTCACTCTTCTCTCTCAGCTTCCTCTCTTGGATGGACGCCGGAGCACCGGCCGACGTGATGTCTATGGCTCTGGCCAAAACCGTCAAGGCTCATGGTACGAAGAAGCGCAAGCACCCCGCCGAGACTACCGCAGACAAGCTCAAAGCCATCGCCCTGTCCAAGCCCCCCTCTCCGGGATCCCTCATTAAGCAAGTCCAGGTAATGTCTCTTGTTGACGATCTTTTTCTTGATCTTCATCGTGGCTTTTCATCTAGCACGCAGTACTAGTACTAGTAGTACAACTTTCTGGGTGATCTTGCATGTGATTTTAGTGTGCCAAATGACGGTTCTAAATTCCTCTTTTGACCAAAACATGCGAGAGGTTGACACTGAGTTCTTATAGATTACTTTCAACTACTCCCTCTGTCCCAAATTTCTTATCTTAGATTTGTCTAGATACGGATGTATCTAATACTAAAATGTGACTTGATACATCTGTATCTAGACAAATCTAAGACAAGAATTTTGGGATGGAGGGAGTACTTTATGAACATCAATGCTACCTTTTAAGAGGGTATATTTGCCTCAGTAACTTGTGTTATGGATATTGCATGTAATCCCTCTGCTCTCATGCCTTTGAAGACATGTTCTAGTGTCTTTGTTCACTCATTTCTGTGCGTATATGTAGTTATATATGGAGTATAATATCAAAAATCATCTTATATTTCTGAATGGAGGTAGTAATAAAATATGGTTTCTGTTTGAATTAGAACCAGGTCCGTGGTGGAGATGAAGTTCTCAAAGTCATGCCGTGTGAACTGGAAGACCTGATGATGAGTTCTACTGCTGAACTATCCAGCTGCTGTGTCCTTGTCGCCACGTGTCCTGAACTAGTGTTTTCCTGTAGCATTGTTGTCAGGCATGTTCTCGAGGCTGTACTTGACCACAACAATTTCCTGACTATGCCTTCGATTACGAAGGGTGTGGTTCTTCTAAAGCTTCCCAACAAATCTGATGCGGCCTGTCTTCATCATCATGTTTATGAGTGGAAAGACCACTCTGTTAGGTTCTCCAAGGTTGACGAGATGGTGATGGTGCATGTAGACATCTCACACGAAGTCCATGGACTAGTCAGTTATGCGGTGTTCATCCCGTAGGTCGGTGGCAAGAAATAGTATGCAGAGTTTAGTTAGTGCAACTTTGCTTGTCTGTAGTAAGTACTATTGTTCAGTACTTGATTTGTGTTTGTGAACCCTGCATTGTTTATTAGTACTGCCGCTTTTGGTGTGTGGTCAGTCCTGAGAACGGTCTATGTTAATGTCTGTCCACTCAATTCAGTCTGTACATTTTGAAGTATCCAGATCATATTTTTTGTGAGGACGGTTTATCAATTATGGTTACACTCCAATATCTGTATGCATTGTAGGGTTTATCGCACCCACCAGGATTTCCAGTCCCATGGATGTTCGGTCCATACGATTTGTCACGACCTTTGGACTGTCCTGCTTGTGGGAGTAGGCGGGGCCCCTGCATGCCATGCGTAGTTGGACGATCAATCTTCTGTTTAGTACTTCAACATAGTGATTTCCTGGTAAGGATTCACTCATGTCACGTCAAGTAAATCTTATTGATTTACTGTCTAAATCTTATTGATTTAATGTCATGTTTTCTTTCTTTTCCTGCAATTTTATGATGCAGGTTTTGCCATGTGACATTCATCACAGAATAAACCGTTTGGTTTTCTCTATGATGGCTATTTTTGCAGGTTTCACTTCTTATGTCGTGTCAGTAATGAAGGCACTGTCCATCACTTATATGTTGGAAATATGCCCTAGAGGCAATAATAAAAGTATTATTATATTTCATTGTTCATGATAATTGTCTTTTATTCATGCTATAACTGTATTATCCGGAAATCGTAATACACGTGTGAATACTTAGACCACACTATGTCCCTGGTAAAGCCTCTAGTTGACCAGCTCGTTGTGATCAATATATAGTCATGGTTTCCTGACTATGGACATTGGATGTCGTTGATAACGGGATCACATCATTAGGAGAATGATGTGATGGACAAGACCCAATCCTAAGCATAGCATAAAAGATCGTGTAGTTCGTTTTGCTAGAGCTTTGCAAGTGTCAAGTATCTCTTCCTTCGACCATGAGATCGTGTAACTCCCGGATACCGTAAGAGTGCCTTGCGTGTATCAAACGTCACAACGTAACTGGGTGACTATAAAGGTGCATTACAGGTATCTCCGAAAGTAGCTGTTGGGTTGACACGGATCGAGACTGGGATTTGTCACTCCGTATGATGGAGAGGTATCTCTGGGCCCACTCGGTAATGCATCATCATAATGAGCTCAATGTGACCAAGGTGTTGGACACGGGATCATGCATTACGGTACGAGTAAAGTGACTTGCCGATAACGAGACTGAACAAGGTATTGGGATACCGACGATCGAGTCTCGGGCAAGTAACGTACCGATTGACAAAGGGAATTGCATACAGGGTTTGATCGAATCCTCGACATAGTGGTTCATCCGATGACAACATCGAGGAGCATGTGGGAGCCATCATGGGTATCCAGATCCCGCTGATGGTTATTGACTGAGAGCGTCTCGGTCATGTCTGCATGTCTCCCGAACCCGTAGGGTTTACACACTTAAGGTTCGGTGACGCTAGGGTTATGAAGATATGGATATGCAGAAACCCGAATGTTGTTCGGAGTCCCGGATGAGATCCCGGACGTCACGAAGAGTTCCGGAATGGTCCGGAGGTAAAGAATTATATATAGGAAGTGCTATTTCGGGCATCGGGACAAGTTTCGGGGTTATCGGTATTGTACCGGGACCACCGGAAGGGTCCCGGGGGTCCACCGGGTGGGGCCACCTGTCTTGGGGGGCCACATGGGCTGTAGGGGGTGCGCCTTGGCCATCATGGGCCAAGGGCACCAGCCCCTATAGGCCCATGCGCCTAGGGTTTCCCCCTAGGAGGAGTCCTAGTGGTGGAAGGCACCCCTAGGTGCCTTGGGGGGGAGGGAAACCTCCCCTAGGCCGCCGCCCCCCCTAGTAGATCTCATCTACTAGGGCCGTCGCCCCCCCTGGCACCCCTATATATAGTGGTGGAGAGGAGGGACTTGACACACCAGCCCCTGGCGCCTCCACCTCCCCCCGTTACGTCTCTCCCTCGTAGTCTCGGCGAAGCCCTGCTGCTGTGACGCCCTGCATCCACCACCACGCCGTCGTGCTGCTGGATCTTCATCAACCTCTCCTTCCCCCTTGCTGGATCAAGAAGGAGGAGACGTCTCCCGTCCCGTACGTGTGTTGAACGCGGAGGTGCCGTCCGTTCGGCGCTGGTCATCGGTGATTTGGATCACGTTGAGTACGACTACATCATCACCTTGCAAGCTTCCGCACGCGATCTACAAGTGGTATGTAGATGCAAACTCTCTCCCTAGACTCGTTGCTTAGATGAACTCATAGATGGATCTTGGTGAAACCGTAGGAAAAATTTTAATTTTCTGCAACGTTCCCCAACAGTGGCATCATGAGCTAGGTCTATGCGTAGTTCTCTTTGCACGAGTAGAACACAACTTTGTTGTGGGCGTGGATTTTGTCATCTTACTTGCCTCTACTAGTCTTTTCTTGCTCAACGGTATTGTGGGATGAAGCGGCCCGGACCAACCTTACACGTACACTTACGTGAGACCGGTTCCACCGACTGACATGCACAAGTTGCATAAGGTGGCTGGCGGGTGTCTGTCTCTCCCACCTTAGTTGGAGCGGAATCAATGAACAGGGCCCTTATGAAGGGTAAATAGAAGTTGACAAAATCACGTTGTGGTGATTCGTAGGTAAGAAAACGTTCTTGCTAGAACCCAATTGCAGCCACGTAAAAGATGCAACAACAATTAGAGGACGTCTAACTTGTTTTTGCAGCGATTGATCATGTGATGTGATATGGCCAGAAGTTGTGATGAATGATGAATTGTGATGTATGAGATCATGTTCTTTGTAATAGGATTCACGACTTGCATGTCGATGAGTATGACAACCGGCAGGAGCCATAGGAGTTGTCATTATTTTTTTGTATGACCTGCGTGTCATTGAATAACGTCATGTAAACTACTTTACTTTATTGCTAAACGTTAGTCATAGAAGTAGAAGTAGTCGTTGGCGTGACAACTTCATGAAGACACGATGATGGAGATCATGATGATGGAGATCATGGTGTCAAGCCGGTGACAAGATGATCATGGAGCCCCGAAGATGAAGATCAATGGAGCTATATGATATTGGCCATATCATGTCACAACTATATAATTGCATGTGATGTTTATTATGTATTATGCATCTTGTTTACTTAGGACGACGGTAGTAAATAAGATGATCCCTTATAAAATTTCAAGAAGTGTTCTCCCCTAACTGTGCACCGTTGCTACAGTTCGTCGTTTCTAAGCACCACCTGATGATCGGGTGTGATGGATTCTTACGTTCACATACAACGGGTGTAAGACAGTTTTACACAGCGAAAACACTTAGGGTTAACTTGACGAGCCTAGCATGTGCAGACATGGCCTCGGAACACGGAGACCGAAAGGTCGAACACGAGTCGTATGGAAGATACGATCAACATGAAAATGTTCACCGACGATGACTAGTCCGTCTCACGTGATGATCGGACACAGGCTAGTCGACTCGGATCGTGTAACACTTAGATGACTAAAAGGGATGTCTAATCTAAGTGGGAGTTCATAATTTGATTAGAACTTTATTATCATGAACTTAGTCTAAAACCTTTGCAAATATGTCTTGTAGATCAATGGCCAACGCTAACGTCAACATGAACTTCAACATGTTCCTAGAGAAAACCAAGCTGAAAGATGATGGCAGCAACTATACGGACTGGGTCCGGAACCTGAGGATCATCCTCATAGCTGCCAGGAAACAATATGTCCTAGAAGGACCGCTAGGTGACGCTCCCGTCCCAGAGAACCAAGACATTATGAATGCTTGGCAGTCTCGCGCTGATGATTACTCCCTCGTTCAGTGCGGCATGCTTCACAGCTTAGAACCGGGGCTCCAAAAGCGTTTTGAGCATCACGGAGCATATGAGATGTTCGAAGAGCTGAAACTAGTTTTCCAAGCTCATGCCCGGGTCAAGAGATATGATGTCTCCGACAAGTTCTACAGTTGTAAGATGGAGGAAAACAGTTCTGTCAGTGAGCACATCCTGAAGATGTCTGGGTTGCACAACCGTATGACCCAGCTGAACATTAACCTCCCAGATGAGGCGGTCATTGACAGAATCCTCCAGTCGCTCCCACCGAGCTACAAGAGCTTTGTGATGAACTACAACATGCAGGGAATGGAAAAGACCATTCCTGAAGTGTTCTCGATGCTGAAGTCAGCAGAGGCTGAAATCAAGAAAGAACATCAAGTGTTGATGGTCAATAAGACCACTAAGTTCAAGAAGGGCAAGGGTAAGAAGAACTTCAAGAAGGACGGCAAAGATGTTGCCGCGCCTGGTAAGCCAGTTACCGGGAAGAAGTCAAAGAATGGACCCAAGCCTGAGACTGAGTGCTTTTATTGCAAGGGGAAGGGTCACTGGAAGCAGAACTGCCCCAAATACTTAGCGGATAAGAAGGCCGGCAACACCAAAGGTATATTTGATATACATGTCATTGATGTGTACCTTACCAGTAATCGTAGTAACTCCTGGGTATTTAATACCGGTGCCGTTGCTCATATTTGTAACTCACAGCAGGAGCTGCGGAATAAACGGAGACTGGCAAAGGACAAGGTGACGATGCGCGTCAGGAATGGTTCCAGAGTCGATGTGATCGCCGTCGGCACGCTGCCTCTACATTTACCTACGGGATTAGTTTTGAACCTTAATAATTGTTATTTAGTGCCAAGTTTGAGCATGAACATTGTATCAGGATCTCGTTTAATACGAGATGGCTACTCATTTAAGTCTGAGAATAATGGTTGTTCGATTTATATGAGAGATATGTTTTATGGTCATGCTCCGACGGTCAATGGTTTATTCTTAATGAATCTCGAGCGTAATATTACACATGTTCATAGTGTAGATGCCAAAAGATTTAAAGTTGATAACGATAGTCCCACATACTTGTGGCACTGCCGCCTTGGTCACATTGGTCTCAAGCGCATGAAGAAGCTCCATGCCGATGGACTTTTAGAGTCTCTTGATTATGAATCGTTTGACACGTGCGAACCATGCCTCTTGGGCAAAATGACCAAGACTCCGTTCTCCGGAACAATGGAGCAAGCAACCAACTTGTTGGAAATCATACATACCGATGTGTGCGGTCCAATGAGCGTTGAGGCTCGCGGAGGATATCGTTATGTTCTCACTCTCACAGATGACTTGAGTAGATATGGGTATATCTACTTAATGAAACACAAGTCTGAGACCTTTGAAAAGTTCAAGGAATTTCAGAATGAGGTGGAGAATCAACGTGACCGAAAGATAAAATTCTTACGATCAGATCGTGGAGGAGAATACTTAAGTCATGAATTTGGTACACACTTAAAGAAATGTGGAATCGTTTCACAGCTCACACCGCCTGGAACACCTCAGCGAAACGGTGTGTCCGAACGTCGTAATCGCACTCTATTGGATATGGTGCGGTCTATGATGTCCCTTACCGATTTACCGCTATCATTTTGGGGATACGCTCTAGAGACAGCTACATTCACTTTAAATAGGGCACCATCTAAATCCGTTGAGACGACACCGTATGAATTATGGTTTGGAAAGAAACCTAAGCTGTCGTTTCTAAAAGTTTGGGGATGCGAAGCTTATGTCAAGAAACTTCAACCTGAAAAGCTCGAACCCAAGTCGGAAAAATGCGTATTCATAGGATACCCTAAGGAAACTGTAGGGTATAGCTTCTACTTAAGATCCGAAGGCAAGGTCTTTGTTGCCAAGAACGGATGCTTTCTGGAAAAAGAGTTTCTCTCGAAAGAAGTAAGTGGGAGGAAAGTAGAACTCGATGAAGTACTACCTCTTGAGCGGGATAGTGACGCAGCACAGGAAACCGTTCCTGTGATGCCCACACCAACTGAAGAGGAAAACCATGATAATGATCAAGGTACTTCGGATCAAGTTACTGCTGAACTTCGTAGGTCCACAAGGACACGTTCCGCACCAGAGTGGTACAGCAACCCTATCCTGGAAATCATGTTGTTAGACAACAATGAACCTTCGAACTATGAAGAAGCAATGGCGGGCCCGGATTCCAACAAATGGCTTGAAGCCATGAAATCCGAGATAGAATCCATGTATGAAAACAAAGTATGGACTTTGACAGACTTACCCGATGATCGGCGAGCGATAGAAAACAAATGGATCTTTAAGAAGAAGACGGACGCGGATGGTAATGTTACCATCTATAAAGCTCGACTTGTTGCTAAGGGTTATCGACAGGTTCAAGGGATTGACTACGACGAGACATTCTCTCCCGTAGAGAAGCTAAAGTCCGTCCGAATCATGTTAGCAATTGCCGCATACTATGATTATGAGATATGGCAGATGGACGTCAAAACAGCATTCCTTAACGGGCATCTTAAGGAAGAACTGTATATGATGCAGCCGGAAGGTTTTGTCGATCCTCGGAACGCTAACAAAGTATGCAAGCTCCAGCGATCCATTTATGGACTGGTGCAAGCATCTCGGAGTTGGAACATTCGCTTTGATGACATGATCAAAGCGTTTGGGTTTATGCAGACTTATGGAGAAGCCTGCGTTTACAAGAAAGTGAGTGGGAGCTCTATAGCATTTCTCATATTATATGTAGATGACATACTCCTGATGGGAAATAATATAGAATTTCTGGACAGCATTAAGGCCTACTTGAATAAGTGTTTTTCAATGAAGGACCTTGGAGAAGCTGCTTATATATTAGGCATCAAGATCTATAGAGATAGATCGAGACGCCTCATAGGTCTTTTACAAAGCACATACCTTGATAAGATTTTGAAGAGATTCAGAATGGATCAGTCCAAGAAGGGGTTCTTGCCTATGTTACAAGGTATGAGACTGAGCTCAGCTCAGTCACCGACCACGGCAAAAGATAAAGAAGAGATGAGTGTCATCCCCTATGCTTCAGCCATAGGATCTATTATGTATGCCATGCTGTGTACCAGACCCGATGTAAACCTTGCCGTAAGTTTGGTAGCAAGATACCAAAGTAATCCCGGCAAGGAACACTGGACAGCGGTCAAGAATATCCTGAAGTACCTGAAAAGGACAAAGGACATGTTTCTCGTTTATGGAGGAGACGAAGAGCTCGTCGTAAAGGGTTACGTCGACGCTAGCTTCGACTCAGATCTGGATGACTCTAAGTCACAAACCGGATACGTGTATATGTTGAATGGTGGAGCAGTAAGCTGGTGCAGCTGCAAGCAGAGCGTCGTGGCGGGATCTACGTGTGAAGCGGAGTACATGGCAGCCTCGGAGGCAGCACATGAAGCGATTTGGGTGAAGGAGTTCATCACCGACCTAGGAGTCATACCCAATGCGTCGCGGCCGATCAAACTCTTCTGTGACAACACTGGAGCTATTGCCCTCGCAAAGGAGCCCAGGTTTCACAAGAAGACCAGGCACATCAAGCGTCGTTTCAACTCCATCCGTGAAAATGTTCAAGATGGAGACATAGAGATTTGCAAAGTGCACACGGATCTGAATGTCGCAGATCCGCTGACTAAACCTCTCTCGCGTGCAAAACATGATCAACACCAGAACTCTATGGGTGTTCGATTCATCACAATGTAACTAGATTGGTGACTCTAGTGCAAGTGGGAGACTGTTGGAAATATGCCCTAGAGGCAATAATAAAAGTATTATTATATTTCATTGTTCATGATAATTGTCTTTTATTCATGCTATAACTGTATTATCCGGAAATCGTAATACACGTGTGAATACTTAGACCACACTATGTCCCTGGTAAAGCCTCTAGTTGACCAGCTCGTTGTGATCAACAGATAGTCATGGTTTCCTGACTATGGACATTGGATGTCGTTGATAACGGGATCACATCATTAGGAGAATGATGTGATGGACAAGACCCAATCCTAAGCATAGCATAAAAGATCGTGTAGTTCGTTTTGCTAGAGCTTTGCAAGTGTCAAGTATCTCTTCCTTCGACCATGAGATCGTGTAACTCCCGGATACTGTAAGAGTGCCTTGGGTGTATCAAATGTCACAACGTAACTGGGTGACTATA
Organism: Triticum dicoccoides; assembly: GCF_002162155.2. NCBI lineage: Eukaryota > Viridiplantae > Streptophyta > Magnoliopsida > Poales > Poaceae > Triticum > Triticum dicoccoides. The sequence continues at coordinate 419,808,979 of NC_041393.1, forward strand.
AGGGTGCATTACAGGTATCTCCGAAAGTAGCTGTTGGGTTGACACGGATCGAGACTGGGATTTGTCACTCCGTATGACGGAGAGGTATCTCTGGGCCCACTCGGTAATGCATCATCATAATGAGCTCAATGTGACCAAGGTGTTGGACACGGGATCATGCATTACGGTACGAGTAAAGTGACTTGCCGGTAACGAGACTGAACAAGGTATTGGGATACCGACGATCGAGTCTCGGGCAAGTAACGTACCGATTGACAAAGGGAATTGCATACAGGGTTTGATCGAATCCTCGACATAGTGGTTCATCCGATGACAACATCGAGGAGCATGTGGGAGCCATCATGGGTATCCAGATCCCGCTGATGGTTATTGACTGAGAGCGTCTCGGTCATGTCTGCATGTCTCCCGAACCCGTAGGGTCTACACACTTAAGGTTCGGTGACGCTAGGGTTATGAAGATATGGATATGCAGAAACCCGAATGTTGTTCGGAGTCCCGGATGAGATCCCGGACATCACGAAGAGTTCCGGAATGGTCCGGAGGTAAAGAATTATATATAGGAAGTGCTATTTCGGGCATCGGGACAAGTTTCGGGGTTATCGGTATTGTACCGGGACCACCGGAAGGGTCCCGGGGGTCCACCGGGTGGGGCCACCTGTCCCGAGGGGCCACATGGGCTGTAGGGGGTGCGCCTTGGCCATCATGGGCCAAGGGCACCAGCCCCTATAGGCCCATGCGCCTAGGGTTTCCCCTAGGAGGAGTCCTAGTGGTGGAAGGCACCCCTAGGTGCCTTGGGGGGGGGAGGGAAACCTCCCCTAGGCCGCCGCCCCCCCTGGTAGATCTCATCTACTAGGGCTGGCGCCCCCCCTGGCACCCCTATATATAGTGGGGGAGAGGAGGGACTTGACACACCAGCCCCTGGCGCCTCCACCTCCCCCCGTTATGTCTCTCCCTCGTAGTCTCGGCGAAGCCCTGCTGCTGTGACGCCCTGCATCCACCACCACGCCGTCGTGCTGCTGGATCTTCATCAACCTCTCCTTCCCCCTTGCTGGATCAAGAAGGAGGAGACGTCTCCCGTCCCGTACGTGTGTTGAACGCGGAGGTGCCGTCCGTTCGGCGCTGGTCATCGGTGATTTGGATCACGTCGAGTACGACTACATCATCACCTTGCAACCTTCCGCACGCGATGTACAAGTGGTATGTAGATGCAAACTCTCTCCCTAGACTCGTTGCTTAGATGAACTCATAGATGGATCTTGGTGAAACCGTAGGAAAAATTTTAATTTTCTGCAATGTTCCCCAACATTATATTACTGGAAAAAATTGGATCAGTCTGTTGTCTGAGTACAAGCGGAATCCCTATGATGAAATGCAGTTTGGTTTAACAAAAACGCCACGATTAGTCCTTCTCGCGTTTAAAAGAAATGAAGAAAACTAATCATAGCAGACTAGACACGATCGCCGCTGTCTCGCACAGATCAAGCACCGGCAGTTGCTCTAGCACTGACAGCGGCAGCAACTCAGTCTGATCCAGGTGAGGATTGGGCACCGACCGCGTCAGCGGATCAGTCTGATCTACCGGAGGATCGGGCATCGACACCGGCACCTGCTCCGACACCGGCACCAGCTCTACAAGGAGCACCATCTCCAGCAGCAGCAGCGGCTTCGGCACCTGCACCAACACTTGCACTTGCATCTGGTCCGTCCCGTGCAGTTGCACCGGCAACAGACTGGGCTGCAGTTCACACTTCATATACCGAAGTCCTTACAAAAACCGACATGTCCACCTTCTTGGTAAGCATTGGCCGCCCAAGTGCTTCGTTCTTTTTTCTTTCCATGTTGTTTCTCATGATTCATTGTGTTGATCTAACTGTTTGGGTATGTCTTCTTGTTTGCAAACAGAGAATTCCTAGAGCAACGAGGGAGTCGTTCAACAATCCGGGCGACCGCGGCCAAGTTTCTCTTACCATGCACAACCTTGGTGTGAATGAACCTGCTCAATATACCGTAAGTACAAAGGATGGTCGCATGATGATTGATGCTAAAGGATGGTCAAGGTTCAAATCTAAATCATATCTTGCGGTAGGGGATGATGTCAAAATCGAACTTTCTCGGCAAGGAGAGCTGGTCCAAATCAACTTTGAAATTCTTCAGCAGCAGCACGCAACTGCCGAACTGATCTTTCCTCCAAGGGATTTTGATGTAATAATCTGGCATGGTGAAACAAGTGTCCTGTGTGTATAAGTAGTACTACAGTATTACTTATCACATGGTATATCGTTGGTAGAATTGCAACTCTGATTGCTGGTTATGAACTGTCGTTCAATTTCATTCCAACAGCTGCCGTGCTTTATTCAATTTTGTGTATTCGCCTTGCGACAGCATCTAAAACCAGCGCAATATCGATCGCTTGCAATATGAAAAGCGCTGAGGTAGAACACATGGGCCCCCAAACATGCAGGGTCGGCCTGTGGCCCAAAGTCCAGAACCGTGAGCCTATCTGAGTATTATATTCTCAGCTGAACCCCCATAAAAAAAGCTGAACCCCCATAATGCCCGTGCGTTGCAGAGGGAGTATATTTCTCTGCAAGGTGAGCCTGTGATATAAAAGATTTGTATATTTCTTTACAGAGGGAGTATCTCTCTGTCAAAAAATATATTTGTGTGTAACTAGTTCCTCCTGTCTTTCTACTTCCTTTCGCTGATATGTGGGGCAACCGGCAACGGGGTCCACATGCCATATGCACAAATTAGAGTGCACAACTTCACGGTAGACACACCCCGGTCGTAGCGCCGCAGTAATGCCCAATGAGCCGTCAAATCACAACCCCCCTTTCCAGCTTTAGCAGTAAGTTGGACAGACGAAGCGGCAATATTTCACTAGGCCTGAATCACCTTCTCCCTCGTCTGCTTGTTCAGAGAAAACCCCCGCTCGACCATTGCATAGGGTTTTCTCATGGAGAACCAGGTACGAATTCTTCATCCATCCCTGATAAATCCAAGTCCCTTGGTCGCAGGTAATCCTAGGATGGCAGCCGCCGCCGTTGATGCATTTTTCTTCGTACTGAATCTGGTGTGTTTCAGTTGCAGTGCCGAAAGTGCGAGTACCCTACAGATTTATGCGCCCTCGGCGAGACGCCACAGTTGTTCCTTCTCATCCTAACACAACATTTTGAAACGCACATAGTATGTTCCTAGAATCCTCTTCTCTATCCGGGAGGGTGGTTTTTTTTGAACATCCTGTGTTCTCATATTATTTTTCCTGTAGTGTATTATTTGCTCTACCAGAACACATGTACTCAAGATGCTCGGCCTTGCCATAACTGAATACACTAGTTTAATGGTCACAGTGAAGACAAGCCATGGATATTACTTGCGAGTTGGGTCCATGAACCAAGAAGATCGCTGCTTTTTTTATGGCCGAACATGGATAAACTTTCTCAAGTGTTACGGACTGAAAGTTGGCGCACGAATGTTGATGGAAATAGCAGAACCTGGTCTCATCTTCACTGCAATCTTCCACCCCGACGTCGTTCCAATTGTTCATCCATGTTAGTTTTGTATCTGGTTCTTGCTTGTTGCCTCGATTACTTCTTAATCCAGCTATTCTGTCTAACTAATCACAATTTAACTTTAGAAGTAGCAATGAATCTCTCACAAAGATGCTACTTCTAACTAATATTTTCTTATAATTGGTGGCATGTGTAGGTTTTTTCAGAGTTAAGCAGTCTGCTCGTTTGTTACTCTGTAATAACTCGGCTGTTACTAATGGCACTGAAGTTGACTGGATCGACATCCACAAGTTCCTACACTTTATTGATCATCTTGAGGTCCTTCTGGGGCGTTTCAATGGTGGAAAGCCATGTGGGATATGTGTGCCGCTGCTGCACTCGTTGAACAGGTCCAACTTTGTCGAGAAACTTATGGTACGAGCTATTTTCTGTTATATATGTTGTTCATAAACTATTACTTATACACAGTTTTGCAGCTGTGATCTTCTTGAAACAGGAATTGCCGATTTCTATTGTTCCTATACAGATGCCTGACCATGGTCGGGTCAGACTTGCGCTTGGTCAGAACATGATGTTTATGTCGACCTACTCAATTCCCCTTGGAGGTGAAAAGATACTTATTCATGGGTGGTCTCAAATAATGAAGGCCCGTCCATCTTGGAGAATAGGACAGAAGATTATGTTCATGCTTTTCCATGTCTCTAAAGCGAATATCCTGTTTATTGACCATGTTGCAAGATGAAGCCGCTTTCAGAAGGATGTGGATGCGCGGGGTGGCGCCTGGGCCTTGTCCTGGGGCTTGGCGGCCTCACCCTTGGTTAACTGTAGGCAAAGTAGCACTATTCGAGGCATCCTTTGTATGACTGAACCTGTATAAGTACTCATACTGCTTTCAGCTTTCGTTGTTAAGTGCCCCTGTTGGTTTCAGGTAAGGTAGTTAAGTACTCCTGCTACTTTTACAATCTGTCATGTTTCTTCAGTCCTGTCTTCCTCCAGCCGCCGAAACCAAACCAACGCCGGCAGGGCCGCCTGCTTCCGCCTCCCATGGCTGGCTGCGCCTCAGCGCACGCATCGCCGCCCCACCATCTCCTAAATCGTTAACGCCGACGTCCTCCGCGTGCTTTGGTGCGCTCACCGCGGCGCCACCCTCTAGCGTTGTCAACATGATCAACAAACAATAGGAATCGGCAGAAGTACGTGGAGAGGATGACAGTAGGGACCCACCACGTCAGCGTATGGAAAAATAAAAAGCTTCCTCCTAGTGTTTTCCTGACAGCTGGGACCCATGATATTGTGAGCGTATATAGTCAATAGACAAGAGAACAACACAAGATCGACTGACACCTGGGACGTAGCTACTCAAGCAGTATTTTTTTGGTATTGTTGAGACGGAGCAGGGTTTGAACTGGGCTGTGGCCCGTCTAGCCCAAGCTTATATTTTATGTTCACCATGTGACCAGCCCAACTATTTCTTCTTTGTGAAAATGAGCCCAGTTAATTTTTTCTGAAGAATACCCAATCGAGGCCTACTTATTTTTCTACGCCCTGATGGGCTGCAACTCTTTCAAGACGCCTGCAAATCTTGAAAGTAATGTGAAATGGGTTGTAAATATAAAAATAGATGACAAATTGGCAATTACTTTATAATTTCTGATTTTTTTCACATTTTCAGATTCCTATTTCACTGGACATTAGCATAATTTAAATATATCTTCAAAGTACCTTAAATCTAGCTCGACATTTCGGTATTAAAAATAGTTTGGAACCCACAGAAATATGCGAAATTGGCCCTGGCCAACCAAAAAAAAACGACTGCAATAAATTGCATAAGAAGTTGCCATGAGCTATATATAAAAAAATGACAACAACCGCGCATGCCTCAGTGCCCCCTACTACTCCCACCGCTGGCCAAGGCATCCCTCTACTCACCCACACCCCCTGTTATTCTGCGGTGACGGCAGCCTCCCACCGCAGCCGAACCGGTGAACGCTCGTACCCCTCTCCGCGCGGGCTTCCACTGCCGCGTCTTCCCCGGCTCCACGTTTTCCCCTTCCTAGGCCTCGCCGTCGTCCACCGCTATGGTGCTCTCGGCACAGCGTGGTCAATGTGGTCAACTACCGACTTCCATCGGAAGAGTACTGTATGGGGAGAGGCTGACAGCTGGGTCCACGGCAGCCGCAAGGAAGTGCCTCCTTATTACGTGGAAAATAATTATTCCTCCACCTGATAGCAGGGACCCAACAGACAGGCCACCAGTATTTCGCGAAAAAATGTTTCCCCCTGACTACTGGGACCCACATGACGGGCCACCATATTTCGCGTAAAAAACATTCCCCCCGCTGTTAGCTCGGACCCACCGGAAGTGCCTCCTTATTACGCACAAAAAAATGAATACCCCCCTGCTAGCTGGGACCAACCTTGGTGGGAGGCTGACTTGTGGGCCTACTAAGTTGACTGGGACTGAGACCTTTGTCAACTTTAGTGAATATATGAACGATTCTAGCTCTAGTAATCGTACCATGTCCATCCAACGGTCGTAGTGCTTCTTCAACCTCTGGTCTTCTTGCTCCAGCCGCCCAAAGCAGCGCCGGTCGTACCGCCTGCTCCAGCTGCCCGTGGCCGGCTGTGATGCCGCGGAGGCCTCACCGCCCCCTACTACTCCCACCGCTGGACAGGCCATCCCTCTATGCACGCACACCCCCAATTATTCTGCGGCGACGGCAACCTCACACCGCAGCCGAACGAGTGAACCCTCATACTCCTCTACGCGTGGGCATCCACTGCCGCGTCTTCCCCAGCTCCGCGTCGTCCCCTTCCAAGGCCTTGCCGTCATCCATTGCCCTGGTGCTCTCGGCGCGGTGTGGTCAACATGGTTAAGGAATGGCTTCCATCGGACGTGGACTGTACATGGAGAGGCTGACTGCTGGGTCCATGGCCGCAGCAAGGAAGTGCCTCCTTATTACGCGCAAAATAATTATTCCTCCACCTGACAGTGGGGACCCACCAGACGGGCCACCGTATTTCGCGAAAAAAACGTTTCCCCCCTGACTGCTGGGACCCACCAGCTACACCTTCGCACGCAAGGAAGTTTGTCTGGCAAAAAAAATGATTCGCCCCCTGACTGCTGGGACCCACCAGCTACATCGTCGCATGCAAGGAAGTGCGTCCGGGCAAAACAAACAAAACGATTTGCCCCCCTGACTGCTGGGACCCACCAGCTACATCTTCGCAGGCAAGGAAGTGCCTGACAGTCGGGACCCACCTGGTCGAAGCGTACATAGCGTTGTCATTCTGGTCGCGAACGTGTACGTACATACTGGTCGATGTAGAGGCGTGCACGTGTCGCAGTAGAGGTGCGCACGTGTCGTAGTAGAGGCGCACACGTAGCATGTACACGTATGTACAGCGGCGAGGGTGCAAGAAAGAAAATACGTCCACATACGTACATACGGGCAGGGTGTTGAACGCCTACGCGCATACGTACATGGCTGGGTCGGAACGGAGAAACAGCGTCAACGTCGTGTTCATGGGGAGCCAACCGGCTGGGTCGGAATGGAATGCGTGGTCATGTTCATCGGGAGGGCTTGGACGGAACATGCGATGGAAACGAGGCCTGGCGTACCGCACAATGGAGGAAACGGCCTTGTGTTCGACCGGCCACATTCGAAACGGGATCCTGTTGATCGGGAGGGGCCTGCCGTACTGCAAACTGGAGGAAACGGACCTCCTACGGTCGAAATGGGGGTCCTGTTGATCGGGAGGGGTGTGGCATACCGCAAAACGAATGAAACGGACCTCCTATGGTCGAATTGGGGGTCCTGTTGATCGGGAGGGGTGTGGCGTACCGCAAAACGGACGAAACAGACCTCCTACGGTCGAAACGGCGGTCCTGTTGATCAGGAGGGGTGTGGCGTACCGCAAAACGGACGAAATGAACCTCCTACGGTCGAAACGGGTGTCCTATTCATCGGGAGGGGTGTGGCGTACCGCAAAACGGGACTCCACGGGATACTGTTCATCTCCACCGTCGACCTCCTCCAACCTCCACGGGCTACCATCGACCTCCTCCAGCCTCCATGGGCTCCTGTTCATCGAGCCTCCACCGCGCGCTACTCCACCGGCTACTGTTCGACCACCCCTCCACTGGCACCCCTCCACCATCTACTGTTCATCCAGCCCTCCACACCACGGGGTCCTATTCAACCACCCCTCCACCGTCTACTGTTCATCCAGCCCTCCACACCATAGGGTCCTGTTCATCCAGAGGCAACGCCACCACTCACTATTCATCCACCCCCGCCCCCCCGCAACGCTCACTGTTCATCCAATCGATCGACTTCAGTTAGTAGCAGTAGCAAAGGAATCGCTCCATCGGGTTCAGTTAACAACCATCGATCGATCGCTCGGGTTCAGTAACACGTAGCCTGCAGTGCAATCGCTCGGGTTCAGTTAGAGCCCAACGCCTCGATCGGGTTCAGTTAGAGCCAACGCCTCGCACACACGCTCGTACGTGTACGAGAGAAACGCGCATCGCTTGGCCCCCGACCTCCCACCGTAATCGGGAACTCCCCGAAATCCCCCCCCTCGCTTCTACCATGGTTTTTTCCGTCATGGGCGACCCAAAGAATGTCATGAAGCTGTGTCTCCGGCCCGCCGAGGACGAAAAGCCCATTTTCTGTCATGATTTTTTGTCATAGAAGTAGGAGCCCACAACATCTATGATGATACCGGGTTTTGTCACAATTATCGTCATAGAAGTGTCATATGTATGACAGAAAAAAAAATCGTTCGGCCCAAAATGTCACGGATGTGTCTTTTTTTTGTAGTGTTTTACGCTAACCGTCATTGTAAATCCATGCTGCGTTGTTAATATGACATCGTGGAAGTCATCAACAAATTAAAGCCCAAGATTTCCTTCTACTCCTATTCTTGCAAAGCAAGGGATGTACTGCTTGAAATGAAAATTAAGATCGTAAATTAGATATATTGAAATAATAGAGCAAGATGCAAATGTGGGAGTAACTGATAGAACAGATCAATATATAGATGAAAGCAAAGTACAAAAATATATAATTAAAAATAGATAATGTAACAAAGATTTGATGCAAATATATATATAGATAATGTAGCAACAGACGGTATATATTCACAAATTTAGGCCATGCCGACCGTGGTAGGTTGAGATTGAACATATCGAGCGCTCCCTGAAGTCATCCAGAATGGTGAGATAGAACTTCGTTTCTGACTGGCCGCGACCACACTTGCCCGATTTGTGCTCGCACTATGGACATATGAATGAACACCCACGAATCAGCTAGAACAAAAATGATTCCACGGTGATTTCTGTCGGTTGATTAACAGTGTCGGACGGAGTGCGATAAGAGATGAGTGAATATTTTGCTAAGTTGATTACCTTCTCCATGAGAAAAATCCCTGGCCCAATCTCGTAGAAAACCCCAGTCGACCAAAGTCTAGAATGTCGATGCAGATAGGTGGCGGAAAGCAGTAGGGGCGAAATCCCGTGCCGTTTGGAGCATGACCTCCACCCGCCGACAATAGATCCATCGAGCTTAGGGTGGCCGCCGCGATAGAAGTTTATGAGGTGCAGAGCCAAGGAGTCAGCGACGAGTGGGTGAGGATGAAGTGGGCAAGGGTTTTCTTTTTTGCATGTGTAAGTGAACACACACGGTTCACAGAAGCGACGGAGATGAATCGTGTGCAATAGTAAATCAGCGAGATTGAATGGGAATCCAAATTTCCATTGTCCTTTGTCCATGAGTTTATTTCTATGATGAATATAAACCCTATTAATCACCATGTTCAAATTTGGCACTTTTCCGGCTTCATTTACAATATTTAGGGATTATGTGCATTTCTAGGAATTAATGCACATAATTCAAATTCAAACAATCGATGCTTGAAAAGGTGAACAAGAACGGTTTGCAAAACCATGATCGTGCTATTAGTAAATTCTCATGCCTTTTACAAGGAATGGGCAGATATTTCAAGGAAATGTGTTTACTGGGTACTATACAAAAATGTAATACATGCTTGGAAAACATGACGCCTGGCGTGGTGCCATGGTATGGCCTCACCATGCCCTGGTAAAAATTTGAGAATGTTTGTCTCATGTCATCCTGCACGCCATTCATAAATCGAACCATCGCCTAGGAAATTTCATGGTTTCGAGGGCAATCAGCAATTTTGAAGGGGACGGGAATCCAAATTTCCTTCCTAGCTTGTTATTCAGTTTTTCTACAATCAACATACCCCCTCGAATGCAACATGTTCAAATTTGGCATTTTTTCGGGCTCATTTACCATATTAGGGAATTCTGTGCATTTGCTAGGCATTAATCCAGATAATTCAAACTCAAACAATCAGTGCATGAAAAGGTGCACAAGAACGGTCTGGAAACACCATACTCATGGTATTTAGTAAATTCTCAAGCCTATTACAAGGAATGGGTAGAGATTTCAAGGGAATGCGTGGCTATAGTCAACCACAAACACATCATTTACTGGGTTATCAACTATTGAAAAATTAAATACGTGCTTGAAAAACATGACACCTGGCATGCTGCCATCATGGTATGGCCTCACTGTGCCCTGGTTAAAAGCTGAGAAGGTTTGATTAATGTCTTCATGCATGCCCTTCATAAATCGAACCATCACTGACGAAGTTCCATGCTTTCGAGAGGGAAATCACCAAGATTGAAGGGGAATCCAAATTTCCAACCTCATTTGTCATTCAATTTTTTCCAACGATCAACATACCGCCTCAGATGCAACGTGTTCAAATTTGACATTTTTCCGGGCTCATTTACCATATTTAGGGGATTATTTACATTTTCTAGGCATTAATGCACATAATTCAAATTCGAACAATCGGTGCATAAAAAGGTGCACAAGAACGGTTTGGAAAACCATGATCGTGCTATTTAGTACATTCTCATGCCTTTTACAAGGAATGGGCAGATATTTCAAGGAAATGTGTGGCAATAGTCAACCATAAACACATCGTTTATTGGGTTAACAACTATACAAAAATGAAATACATGCTTGGAAAACATGACGCCTGGCGTGGTGCCATGGTATGGCCTCACCATGCCCTGGTAAAAATTTGAAAATGTTTTCCTTATGTCGTCATGCACGCCTTTCATAAATCGAACCATCACCGAGGAAGTTTCATGGTTTTGAGGGGGAAATCACCAAGATTGAAGGGGGAGTCCAAATTTCATTTGTCCTTTGTCCATGGATTTCTTTTTTATGATGAACATACACCCTGCAAATCACCATGTTCAAATTTGGCACTCTTCTGGGTTGATTTACCATATTTAGGGGATTATGTACATTTTCTTGGCATTAATGCACATAATTCAAGTTCAAACAATCGGTGCATGAAAGGGTGCACAAGAACGGACTAGAAAATGATGCTCATGCCATTTAGTAAATTCTCATGCCTTTTACCAGGAATGGACATATATTTCAATGAAATGTGTGGCAATAGTCAAGCACAAACATTTGTTTATTCGGTTTTCAACTTTAGAAAAAATGAAATAAATGCTTGAAAAACATGACGCCTGGCATGGTGCCATGGTATGACCTCACCATGCCCTGGTAAAAATTTGAGAAGGTTTGGCTTATGTCATCATGCACGCCCTTCATAAATCAAACCATCACCGGGGAAGTTCCATGATTTCGAGAGGGAAATCACCAAGATTGCAGGGGAATCCAAATTTTCCTCGTTCTTTGCCCTGGAATTTTTTTTCTATGACGAACATACACCCTGCAAATCATCATGTTCAAATTTGGCATTTTTCCTGGCTCATTTACCATATTTAGGGGATTATGTACATTTTCTAGGCATTTAGCACATATAAATCCAATCCAGCTACAGCTGCATGGATGTGATGTGAGGGACGTGGATTGCCGTTCGATCGCGGCACATCCTACGGTGCACACGCGCGATCCGCGTGGCTGGGGTTCTGGACAATCATAAGGCAACACACAATAGGCACAGCGCACACTATTTCTGGAAGCGACGGAGATGAACCGTGTGCGATAATAAACGAGCAAAATTGTAAGGGAAGCCAAATTTCCTTTGTCATTTGTCGTTGAGCTCTTAAAAACCACCGCACTCTACGGATGCCTGGCCCCTTCGTCCCAGAGCTCTCTCCAAGCGTCGTTCATGGCAGCACGAGGCACAGTGAGTGGTAAGGAAGTGATGGCATCCCGCCGCGCCGCTTTCCTCGCCGCCCGTGACCGCACACATGGTAAGGAAGCGATGCCATCTTGCCGCGCAGAGTTCATCACCGCCGCCGGCCGCACAGTTACGTGGGCGGACTTTGAGGCTGCCATGGTCGAATGGGCGGTCGATCTAGAGGCGGCCAAAGCTGCACAGGAGGAGCGGAAAAGGCGGAAAGCAGTCAAGAAAAGAGAGTCCCGCCACCGCAAGAAAGAAGAGGCCACACGCCATGGTGAGGAGAGCTTGGCAGAGATCGAAGCATGTTGGGTTGTCGCCTACAAGGACGGGAAGGAGAACACCGACGTCTGGCCAGCATTCCCCGATGGCAGCATGTGAGAAGTAGTTTAAGTTTGTAGTATTGGAGCAAATTACCGGTAGTACTTTAAGTTTGTAGTATTAACATACAATGTCGGTAAGAGCATCCTTTGAGGGCTTTGAGCGTTGATTAGCATGTGTGCCCGTGTGCATTTTTTTGCGTTAATCATTAGAAGATCACGAAACACACGGTTTCTATGTTGTACCCGTGTGCGTTTTTTGCGTTAATGATCCACAAGTCAGTTACCTGTGCGATGTTTCCTAATAAACTAGGCGTACCATTGACCGGATAAATCAACTACGCGTGTACATTTTTTTGGAGACAGGATCTGCCAATTTTTTGTTTTCTCGCACACGAGTATTTTATGCACTTCATCTGTGTTGTGTGTTTCCCCCGCCCAAGTTTCAAGTTTCACAGTGAAATTTTCATTAGGCGCGCGATTTCAGAATTTAATCCTCCAACCACATCCTCACCCATTAAATTTTCTCAGTATCTCCCACCCCCCCCTCCCCGTACCGGCAGCTCAAACCTCCGCCGCCGCAACCACAGCTTCAACCACATCTATGTTTTGCTTGGATCCAGTCAGGTAACCCATTAATCTCTATCACGCGCCCGACCTGATTGCTTAAATGGTGCCTGCAAACATCCTCATGCCTCCAAATCCCCACCGCCCCTACCTCAAGAGCATCGATGCGCAAGCCCAACCACATATCACACGGAGGTCGAGGAGCTGATGGCGGTCCATGGCGCGATGGCCGCTGTGCGTGTTGACCCGGAGGAACATCTCGCCTCCGCCGCCACCAACATGGTGCAGGCTCTGGCCCAGATGAAGTGCCCCAGCGACTACCCCCCAGAACTTAACAGGTATGATCTGACCAGCTAAATCTTACCAATACCACTTGCAATGACTATGTTTTGTATGGTTGATGTATGAAGCATGTTCGTGCCTTGTTTATTTCAGTACTACACTCTGTGTGATTGTAGGACCTTGAAGTATGTCTAGAGAGGGGGTGATTAGACTACTTGACCAATTAAAAACCTAACCTTTTCCCAATTTTAGACTATGGCAAATTTTAGCTATCTTTAGACAAGTCAAGCAATCTTCACACAATTCAAGCAAGCATGCAAAGAGTATATGAGCAGCGGAAATTAAAGCATGCAACTTGCAAGAATGTAAAGGGAAGGGTTTGGAGGATTAAAACGCAATTGGAGACACGAATGTTTTTGTCGTGGTTTCGATAGGTGGTGCTATCGTACATCCACGTTGATGGAGACTTCAACCCACGAAGGGTAACGGTTGCGCGAGTCCATGGACGGCTCCACCCATGAAGGGTCCACGAAGAAGCAACCTTGTCTACCTCACCATGGCCGTCGCCCACGAAGGACTTGCCTCACTAGTGCTAGATCTTCATGAAGTAGGCGATCTCCTTGCCCTTACAAACTCCTTGGTTCAACTCTACAATCTTGTCGGAGGCTCCCAAGTGACACCTAGCCAATCTAGGAGAGACCACTCTCCAAGAAGTAACAAATGGTGCGTTGATGATGAACTCCTTGCTCTTGTGCTTCAAATGATAGTCTCCCCAACACTCAACTCTCTCTCATGGGATTTGGATCTGGTGGAAAGAAGATTTGAGTGGAAAGCAACTTGGGGAAGGCTAGAGATCAAGATTCATATGGTAGGAATGGAATATCTTGGCCTCAACACATGAGTAGGTGGTTCTCTCTCAGAAATGGTAAGTTGGAAGTGTAGGTTTGTTTTGATGGCTCTCTCCACGAATGAAGAGGAGGTGGAGGGGTATATATAGCCTCCACACAAAATCTAACCGTTACACACAATTTACCAAACTCGGTGGGACCGAATCAACAAACTCGGTCGGACCGATTTAGTAAACCTAGTGACCGTTAGGATTTTCGGTGGGACTGACATGCAACTCGGTAGGACCGATATGGTTAGGGTTAGGGCATAACATAATCTTGGTGAGACCGATTACACAAACTCGGTGAGACCGATTTTGGTAATTAGCTAACCAGAGAGTTGGTCAGGTAAACTCGGTGTGACCGATTCGCTCTTTTCGGTGAGACCGAAATTTTACGAAAGGGAAACAGGGAGTTTACATTGCACTCTCGGTGGGACCAATCGCTCACTTCGGTTAGAACGAAATGTTACGAAGGGAAACAGAGAGATTACAATCCCATCTCGGTGAGACCGAGATCCCTATCAGTGAGACCGCTTTGCCTAGGGTTTGTGGCAGTGGCTATGACATATGAACTCGGTGGCACCGGATATAAAGAATCGGTATGGCCGAGTTTGAGTTCGGGTATAGGTCATATGTGGATGTGAGAAAGTAGTTGAGGGTTTTTGGAGCATATCACTAAGCACTTGAAGCAAGAGGCCCATTAAGCAACACCTCATCCCTCCTTGATAGTATTGGCTTTTCCTATAGACTCAATGTGATCTTGGATCACTAAAATGTAAAATGAAGAGTCTTGAGCTTTTGAGCTTGAGACAATCCTTTGTCCTTGATATTTTGAGGGATCCACTTTCATCATCCATGCCATGCCATTCATTGAGCTTTCCTGAAATAATAGTCTTGGAATAGCATTAGCTCAATAAGCTATATGTTGTTATGAATTACCAAAACCACCTAGGGATAGTTGCACTTCCAATATCCCCCTTTTTGGTAATTGATGACAACATATAGATCAAAGCTTCGACAAATGATAATAAGATTGAAAAACATTGTCGCTTTGAGAAGTATGTGATAAGCAAGAGCTCCCCCTAAATTTGTGCATAGTTTAAAATTTGCTTCAGACTGCAAATGCACAAGGAATTAGGCTCATGGGTTACTCTTCCATGTCACATACATCTTGGTGGAGTGCTCAAAATAATAAAGATTGAATACATGCACTCATCACCAAGCAAAGTGAATGATCATATAAGGATAGGTAAGATAATATCATCTAACAAGCATAAGTGTAGCTTATGATCAATCACATGATCATCAATGCCTCACAGATAATAGCATAGTATCTCAAGCAATCAAAAGAAAACAAAGTTTAACCACCAAAGCAAGAGAGAACAAAAAGCAACACTCTCTCTCTCGAAGCCTATGATCTATACATTTTTCTCCCCCTTTGGCAACAAGTTACCAAAAAGTTCATAGAAAATGCATAGTACTATATCGACTCTCAGGCTTGATCTTCAGGAGGTGGTGTAGAGATGGCTCCTTGGACGAAGGCTTCAGTTGATGTGGATGGAGCTGGAGGAGTTGGTGCTGGAGCTGGTTGCACTGGAGCTGTAGGAGTTGTAGCTGGTGTAGATGAAGTGGCTCTGGTGTCTGTCACAGGCACTGCAGCTGATCTCTAAGCTCTAGGCACTCTGGTAAATGCATCACTGGTAGTCTTGCCCTTCCTCTCCTGCATGTCATCCTGTAACTGCTCCACAACTGACTGAATCTTAGTTACTTTGACATCTAGATCATAGAACTTTTGTTCCATGATTCTTTCCAGGCTCTCCTGGTTTTGAGTTAGGGTGGCCAGCCCCTTCTCAATCCTCAATGTTGATGCTATCAAGTAACCAAGCTGCTCCTGCTTGTTCTTCAAAAAGTACTCAGATGCCTCCTCTTGAGTTTGCATCTTGGCAGCCTTCTCTCTCTTTGCTTTCTCCTTCTTCTCTTGAGCTTGTACTGATGATGGTTCATTCTCATTCATCACAACTTGATTGTCCTCAAATTCTGGATAGATAGCAAAATGTTCCTTGTCCAGCAAGTATGTGCCTGTGCCCATCTTTGAGTTAATCAACTCCTGAATTTGTGGGGCATATCCACAACTTCTGTTTTGGTCTGCTGCTGTCCTCTTGATAGTCTCAACAAGGAGGCTCATGACCTTGAATTTCTGCGGCACATCAAACAAGTGTAGCAAGTTTATAGCATGCCCTCTGATCATGTTGTGATCACCTGACTTGGGCAATAGAGTATGCCTTAGGATCCAGTTGATTGTTGGGAGTCTTGAAAGAACATAATGAACTGACCCAAACTTATGTGTCTCAACTGCAGCATCTGGGATCTCCTTGTACATATGAGCCATGGTATTGTGATCCATCTTCTTCTTGGCATAGACATCCAAGTCATCTTCACTCTCCTTTGGGGCATTGATCAGATTGGCCCATTCCTCAATGGTTGATTGGTACCTTGTACCTTCAGACATCCAAGTCATCTTCACTCTCCTTTGGGGCATTGATCAGATTGTCCCATTCCTCAATGGTTGATTGGAACCTTGTACCTTCAGACATCCAAACTATCCTGCCATCTGGATAGAAATGTGTTGTGGAGTAGAACTTCATAATGAGCTCATCATTCCACTTTGCGAGCTTCTGCCCAACAAAGTCAGCAACTCCACAAGCAATGAAACTGTCTTGCACTCCACGATAGTGTTCCTCATTCTCCTTCATGTAGGTCCAGTCGACGCACCTCATATCACACACTATAGGTTTCTTGTCCAACAACACTGTCTCATAGAAATCTTGTTGTTCCTTTCTGTGCAACCTGTAATCAACATCAATCCTTCTCCTGATAGCATATGGATATGACAACCTCCACAGTCTGAGTCCTGCATCCTTTCTTAACTTCATGTTCTCAGCCACAGGATGAGCATCATTGTGGTCTGGAATCTTTGGCTTTAGCTTCCTCAGGACTTGTCCTTCATCATCTTCCTCATCAGCAACTTCAAGCACTGGGGCCTTGTTCTTCTCAGGAGCTGGAATACTCTTGTTATTCCTCTTTGGTGCAATCTTGGGCTTGGGGCAGCTTTGGGTGCTTCCTTGGGCTTTGATGTTGCAGCCCCTGACTTTATAGCATCACTCATCAGCTTTTGTGCCTTGGGTGCTGGTGCAGCAACCTCTTCTTCCTCTTCTTCTTCCATCATGGAAGGATTTCCAATCACTCTAGCCATGGTCTTTTTGACCCTTTCCTTCCTTTTCTTGCCTTTTGCAGCTGGCTCTTTGGGATCAGGTTTTTCAGGTACTTGTGTTGATCCTCTGACCTTCAGCATAGGTGTCCTCTTGGCAGGGACCTTCCTATTGAGTCCAGGCTTTGTGTTCTTTGCTGACCCATACTCCTTTTTTAGCACTACCTTCTTGGAAGTAGCCTCATCTTCAGCTGCCACATAGTCCTCATCCTCAGAGTCTGAGGTTCTCTTCCTTCTGATTCTTGTGGCTGCTTTAGGCAAATTGCTAGGAGTCCTTCTGCTACCATCATCTGAAGAACTTGAGGGACTAGTGCCCTCACTCATGTGAATCTGCTCTTCTGACTTGTTCTGACTATCACTTTGGTCTGACATGCTGCAAACACTGACTGCTGACCCTGTGAATAGTTATAGATGAGATAGAATGGATGAGCATCACAAAATGCAGAGATTTTTGCAAAAGAATGATTCAAAAACTTAGTTTTAGTCTTCCACAGAAAGCATTTCGGATCAACCGATTTTCAAACTCGGTGACACCGAAGCAGTTTTTGAACCTAAACTAGTGAACTCGGTCAGACCGAGTCACAGTTCGGTGGCACCGAGACTGCTAGGGTTTCACAAAGTTTTAAAATCGGTCACACCGATTAGCAATTCTCGGTCGGACCGAGAGTTACTAGTGCAATGGCGTTAGCCAAATCGGTGGGACCGAGTTTTTCAACTTGGTGGGTCCGAGATGGTTTCTAGGAAACCTAACCCTAAATTTTTAAATCACATCTATTCTAAGGATTGTTTTGACTGGATAGGAGTGTTTCAATCGTGGCAAGAATCATAATGAACACAACGTGCTGAGAATCAGACGAGGATAGCACTGTGATCGAGTTCATACCCTAGTTCGGCGATGAACTCGCTATGGCGACAACAGCGGAGAAGAAATTCGTTGACGGCGGCAGAGACCAGCGACAGGAGGCGGCTGGCGACGAAGTTGACGATCCGGAGACCTAGTAGGTAGAGCGAGCTATGCGCGGGCGAAGAGATTTGGAGAAAGTTTTCCAAATTTTGCCCGTGTGTATATATAGCCCGACACTGTCGGTGTGACCGAGTGGAACGATTTGGTGGCACCGAGATGCATAACTGTTGACAGTTACAGCAACTCGGTGTGACTAAAAAGTTCAAGTCGGTTGCACCGAGATTGAAAACCTAGATCAACTTAGTGATCTCAGTAGGACCGAAATGGAGGAAACGGTCAGACCGAGAATCACAAAGATGTTTTGGAAGTTTAAGTCTATGACGAATCGGGGACTCCGAGTGCACCACACACAGAGTGGTTCGAATCTGACTTGATCAAATTTTGTGATGTAGCATGAATAGAGTTTGAGACAAGAAAAGCATAGATAGCTAGAGAAGGTTCTTAGGCATTCTTGTCCATCCACTAGGACAAAGAAAAAGAATCCAATCAATCAAAGCAACAAGTGGATGTCCTCGAATGAGTAAAATATGCAACCAACATGCTCACACAATAAAATGGCAAATGAAATATGTGGCAAAGCATGCACAACCAATTCTAGCATCTATCAAACAATTGGAGATGACTAGGTCATCTATATATGAGTATATTGACTTAGGAGTCAAATGAGAACATTTGATCATAGGTCATACTCATCATTTAAGCTCAAGTGGGGTTACCACTTTTACATAATGCATTGATGTGTTCACATCATTAGAGTTGCTTTGACTCAATTCTTAGAGTTAAGCTCCCCCTAGATGTGAGATCCCCCCTTAGAGGGATGAACTAACCTTGGGTTTTGTCGATGATGACTTTATGTAGGTGTTGAAGATGTGGATGCTCAATGTTGATGTAGATCATTAGGAGCAATCCTTTGGAGTGAGTTGCACTTTCAATACCTACATGAGTTAGTCCCACAAGGAACAAACAAGAATATCCATAGACATAGAGTGATGCATACACAAGATGATGTCCATGAAATCATTAGGTTACCTTGTCCCTTGGCTTACCAACATGAGGGTTTTTGACTCCTTGAACTAGTGCAAGCTGTGGAAGTTGATTGCACTTGTCCTTGCCATAATGATATGAGTGAAGAATGTTGGCGGAGTCACCCTCAAGAACTCTCTAGTTCTTCTTCTTCGGGATCCACATCATCTTGATGGGAATCCTTGGAGTTGTAGTTGTACTTGATGAAGTAGAACTTCACGTAGTCTTGGGAACCCACTTGACCAAGGCCTTAGGTGCTTATTCAAATGCATCAATCTCCTCTTGAAGCTTGTCCTTGCCTTTGTTCTTGTGGTCTTGTGGAGGAAGATCATCTTGTGCTTGTGTTCCCTTGAAGGAAGTAGGATCATACTTCTCTTGTTGAGGGACAAACTTCGTCTTGGGGTATTGATCTTCTTCCCACTCAACTCCATTGGCATTGAACTTTCGTTCAAAACCAACACCTTGATTCTTCCGGTGCCTTCCTTGCTTGCGTACAATTTCCTCGAATTGCTTACTCCTGGCAAGGCTCTTGTATACACCTTTCTCTATAATTCCCTTCAATAAGCTATTTTCCTGCTCAAGTGTAACTTGGCTAAGAGAATCATTAGTGGAATCAATAGAACTACTAGAAGCAACACTATTGGATTTGGCATTATTATTGTTACTACTAGAGGAAAGATCTTTCTTGTACTTGTTACTAAACTTGACTTGAGGCATGTAAGTAGATAAGAGTAAACGCTTGGCAATGTAAGAAGAACCTTTATTACGGAGATCATCATTGATTGCCTTTAAGAACTCATGCTCTTGCTCAAGATTGAGCTTTTCAAAGCGGAACTTCTCATGAGCCCTTAAAAGTTCTTGATGATCCTCGAAGATAGTTTCATGAGCTAACTTAAGAGTGTTCAGTTCTTTAGTTAGAAGCTCAATCTTCTCCTTATCATTGTCATTCGTTTTATCTTGATTAGCATGATTAATTGATTTTCATCATAGTATTCATCACTAGAGTTGTCAACAAGTAAATCATCATCACCTAGCAAGTCATCTTCATCACTATTGAAATCAACATACTCAGGGTGTGTTACCTTTGGACCTTTGGCCATGAAGCATCTTCCAATTCCTTCATTTGGTGAATCAAATATGTCGTAGGAGTTGGTTGACACAGGTGCTAGACTGGCAACACCTTCATCTTGACTATATTCGGAGTCGGAGTGATAGCTTCTCTCGGAGTGATTGTCGGAGTCGGAGCCGGATACCCATTCACCAACATGAGCTTGATGTCTTCGTTTTGTGTAGCTCCTTGATGGCTTGTCCTTCCTTTCTGAATCCTTGCTTCTCCATGAGTGTCTTCGTTCATAACGATCATCTCTACTCCTCCTCTCTCTTGGTGGTGATTCTTCTCTTTTACTTCTTCTTTTTGGAGAATCTTCTCTTATTTTGTAGGGTGCCGTACACTTATTGGAATAGTGTCCGGGTCTCCCACAATTGTAGCAATTGCGCTCTCGACTAGAAGATCTTTTGTCATTGTAGGAGCTTGACTTAGAGCTTCTTTCTTTGCTTCTACTCTTGTAGAATTTGTTGAAGTTCTTCACCATTAAGCTCAATTCTTCATTGAAGGTTTGTTTCTCACTTGATGATGTGGGGGCTTCACTTGAGGCTTTGTAAGCACCACTTGACTTGTTGTGAAGTTCCTCCTTATCCTTGAGTGACATCTCATGAGCAACAATTCTTCCATTGACTTCTGTTGGCTTGAGATCTTTGTAATTTGGCATCATTTGGATAAATGTGCACACGGTATCATACTTTCCATCCAATGCTCTTAGGATCTTCTTGATGATGAATTTGTCGGTCATCTCTTCACTCCCTAAGCCGGCAATCTCATTTGTGATAAGAGCAAGCCTAGAGTACATTTCAGCGACACCTTCACCATCCTGCATTTTGAACTTGTCAAGCTGACTTTGGAGCACATCCAACTTGGATTCCTTGACTGAGTCGGTACCTTCATGCATATCAATAAAAGTATCCCAAATTTCCTTTGCATTCTCAAGACGGCTGATTTTGTTGAATTCCTCGGGGAACAATCCGTTGAAGAGGATATCACAATCTTGAGCATTGTATTGTAGCATCTTCAATTCATCTGCGCTAGCTTCACGGTTTGCCTCTCTGCCATCAAAGAATTCACCTTGCAAGCCAATACACACAATAGCCCAAACGGCGGGGTTATGTCCAAGAATATGCATTTTCATCTTATGCTTCCAACTAGCAAAATTAGTACCATCAAAGTAAGGACCTCTACGGTGATAATTTCCCTCGCTAGACGCCATACTCTCCTAGGTTGTGAAACCAAGGCTATGACCACCAAAAGCTATGGAAATCAAAGCAACTGGAGACCAAAGCTATGATACCACTTGTAGGACCTTGAAGTATGTATAGAGGGGGGGTGATTAGACTACTTGACCAATTAAAAACCTAACCTTTTCCCAATTTTAGACTGTGGCAGATTTTAGCTATCTTTGGACAAGTCAAGCAATCTTCACACAATTCAAGCAAGCATGCAAAGAGTATATGAGCAGCGGAAACTAAAGCATGCAACTTGCAAGAATGTAAAGGGAAGGGTTTGGAGGATTCAAACGCAATTGGAGACACAGATGTTTTTGTCATGGTTCCGATAGGTGGTGCTATTGTACATCCACCTTGATGGAGACTTCAACCCATGAAGGGTAACGGATGCGCGAGTCCACGGAGGGCTCCACCCACGAAGGGTCCACGAAGAGCAACCTTGTCTATCCCACCATGGCCGTCACCCATGAAGGACTTGCCTCACTAGCGGTAGATCTTCATGAAGTAGGCGATCTCCTTGCCCTTACAAACTCCTTGGTTCAACTCCACAATCTTGTTGGAGGCTCCCAAGTGACACCTAGCCAATCTAGGAGACACCACTCTCCAAGAAGTAACAAATGGTGCGTTGATGATGAACTCCTTGCTCTTGTGCTTCAAATGATAGTCTCCCCAACACTCAACTCTCTCTCATGGGATTTGGATCTGGTGGAAAGAAGATTTGAGTGGAAAGCAACTTGGGGAAGGCTAGAGATCAAGATTCATATGCTAGGAATGGAATATCTAGGCCTCAATACATGAGTAGGTGGTTCTCTCTCAGAAATGGTAAGTTGGAAGTGTAGGTTTGTTATGATGGCTCTCTCCACGAATGAAGAGGAGGTGGAGGGGTATATATAGACTCCACACAAAATCTAACCGTTACACACAATTTAGCAAACTCGGTGGGTCCGAATCAACAAACTCGGTCGGACCGATTTAGTAAACCTAGTGACCGTTAGGATTTTTGGTGGGACCGACATGCAACTCGGTAGGACCAATATGGTTAGGGTTAGGGCATAACGTAATCTCGGTGAGACCGATTTTAGTAATTAGCTAACTAGAGAGTTGGTCAGGTAAACTCGGTGGGACCAATTCGCTCTTTTCGGTGAGACCAAAATGTTACAAAAGGGAAACAGGGAGTTTACATTGCAATCTCGGTGGGACCGATCGCTCACTTCGGTTAGAACGAAACATTACGAAGGGAAACAGAGAGATTACAATCCCATCTCGGTGAGACCGATATCCCTATCGGTGACACCGATTTGCCTAGGGTTTGTGGCAGTGGCTATGACATATGAACTCGGTGGCGCCGGATAGAAAGAATCGGTATGGCCGAGTTTGACTTTGGGTATAGGTCTTATGTGGGTGTGAGAAAGTAGTTGAGGGTTTTTGGAGCATATCACTAAGCATTTGAAGCAAGAGCCTCATTAAGCAACACCTCATCCCTCCTTGATAGTATTGGCTTTTCCTATAGACTCAATGTGATCTTGGATCACTAAAATGTAAAATGAAGAGTCTTGAGCTTTTGATCTTGAGCCAATCCTTTATCCTTGATATTTTAAGGGATCCACTTTCATCATCCATGCCATGCCATTCATTGAGCTTTCCTGAAATAATAGTCTTGGAATAGCATTAGCTCAATGAGCTATATGTTGTTATGAATTACCAAAACCACCTAGGGATAGTTGCACTTTCAGTGATGTTCAAGTATTAACTGTCCAGTTCAATTTCACCAATACCGGCAACAAACTTAAAATACATGGCTCAGGAAGTCACTAGAGATACTACCCATTTGATATTTTTGGTGGATTCTAACCCTGTTGTACTTAACATGCATGTCCATGTACTTACGCAGGGCCATAATGGCCGATGTTGTTGTTTGCCGTCGAGGTTAGCTGTATCCCATGTCTTACAGCATTTTACATCATTTGTGCAATTGCAGTTTAACTTCTACCATTTACTGGTTGCCTGTAGGTACACATGTCAGTGGCACTAATCCATGCTTCGACCCGGAGGAACAGCTCGCCTCCGCCGCCGCTGACTTTGGGCAGGCTCTGGCCAAGATGAAGTGCCCCAACAACTACCTCTCAGGACTTACCAAGTATGTACTCACCAGTTCAATCTTACCAATACCAGTTGCAATTAATGGCTATGTTTTTTATGGTTGATGTATTAAGCATGTTCTAGTAAACATGCCTAACATGTTTTAGCTACTTTCCCTACCTTTTTATAGACAACTGGGCCATTCTCTGCTCTGGTGGCACCTGCCTTGTAATGTTTAACTTTGCCAATTGCATTTTTATCAGTACCAGTTTCCATGGCTATTAAGCATGTTGCATTTAACAATTGAATCCATTTTTACACAGTTGTATTTCAATGGCTACAAACTTACAAAACATAACTTAGGATGCTATTAAGCCTGTTGCAATTAATAGTTGTATCCATTTTTTAATCTATCCCTTTGCTACCATGCTACTCTCTGCAATGAAGATATACTAGAGATGCTGCCCATTTGCTATTTTTGATGGATGCTAACCCTGTTGTACTTAACATGCCTTTCCATGTAATTATGTAGGGCCATAACGGGCGATGTTGTTGTTTGCCGTCGACCATAACAGTTGCATCCCATGTCTTACAGTATTTTACATCATTTGTGCAATTGCAGTTTGGCTTCTAACATTTACTTGCTTCTTGTAGGTACACATGTCGGGGGGCACTGATCCACGCTTCGACCTGGAGGAAGAGCTCGCCTCTGCCGCCGCTGACTTTGAGTGGGCTCTTGCCAAGATGAAGTGCCCCAGCAACTACCTCTCAAGACTCACCAAGTATGAACTCACTAGTTCAATCTTACCAATACCAGTTGCAATTAATGGCTATGTCTGTACGGTCGATGTATTAAGCATGTTGTAGTAAACATGCCTAACACGTTTTAGCTATTTTCCATACCTTTTTATTGACAACTAGGCCATTATCTTCTTTGGCAACACCTGCTTGTGATGTTTAACTCTTCCAATTGCATTTTTATCAGTACCGGTTTCAATGGCCATTAAGCATGTTGCAATTAACAGTTGTATCCATTTTTAACAGTTGTATTTCAATGGCTACAAACTTAGATAACATGAATTAAGATGTTGTTAAGCCTGTTCCAATTAACAGTTGTATCCATTTTTTATTCCACCCCTTTGCTACCGTGCTACTCTTTCGCAATGAAGATATCACTACAGATGCTGCCATTTTATTACCATTTGCTATTTTTCGTGTATGTTAACCATGTTGTAGTTAACATTGGCTTTTCATGTACTTACATAGGGCTACAATGGGTGATGTTGTTGTTTGCCGTCGAGGTTAGCTGCATCCCATGTCTTATACACCATCTATTCCTAAATATAAGTATTTTTAGAGATTCCAATATATACTACATAAGGAGCAAAATGAGTGAATCTAGATTCTTATCTAAGCTATATCTGTAATTCTATATACATCCGTATGTAGTTCATATTGAAATCTCTAAAAATACTTGTACTTAGGAATGTAGGTAGTTTTATTTTACATCCTTTGTGCAATCTCAGTTTAGCTTCTAACATTTACTGGTTGCTTGTAGGTACATATATGAGCGGTACTGATCCACGCTTCGATCCCTTTTGCGTATGGGGCAATGAGATATTCATGAACAATCATCAAGTGATGAAACTAAGAAAGATTGTTAGACGAAAGAAACATGTGATGGGAATTAAGCTCTTTATTTACACTTTGTCCAAGAAAACAGTGAACTTTAGGACGGTAAGTAATGTGTTGCCTTTTCCCCCTGCCCACAACAAGTTACTCTATTAGACCACATGATCTGATATTTTTCTCTTTCTAGTGGTTTTTGAAGCTATTTACTAATGATTACCTTGCAAACTACATGACCGGAGTCGAGGCAACTAAGGTTAAAGTATATAATTCATGCTACCATGATAATGTTCTAGAAGTCTTCCTGAAGGCGGTGAAGGATGGGCGGGCGATCGTCACAAGGGGTTGGACAAAAGTTGTTCGTGCCTATGGCATGCAGGAAGGCACATTATGGGCATTCCGCTTCTTCAACACCATCGGCTGCCAAAATGATTTACACTTGTGTCTTCACCTTTACCGCATGTAAATATTGTGGTTCATCATAGTTAATTGATGTCTAATCCTGTAATTACTAAACATATTGTACTGACAATTTTATTTATGGATTCATGGTTGAACCATTGTGCTAAGAATTTGAATTGCACGTTTCATATTTCAAAATTTCCAATTCAAATAATAAATTACAGCCAAAAATAAAAATATACAGGAGCGAATAAAATAATGTGCATGCGGTGAGAAAGAAAACAACGTGTGCGATGAAAAAAAGAGAACAGACGGTTCTTTGACGTGAAACATTTGCGAGGCCCGACGGACGCACACACGGTTTCGTCTCATATGCGTGTGCGATTCATGGTAATACAACAAGCATTTCAAACCAGTGTGCGTGTGTGATAGGAATACCATTCGCATACAGTTATGAAAATGGACACGTTGGCGTTAGTAGAGGCATCGCACACATTTTACATTCTTGAACCATGTCGATAACGTACCTATCACAAACATATCGACATATTAAATGTTGATGTCCACCTTTTTCACACGACTATAGTGGCATAATCATTTGGGATGTCTCTCTGATCAGAAACGTAACGTCGAGATGTAATGTGTGGGACTGGGGCGGCTTCTCATCTGTTTATTCTATGGTGATCGTTAGTAGCCGCTCACCCATCCCTTACGGTTTCTGGGTCGTGTGGGAAGGACCGCCCTTATCTCCCACAAGCACATGGCGACGGTTCCAAATGTCGTCGCGGAAAGGGGTTAAAAACCGTTTGTATAGCACCTTACGGTACCAGTGTAATCTCGCATACACCAAATATTTGCCGACGTATATTTCGGCTGAGGAGAGTTTGTTTTGGCGCCCACCGTGTATGAATCGGGGAGGGAGGTGAGAGGCGATCTCGGCCGGGGAGAAACTGTGTTTTGGTACCCACCGTGTATGAATCCGAGGAGATGAGAGGCAGAGGCGGTTATGTCACATTTGAGTGAAATTACAAGCCTACCCCTATCAGAACCTATAGAAATCGAGCCAATAGGCTTTGCCTGTCAGGCATAGGCAGTAATTTCCATCTCGCAGATTTTGGTTTTGGGCGGTTACTGCGAGTTTCCCCGCTTCGTTCAAATTTTTTTGCAGAGAAAGAGTGCACGGTTACCATGCCAACTCAATTCGAACCTAGTTTGTATTTTTTCGGGCATGATCCATTTTGTATTTGGATACAAATCTATGTACATCATTATATATATATATATATACACTTTCAAAAGCACAATAAAGAATTATACTCCTTTATATATAAAATATGATTTACAAATGCAATGATCTCAAAATCATAGGGTTGAATTCAAGTTTTTAAAATCAAATTATGTTCAACTTTGAATTCAAAATTTTGAAACCAAATTATGTTCAGCTCAAATGTCTGGATCGGTAATATCAATATATTAAATAACATATGCGCGTGCAAATTCAAATTAGTATGCATGTTTGATAGATCAATTTTGCATCGAGTATGAATTACATGTACCATCATCTAGAATTCAAATATTTGAATCCCTTTTATGTTGACATCTTCTATACACACAACTAAATATTTGAATCTTGTTTCATGCCCATCTCTCTCTAGGTCTCCCTCGTGTTCTCCTTCATGTAGCTATCACTCTGCTTTCTCCATCTTGCCCGCACGCTCACTACATGCTTCTCCCTTTCTTGCAAACATGGTCTCTCGCCATCTCCCTCAAGAAGTGTCACACTCTCTCTATCTTCATTGATTACATGGTTTTCATTATCTCTCACGTCTCTATCATTCTCTGGTATCACTATAGCTACCTAAGCTTTCTTTTTCACCGCCACACACGCACTCTCACTCATCTTTCACTTTGCCTTCCTCTCCAGGGTTCTCTCACACACCCTATATCTTTCTATATATGACTCATACCACTAAAATTACCTCCCCCGCACACACATCGTTTGTTGGGGTCTCCTTTCCGTCTTCATCTCTGTTCCAAAACTAACATTATTCATTTGTTTACCGACCAGAGACAAACTCTCTCTCTCTCTCTCTCTCTCTCTCTCTCCGCTCGCTCCCCCTCTCTCTCACACACACACAACTCCCGCTTTGGATCCCCCTACCGACTACCGTCTCTCTCTCTCACACACACCAAACTCTCGCTTTCGCACCCCCGGGTCGTATCCCTCTCACAAACATTGATCGACCAGCCTCTAGATAGGTTTATCCATCTACCGCACATTTTCGCTCCTTGTATCTATGTAGATATTCCGTCCCTTCTTCAGACACTGATGTCTACTACGCAACTTTATTCTTGTAGACTCGTGTTGGGCCTCCAAGCGCAGAGTTTTGTAGGACAGTAGCGATTTTCCCTCAAGTGGATGACCTAAGGTTTATCAATCCGTTGGAGGTGTAGGATGAATATGGTCTCTGTCAAACAACCCTGCAACCAAATACAAGAAAACTCTTGTGCCCCCAACACACCCAATACAATGGCAAATTGTATAGGTGCACTAGTTTGGCAAAGAGATGGTGATAAAAGTGTAATACATATGGTAGAAATGCATTTTTGTAATCTAAATAAATAACAAAAGCAACGTAGCAAGTGATAAACGGAGCATAAACGGTATTGCAATGCTTGAAAACAAGGCCAAGGGTTCGTACTTTCGCTAGTGCAATCTCGTAACAATGCTAATCTATTTGGATCACATAACCATCCCTCAACGTGCAACGAAGAATCACTCCAAAGTTCTTATCTAGCAGAGAACATAAGAACAAATTGTTCGTAGGGTATGAAACCACCTTAAAGTTATTCTTTCCGTTCGATCTATCCAAGAGCTTGTAATCTAAAATAATATCTATCCAAGATCTAATGTT
This sequence comes from Triticum dicoccoides, assembly GCF_002162155.2. Lineage (NCBI taxonomy): Eukaryota > Viridiplantae > Streptophyta > Magnoliopsida > Poales > Poaceae > Triticum > Triticum dicoccoides. Next base: position 419,837,368 of record NC_041393.1, read on the forward strand.
ACCTAGATACTCCATTGTCACCACAAGTATCTGTGAGTTAATTATACGATACGCATCAAACAATTTCAGATTCATAACACTCAACCCAACACAAAGAACCTCAAAGAGTGCCCCAAGATTTCTACCGGAGAAACAAAGAACAAAGATGAGAACGTGCATCAACCCCTATGCATAGATTACCCCAATGTCACCTCGGGAATCCGCGAGTTGAGTGCCAAAACATATATCAAGTGAATCAAAATAATACCCCACTGTCACCACGGGTATTCATATGCAAGACATATATCAAGTGCTCTCAAATCGAAAAAAGTATTCAATCCGGTAACAACGAAATCTCAAAGGGAAAACTCAATTCATCACAACAAGATAGAGAGGGTAAAACACATCAGATCCAACTATATTAACAAAGCCCGTGATACATCAAAATCGTGACATCTCAAGAACACGAGAGATAGAGAGAGAGAGATTAAACACATAGCTACTGGTACAAACCCTCAACCCCGAGGGTGGACTACTCCCTCCTCATCATGGCGGCCGCCGAGATGATGAAGATGGCCACCGGTGATGATTTCCCCCTCCGGCAGGGTGCCAGAATGGGTCTAGATTGGTTTTTCGTGTATACAAAGGCTTGTGGTGGCGGAACTTCTGATCTAGGGTTGCCCTAAGGGTTTTTGGAATATTTGACGATTCATAGGGAGAAGAGGCGGTTCGGGAGGCCACCGAGGTGGGCACAACCCACCAGGGTGCGCCTAGGCCCCCAGGCATGCCCAGTTGGGTTGTGCCCCCCCTCAGAGCACCCCTTTAGTTCTTCTTTGGCCCACTATATGTCTTCTGGTCCAAAACAATCTCCAAAAAGTTTTGCTGCGTTTGGACTCCGTTTGATATTGATTTCTTGCGATGTAAAAAACAAGCAAAAAACAGCAACTGACACTGGGCACTATGTCAACAGGTTAGTCCCAAAAACTGATATAAAGTTGCTATAAAACTATTTTAAAAATTCCAAGAATGATACGTATCTATAAGGCATTCCCTCGTTTATTTTTTCCTCCCACAAGATAAACAACTCATATAAATGCATCTTGATGTTTTGTGCAATGCATGGGCCTCTTGCAAGTAGTACGAAGAGAAGAGGAACACACACACACACACACAGTCTGTCTGTCGTTGTCTCGCACACATGAGAGTTATGTGAGGCATGATAAACAAATAAACCAATAGGTGCACGATTACTACATGCGCGGGGTACCTCGTACATTGTGGAGCGCACCTTTGTACGAATAGTCAGCTCGTGTGATAATTTGCTCCGTAGGAGTTGATGGTCGAGGACCACAGGTGATCGACCTGGAGGCGGTGGATCGCCAGTGGCCACTGATCGAGTTTCCACGTTTAAAATATCATTTTTAGCGAGGTAAGAGTTCCGATTTTCAATGGCGTGTTATACTATTTTTTAGAATCATTGGTACGGAGCGAAAATGGAATTCATCACAACTACTACCTCCGCCCTGGTTCACTAGTCCCCATCGTATTTTGGGTCAAAGTTTGTCCACGAGTTTTACTTGTAAAATGTTACTGCAAAATGAGATTTTCTTATCTCTTATCTCTTATATTTACTCTTATAGAAAACAGAGTTGGTGATGATGGTGTGCCTGCCATCCTGCAATATAGGCCGTCCGATCTATATTTGACGGATTTGAAGGAAACTATTAGAATTTACCCGCACTTCTCTCCACATTTGTAGGCCTTCCCTCGTTCCTCTTTTTCTCCCACAAGATAAACTACTCATACAAATGCATCTTGATGTTCCATGCAACGCACGGGCCTCTTGCTAGTATCCAAACAAAAAAGGACAGGAGGGAGTGATTGCTCTCACACGGACGCGACCTCTCACCGGCGCAGACATTGAATCAGCATGCCGGCCAAGAGGGCCCCACTTGTTGCATGACAGGCTGAACACGCCTGCTCGCCGCATTCAACTGGCTTCAGACTGCCCCGCCTACCTCCATTGAATCTAAGCGTGTGCCGGGCAGCCGGCAATACGTCCTCCCGCGAGCCAGCCGGTTGGCTCCTCTCGTCTGTCCGCTATTCAAACGAGGCCAGATGCCTGGCAAGAACTGCACCACACCGCTGCTCCCCACATCCTCCTTGCACCATTTTCTTCGCAGTCTCCATAGCATCCGGTGAGCAGGAAGACGAGTTCTCCGGCATAAAAGCCGGCTTGGTGCCCCAATGAGCCAGGCAACTCACTGCCCCACCTCCCTCCCTGCCACAGGCCGTTAGTACCATGGGCGAGGCTGCAGGCGGGCAAGCAGAGGAGCAAGCCGCTGCTCCAAGCTGGCCCCTTGTGCATCAACTCGACGCTCCAAGCCTGCTCGCAAAGGAGTGTCCAGTTGCTGCACGCTGGCACATGGGGGACCACAGTGTCCAGTGCACCGTGGTTGGCCGTGCCATCTGATGCAAACGTTGGCGGAACTGCGGCATGCTGGCGGAGGTGGCCAAGAAGTCTATGACCACCGCCAACACCGAGGAATAGTAGACCACAGGAGCCACCGCCACTCTGAACCCACGAATGCTATGACCATCGCGTCGCCGCCATAGACACCTGGTGTGTTCACTACTACAGGATGCTACTAATGCGACACTAAGATCAGAGACCCTTCGACAAAACTATGTGCGATGCAATAATCACAAACAACGGTGTAAAAAACCATCAAAAAAGGTGCAAAACATTTGCGATGACGGATGCATCAAACACGGTTCAGATTTTAGTTGCGTGTGCGATGCACGGCATATGGTTCAGTTCAATGAACTATTTGCGATGAGGAAGAAGAACAGAAACATGCAGCCAGATGAAGGCGGGTGTGATATATGGCATACAGTTCAGTCGAATTAACTATTTGTGATGAGGTGGAACAACAGAAATGGACAGCTAGATAAATGTGTGTGCGATTGATGGCATACGCTTCAGAAGGATTAACTGTTTGCAATTAGGCAACAGAACAAAAACGGTCAGCCAGATCAAAGATGTGTGCGATTGATGGCATACACTTCACACGAACGAACTATTTGCGATTATCCACAATAAACAGAAACAGTTAGACAGATCAACATGTGTGCGCTAGACGGGCACACATTATAATTAAAAGAAGCGTGCGCGATGGTAATAACGAGCGCGCACGGTTCTTGGAACAAGACGTGTGCTTGCCTATTGTGGTGCACCAAACTCCACGTACGTGGCCGAGAAAGCGTGCCCACGTTACACCGTCTGGAAATAGTGCCGCACTTAGAAATTATAGAACCGTCAATAAATTTTGAGCCTGCGTCCCGTCACCTTCCAAATTGCAAAACTTGTTCACATCGATCAAAACCAAAACGGTTTCCCACTTAGGAGCGTATTAGTACTCAGTTATAAATACTACTACTCCAAGATGACTGCATATTCCTCCTCAACTCCTCATCCACAAAAAACAAACAAGTCATTCATCATCATTCCCTTCCATCTGCCAAGGCCAGCGCGAGTTCTAGGTCGAGAGATTGCCACCAGTGAGAGGCGAGCATGGAAGCGGAAGCACGAGAGATGTCCCGCCTCGCCGCGAAAGCAGCCGACATGTCCCGCCGCGCGGTCCTAGCAACACAGAGGTCCCACTGTGCCGCCGAAGCAGCACGGAGGTCCCACCGCGCCATCAATGCAATAGACTGGTGCGGCCGCGCCGCGGAAGTAGCAAAGATGTCTGGCCGGGCCGCGGAAGTAGCAGAGATGTCCTCCCGCACCACTGCGGCCTAGGAAAATGTCTCGCGGGCAGGCGAGGACTCTTACAGGCGCATGCATGCGATCGTCCATAGCCAGATGGATCATATCTCTGGCTGGGCGAGGTTGCAGGACGACATGAAAGCCTCGTTTGAACAGGCTACCGGCGTCATCCGGCAACTAAGGGAGAGCAATGAGAAGCTCCAGGCCGAGTGCGACCTGCTGAGGGCGAAGATTGTTGAAAGTGCGAAGCAGCAGGAGGAGACCAGTGCCTTGTTGAAGAGGACCAGCATCATCGTCGAGAAACTTATGGACGATAATGTTATGCTGGGCATGAAGCGCAAAAGGCTGGTGGAGGAATCCGTGGATGCTCTCAAGCAGCATATTGAGCACAGGAAAGAGTTCATCACCGCTCGCCGCGGAGACTAGTTCCCTTAGCCTGCAGCAACGCATCAAAAAGTAGAGATCAGCGAGCCAGATCGTTGTCTTCCTTCTTCTTTTTCCCTTGGGTATTTTGGGCATTGCCGCATGTGGCTTTTTTTTAATTATGTTCCTAAATATGTAAGACAATTATTATCCACTATCACCATCCTATATTCATCATGCTTGTTATAAGTCGCAGTCGATGCTATATAGGTCCGTCGGATCTTACATCAAGATCCGTGCAAAACTTTCTTTTTAGCTTTTTATTTTTCTCTCTTAAATCTCAGTCTAGTGAGACATAGCCACGTTGTGAAACAGGGGCTCGGGTGCCATTAATGGAGACGTTGGGATGGAGGTGCATGGCAGATAGAGGTCAAAGGGCTCTCCTCCTGATGAGCACGCACAGGGGTCTGATCGCACGCCTCCCGTACTCAAATAGCTACCCCGCACGACACCTCCTAGTCAATAAAAAAGGGACGTGTGGCACCACGTAATTGGTAAGTAGAACGCCCACGGTTTCAATAATAGTTCTTTTTCCGATTTGTAACATGGCACTTGTTCCAAAATGACTTTGTTGATTTTTAATGTGTGCGCCTTTGCAAATCGGACAGGAAAATTACCACAGCATGTTGATGCCATGTCATGACACCATGCCAAGTTTCATGATTTTCAGGCGTGTTTTGGATTTACAGGAATTAAAAAATGAAGTTTCCCAATCTTTCCGGCCGAGCCACGACGTCGAGATGTTTGAATTACATTCTCATTTCTTGCATGGGACCTAGAAATTCACCCAAAGGACACACATGTGATTTTTCAACCAACTTTGTGCATTGGAGCATGTGCTTGTAGTTCAAATTTGAATTATGCACATTAAATGCCCAGAAATTCAATTAATGTATAAAAAGGCCAAACGAACCCGGAATAATTCCGAAATTTAGCATGATACTTCTTTTTGGTCTAATCTGCCTGTGTAAACATATTAAAGCGGGAGAAGGCAGTGTACGTATGTCGTTTCGCACACGGAGGTGACACGTTCCCTCTCGGAACCACGAGCCTTCTTGAGAGAAGCTTCGGTTTGCAGGAAACTTATACAAAGCTTGTCCCAATTCGGCCAAAAAATTTACTGCAGCATGTTGGTGCCATGTCATGACACCATGCGAAGTTTCATGATTTTCAGGCGTGTTTTGGATTTACATGAATTAAAAAACCAAGTTTCTCAATCTTTCCGGCCGAGCCACGATGCCCAGATGTTTGAATTTCATTCCCATTTCTTACAGGGGACCTAGAAATTCATCCAAGGACACACATGTGATTTTTCAACCAACTTTAGTGCACTGGAGCATGTGCTTGTAGTTCAAATTTGAATTATGCACATTAAATGCCCAGAAATTCAATTAATGTATAAAAAAGTCCAAACGAACACGAAATAATTCAAAATTTTAGCATGATACTTCTATTTGGCCTAATCTACCTGTGTAAACAAATTAAGGCGGGAGAAGGTAGTGTACGTATGTCATTTCGCACATGGAGGTGACACGTTCCCTCTCGGAACCACGAGCCTTCTTGAGAGAAGCTCTCGTTTGCAAGAAGCTTATACCAAAGCTTGTCCCAATTCGGCCAAAAAATTTACCGCAACATGTTGGTGCCATGTCATGACATCATGCCAAGTTTCATGTTTTTTAGGTGTGTTTTGGATTTACACGAATTAAAAAACCAAGTTTCTCAATCTTTCCGGCCGAGCCACGACGCCCAGATGTTTCAATTTCATTCCCATTTCTTGCATGGGACCTAGAAATTCACCTAACACATGTGATTTTTCAACCAACTTTGGTGCACTAGAGCATGGGCTTGTAGTTCAAATTTGAATTATGCACATTAAATGACCAGAAATTCTATAAAATGGCCAAACGAACCCGAAATAATTCCAAATTTTAGCACGATACCTCTATTTGGTCTAATCTTCTTGCGTAAAAAAATTAAGCGGGAGAAGGCAGTGTACGTATGTTGTTTCGCAAACGGAGGTGACACGTTCCACTCGGAATCACGAGTCTTCTTGAGAGAAGCTCCAGTTTGCAAGAAGCTTATACCAAAGCTTGTCCCAATTCGGCCAAAAAAATTACCGCAACATGTTGGTGCCATGTCATGACACCATGCCAAGTTTCATGATTTTCAGGTGTGTTTTGGATTTACATCAATTAAAAAACCAAGTTTCTCAATCTTTCCACCCGAGCCACGACGCCCAGATGTTTGAATTTCATTCCCATTTCTTCCATGGGACCTAGAAATTCACCCAAGGACACACATGTGATTTTTCAACCAACTTTGGTACATTGCAGCATGTGCTTGTAGTTCAAATTTGAATTATGCATATTAAATGACCAGAAATTCAATTAATGTATAAGAAAGTCCAAACGAACCCAGAATAATTCCAAATTTTAACACGGCACTCATATAGTTCTATGTTACCTTTGTAAAAAATAAGGGGGGAAGGCAGCGTATATCATTTCGAACATAAAGGTGACACGTCCCCCCTCGGGAACCACGAGTCTTCTCGAGAGAAGTTCCGATTTGCAAGAAGCTTATACCAAAAACTTGTCCAAATGCAGCAAAAAAAATTTACTACCACATGTTGGTGGAATGAAATGACACCATGCCAAGTTTCATGATTTTCAGGCGAGTTTTGAATCTCCAAGAATTTAAAAACCAAGTTTCTCAATGTTCCCGACCGAGCCACGACGCCCAGATGTTTGAATTTCATTCCCATTTCTTGCATGGGACCTATAAATTCACCCAAAGACACACATGTGATTTTTCAACAAACTTTGGGGCACTGGAGCATGTGCTTGTAGTTCAAATTTGAATTATGCACATTAAATGCCGAGAAACTCAATTAATCCATAAAAATACCAAACGAACCCAGAATAATTCCAAATTTAAACATGACACTCATGGAGTTCCATGTTCACTGTACATAAATCTTCTAGCAATTCAAACACCATCCTTTCCCTCTGTAACACCATTTTGTCTTTCAAAACATAGTGAAAAAATCAGTACCACAAATAGTTTACTAGAAAGAATCGTGTGGGGTGTGATATAAAATATCTTGGCGCACCGTCTTGTCTGGCTTAAGCAGGAAACTTCGTCGTCTATAGTCCACCGCCCCCTCTTGAACCACACTTGCGCACTAGTTTCTCGCGGCACCGAACGAAATTTTTTTGCCACCGCGGAAATATCTATCTCCCCGCCCCCTTCCTCCCACCAAAAGTCACACTTCCACTGTTCCTCCTTGCTTTCCAAGCTCAAACCTTCACTACTGCTTACTGGGAGCTCATCCTCCTCGCCGGCGACCCTTCTTCTTGCAGCACCGCCTCCTCGTCGGCTACCCTTCTTCTTGCAGCGCTGCCTCCTCACCGGCGACCCTTCTTCTTGCAGCACCGCCTCCTCGTTTGTGACCCTTCTTCTTCCTGCGCGGCATCCTCACCACCGACCCTTCTTCTTTCTGTGCGACCTCGTCGGTATGGTCAGGTAATCCACACCCCACCCACACCATCCTCCTCCTTTCCCGTCCCACATGCCCCGACCGATGGTGCAACACCTCCCACGGAAATCACTGTCCCCCTCCTCCAATTGAGCGCCGCGCACAGCCATTTCGCATGTAGTATAATGTGGAGCTCAGTAGCATCTGCCAGTGGAGAAGAAAATTGCGGCCGCACGCACGCACGAGGTCGCTATGGCTGCCATGCGTGTGATACGTCTCCAACGTATCTACTTTTCCAAACACTTTTGCCCTTGTTTTGGACTCTAACTTGCATGATTTCAATGAAACTAACCCGGACTGACGTTGTTTTCAGCAGAACTGCCATGATGTTGTTTTATGTGTAGCAAGCAAAAGTTCTCGGAATGTCCTGAAAATCCACGGAGGCACTTTTTGGAAAATATAAAAAATACTGGCGAAAGAATCAAGACCAGGGGGGCCACACCCTATCCACGAGGGTGGGGGCGTGCCCTCCCCCCTGGGCGCGCCTCTTGTCTCATGGGCCCCCTGAGGCTCTGCCGACCTCAACTCCAACTCCATATATTCCGTCTCATGGAGAAAAAAGTCAGAGAGAAAGTTTCATCGCGTTTTACGATACGGAACCACCGCCAAGCCCTAATCTCTCTCGGGAGGGCTGATCTGGAGTCTGTTCGAGGCTCCGGAGAGGGGGATTCGTCGTCGTCGTCATCATCACCCATCCTCCATCACCAATTTCATGATGCTCACCGCCGTGCTTGAGTAATTCCATCGTAGGCTTGCGGGACTATGATGGGTTGGATGAGATTTACCATGTAATCAAGTTAGTTTTGTTAGGGTTTGATCCCTAGTATCCACTATGTTCTGAGATTGATGTTGCTCTGACTTTGCTATGCTTAATGCTTGTCACTAGGGCCCGAGTGCCATGATTTCAGATCTGATCCTATTATGTTTTCATAAATATGTGTGTGTTCTTGATCCTATCTTGCAAGTCTATAGTCACCTATTATGTGTTATGATCCGACAACCCCGAAGTCACAATACTCGAGATACTTCTCGGTGATGACCATAGTTTGAGGAGTTGATGTATTCACTATGTGCTAATGCTTTGTTCTAGTTCTCTATTAAAAGGAGGCCTTAATATCCTTAGTTTCCACTAGGACCCCGCTGCCACAGGAGGGTAGGACAAAACATGTCATGCAAGTTCTTTTCCATAAGCATGTATGACTATTTACGGAATACATGCCTACATTACATTGATGAATTGGAGCTAGTTCTATGTCACCCTATGTTATAGCTATTACATGAGGAATCGCATCCGACATAATTATCCATCACTGATCCATTGCCTACGAGCTTTTCACATATTGTTCTTCCCTTATTTACTTTTCCGTTCCTATTATTACAATCACTACAAAACCCAAAAACATTACTTTTGCTACCGTTACCTTTATTATCATACTACTTTGCTGCAGATACTAAGTTATCCAGGTGTGGTTGAATTGACAACTCAACTGCTAATACTCAAGAATAATCTTTGGCCCCCCTTGTGTCGAATCAATAAATTTGGGTTGAAACTTTACCCTCAAAAGCTATTGCGATCCCCTACACTTGTGGGTTATCAGCGTGCTGACCGCCAAATCTTCGAGGAGCACCTCGTCTTCGAGGCCACCATCGACACCGCCATGCAGTTGTCTACTTTAAAATACAGTTTGTGCTGTTTTCTCGAGGCCACCGCCAATGCCTTCCATTGATTTGTCTTCTGTAATGTTAATATGCAATCTGATGTTCAGTTTACTGTTTGGTCCTCTCAAATGTAATGTTCAATTAACACTTTGGTCCTCTAAAATGTAATTTTCAGTTAACAGTTTGGTCCAACAATTGCTACATTTCGTAGTAGTGTTCTCAAGCATTCTTTTTTTGTTAACTGTCTTATCTTCTAGTACATGTTTCTATTCTGCAATGTCGTGCTTAGTTAACTATTTTTGTTCATTTGGTCCGCTGTCCATTTAACTGTTTGGTTCAGTTCTGCAATTTGATTTTCATTTGCTGCGGGTACAATTTTGTATTGTTACGCATGTGAAATATATCGAATTTTTTGTTGTACTCAATAAATATTCTATTGATAGTATGACAAATCTTAGTTAACCTGATCAAGATCTTCCTTATGTGTGTTGCAGGGAAAGAATAGGAGACACTGCGGTTTACCATCAAGGTTTGTTCAAGCATGGTCCTTTGGCTAATAGCACATTATTGTGCAGTTGCAGGAATCATTCTAATATTTAGGTTTCTTACAATTTGGTCTTGCACATGTAGGTCCTGCTATCAGAGGCTTAGACCCACTGTTCGACCCATTTTGCATATGGGGAAATGAGATGTCCATGAATATCAATCAAGTTAAGAAACTCGGAAAAATTGTTAGGCTGAAGAAACTTGCGAAGAACAACAGCAAGATCTTTGTTTGCACAATGAAGAAGACATCAGTCAACTATAGTATGGTACTAACTCTTTTACCTCATTTTTACCCTTGCGCCATCAGTCAACTATAGGATGGTACTAACTCTTTTACCTTGTTTGCATATCTTTGTTTTCAGTACTTTTCAAAGCAGTTCACCAATGATTACCTCTCAAACCACCTGCATGGTCAAGAGGCGAGGAAGGTATTCATTCAACACCCACAGTACAATATTGAAGTCTTGCTGAAGAGGACGAAGGTTGGGCGGGCAATTATCCATAGCCACTGGCCTAAAGTTGAAAGGACATTCAACATCACTGAAGGCTCAACATTTTCCTTCCCCTTCTGAAGTTTCTCAGATGAGATTCATCTGTCTATTTACCGTGTATGATGCTACTTTCCAAAGGTTTTTGATGTTGCATGTGAAACTTGGTGTTGTTGTGTAATGGCGGAGCTGAGTGCTGAATCTATCTGATGTAGTTTGATTATGAAATCCTAGTTGCTGTTATACAGATATGAAATATCTGCTATGCCTTTATAAGAAATATCAATTTGATTAGTACATGGATTATCAATAATAGGCTAATTACCCTGCTTATTGGGGTTTTCTATTGCAGACGGTTACTCAGACATCACCATGGGAGATGAACTCAAACAACACACACGGTTTCTAGAAAGTAGGCGTGCTCGATCAAATAACAATTACGCACGGCTTCCGGCAGAGAATTGTTTGCGTTAGGCCACCTTGCACAAACGTTTCCACACAAAAAACTGTGTGTGATACACATACGAGCGGAAATGTTTTTCTGGGATTTACCGTGTGGGATGTACATACAAATGGAAACAATTGGGTTTCGATGCCCCACCAGATTGCACACGAACTAATTTGGCCCCAGCCAGTGTGCCAGGAGGGCCTATCCCCGACGGTTTCTGGGTCGTGTAGGAAGGACCCCCCTATCGCCCACACTCACTTGGCGACGGTTCCAAACAACATCGCGGAAAGGGGTTAAAAACCGTTTGCATAGCACCTTACGGTACCAATGGTTGCCCGGTTTGGCTCAAAACATCGTGACCTCAGCCGCGGCCGGCATTACAAATGATACCTGCTTCCAGAAGTTATTCGCGTTTAGTCAAAAAAATTCCAAAATACAATTAATTACGTATGGTCTTGACATGTTGTGCTCGCACTGGTAGTAGGAACTAGAGATTTTTCTTTATTTCTAACTCTCCTCATATTTTTTTGGCTTTAAAGTGAACCATGCTTGTGGACATTACCTATGAATGTGCAGATATCTGTGAACATGAGTTTGACGTGGAAGTCGAACTTGGAATGTTGGGCTTGCCTATGAACTATACCATGTCCAATGGTTCATTTGTTATTGTTTGGAAAGTAATGGCTGTTATTACATGACCCGAAAAAATTATTTTGTGCCACATCAGTCGATGCACGGACATCACAAGAGGCATGCTGAATGGATAAACATTTGAACCTATCTATTATGAATGAAAATTGTATTGACAATAGCTATAGATAGCAGGAGATGCCTGGCCTGCTCTGCCTCTGCTAGCTTCTCTCTGGCTTCTTCCATCTCTTCTTTGGCTTGGGTGAAGAGAGCATCAGATTGCTCCTTTCGCTTCTTCGGGAACTCAGCTACATTCTCAAGGGCTACTGCATGCTTTCTTTCAGCCTTTACTAGAGCCACGAGGACACGAACAATTGACGACTCCACCTGGCTTGTGTGTAATCCAGCATCATCTGGGAATTTGCACCTTGTGTCTCATCCATCTTAATTAGGGAACGGGCACCTTGTGTGTAATCCAACCTCATTTTGGAAACATGATCTTGAGGCTGACCATACTTCCCTCCTTGCAGGAACTGCATCCTGACATGAAGGTACTTATTTTTTAGATCAATAGTCAGAGTTACCCAGATCCATCAAGTAGAAGCCAGATAAACAGGACTCGGAGAAGTGAATTCAAAAGGAGAAATATAAAAATAGACTCCAAGGTGAGAACACCCACTTCCTACATCAAGCTAAAACCAAGAGAATTAGGACGATTAAGACTCTTCTTGTTACACATCAAAGAACACGAGGCTAAGAGAAATAGAGACTACAAGATATACACATTGAAGAACACGAGGCTAAACGAAAGTAATTGAAAGGATGTTACTTACAAAGCTCGTTTTACAGGTTCGGTGCAGCTCCTCTTTAACTTGCCACGTTCCTTGAAGATGTCCCCAATATCCCGTGTTTGGTCTTCATTGCTCCTCTACATGTTCGCATTCATAGTTTAAAATCTCAACATGGCAAGAAAAATATAGTAATACTCACGCATCTTGTGGGCAACATTAAAGAAGTCATCTGCCATGTTAGAGCATCACCAACAGGCGCGCAATGCACGACACGTTAAAAAGCGTTTACAGCGCCGGAATATTCAGTTTTTGTGGGCCGCAGAGTGCTGGCTCCAGCGGCCGCTGCAAAAAATTGCGCGCGTGCCGCTCCAGCAGACGCGCTATATTTTTTTCTCCTTTCTACTCTGACTCGATACACATTCGACTCCGAGTTGATACTCGCATAGATAGATACATAGATAGTTCTCAGCATAGATATAGCATAGATAGATAAAAAATAGATAGTTCAACTACTCCTCATTGTCCGACTCCGCCTCGGTGATGTCCTCCTCTGACGTCTCAATGAAGGCGTCAAGATACCGATCGTCGTCGGAGTCCCAGGGCGACGCTGCTGCTGGCTTGATGTTGAATTGAGCGTCCGCCTTTCGCGTACTTCTGTCCTCGCGATAGGCGGCTCACTCCGCCCTGCTCTTCTCCCTCTCCGCCCTCTTTGCACATAGAACTTGCGCTCGTTGATGATGCCGGTTGTCGCGATGATCCTCGTCAGTCATAAGCCGCGGGGGAGGCACGAGCTCTTGCACCCACTCCCGCATCGGCACATTGGGGAAGTTCATGTCCCTACGAGGCCGTCAGAGGCGCCACGCAGCCGTGTCGTACACGCGGGTGGCCTCGTGGGCGGTGTCGAAATTACCGATGCCGAGGCGCATCTCGCCGAACCAGATCTCGGCAGAGAAGGCGCCGGAGGTGCACACACAGACACCGCGGTAGGCCCAAGTTTCCTGGTGGCATGGTGGTGCGGTGGTGGCGAGGCGAGAAAGAGTGGCGACGAGGTGAGGAAGAGCAGGGAGAGAGCGGTGGCGAGGCACAGAGCAGTTGGAGGGCGCGTGATTTTACAAAGTGCGGGGCCAAAACTAGCGCGCGCCTGACCGCTTTTTCCTGCGTGCCCGCGATCATTTCCCAGAGTCCCTGCTATCTCTACTCTTATAAAAACAGAGTATGATGGTGTACTTGCCATCCTGTAATATAGGCCGCCCGATTTATATCTGGAGGATAGGAAGAAAACTATGACAATTTTGCAAAAAGATACCCACAGCCCTCTCCACATTTGCAAATAAGGCCTTCCCTAATTCATCCTTTTCTCCCACATGATAAACTACTCATACAAATGCATCTTGATGTTCCGTGCAATGCATGGGCATCTTGCTAGTTCTAAAAACTTTCCATCATTTGCCACACTACTAGTTGTAGATGAAGAACCTACCAAAGCACAGCGCAATACAGGAGCGACGCACAATTAAAAGGTCATATTCAGTTGGACAATTCAAGATATAACCAATTACTTTTTCAAAACAATAGCAACTAGGAAATTTGAAGGGTAGGTATGCACAAAATTGCAACTGCACATGTAATGCTAAGAGATTCAATGTACACATTACCAATCGAGGAGGAGTACAATGGTCGCGGCGGCGTCTGTGCATCATGGTCGGCAACAGGAGTCAATTCATTGTCTGCGACGGTGGTGCTTCTACACTTGGTGTCGGCTTCCGGGAAGAAGATCCGAGATCGGGGAAGACAGTGCAGGGGAAGAGGCTCCATGTACGACGAAGACAGTGGACTGGCTCCAGTACGGTATACGATATCATCAATGAGGTAGATGCGCTGCGGTGGGCGAGTGCGCCGATGAAGAAGGGGAGTAGCATGAATGTTGTGGTGCCATGGAGAAGTCTATTTTGCAATGGGGGATAGAAAATAGGGAGTATTCAGGTGTAATACTCTGGGTGCCGGGGTGGGGTTTGATGTCTACTACACAACCTTCTTCTTGTAGATGTTGTTGGGCCTGCAAGTGCATAGGTTTGTAGGACAGTAGCAAATTTCCCTCAAGTGGATGACCTAAGGTTTATCAATCTGCGAGAGGCGTAGGAGGAAGATGGTCTCTCTCAAACAACCCTGCAACCAAATAACAAAAAGTCTCTTGTGTCCCCAACACACCCAATACAATGGTAAATTGTATAGGTGCACTAGTTCGGTGAAGATATGAAGATACAAGTGCAAAATAGATAGTAGATATAGGTTTTTGTAATCTGAAAATATAAGAACAGCAAGGTAACTAATGGTAAAAGTGAGCGTAAAAGGTATTGCAATGATAGAAACAAGGCCTAGGGTTCATACTTTCACTAGTGCAAGTTCTCTCAACAATAATAACATAGATAGAACATATGACAAGCCCTCAACATGCAACAAAGAGTCACTCCAAAGCCACTAATAGCGGAGAACAAATGTAGAGATTATGGTCGGGTACGAAACCACCACAAAGCTATTCTTTAGGATCGATCTATAAAAGAGTTCGTACTAGAATAACACCTTAAGATACAAATCAACCAAAACCCTAATGTCACCTAGATACTCAATTGTCACCTCAAGTATCCGTGGGCATGATTATACGATATGCATCACACAATCTCAGATTCATCCAACCAACATAAAAGTACTTCAAAGAGTGCCCCAAAGCTACTACCGGACAGTCAAGAACGTGTGCCAACCCCTATGCATAGGTTCCCAAGTGTCACGAAACCCGCAAGTTGATCACCAAAACATACATCAAGTGGATCAATAGAATAACCCATTGTCACCATGCAAGACATACATCAAGTGTTCATAAAAGACTCAATCCGATAAGATAACTTCAAAAGGGGAAACTCAATTCATCACAAGAGAGTAGAGGGGAGAAACATCATAAGACCCAACTACAATAGCAAAGCTCGGGATACATCAAGATCGTGCCATAGAGGGAACACGAGAGAGAACACGAGAGAGAACACACGAGAGAGAGACCAAACACATAGCTACTAGTACATACCCTCAGCCTCGAGGGTGAACTACTCCATCCTCGTCATGGATAGCGCCGGGATGATGAAGATGGCCTCCGGTGATGGGATCCCCCTCCGACAGGGTGCCGAAACGGGGCCCCGATTGGTTTTTGGTGGCTACAGAGGCTTGCAGCAGCGGAACTCCCGATCTATCTTCTGTTCTGGAAGTTTTAGGGTACGTAGGTATATATGGGTGCAGGGAGAACGTCGGTGGAGCTATGGGGGCCCCACGAGGCAGGGGGGCGCGCCCAGGGGGGAAGGGCGCGCCCCCCACCCTCGTGAGCACCTCCCGTATCTTCTGACGTGGGGTCCAAGTCCATCAGGTGGGTTTCCTTCCAAAAATAACTTCTCCAGTTGATTTCGTCCCGTTTGAACTCCGTCTGATATTCCTTTTCCTCGAAACACTGAAATAGGCATAAAACAGCAAATCTGGGTTGGGCCTCCGGTTAATAGGTTAGTCCCAAAAATAATATAAAAGTGGATAATAAAGCCCAATATTGCCTAAAACAGTAGATAAAGTAGCATGGAGCAATCAAAAATTATAGATACGTTGGAGATGTATCAAGCATCCCCAAGCTTAATTCCTGCTCGTCCTCGAGTAGGTAAATGATAAAAAAGAATTTTTGATGCGGAGTGATACTTTGGCATAATTTCAATGTAAATCTCCTTAATTGTGATATGAATATTCAGATCTGAAAGATTTAAGACAAAAGTTCATATTGACACAGAAATAATAATACTTCAAGCATACTAACTAAGCAATTATGTCATCTCAAAATAACATGGCCAAAGAAAGTTCATCCCTACAAAATCATATGGTTAGGCTATGCTTCATTTTCGTCACACAAAGATGTTCCCAACTTCTATACCCCCGATGACAAGCCAAGCAATTGTTTCACACTCAAATAATCTCAAACTCTTTCAACCTTCACGCAATACATGAGCGCGAGCCATGGATATAGCACTATGGGTGGAATAGAATATGATGATGGGGATTGTGTGAGAAGACAAAAAAAGGAGAAAGTCTCATATTGACGAGGATAATCAACGGGCTATGGAGATGCCCATCAATTGATGTCAACATGAGTAGTAGGGATTGCCATGCAACGGATGCACTAGAGCTATGAATGCTCAACAAAAGAAAACTAAGTGGGTGTGCATCCAACTTGCATGCTCACGAAGACCTAGGGCACTTTGAGGAAGCCCATCATTGGAATATACAAGCCAAGTTCTATAATGAAAAATTCCCCACTAGTATAAACAAGACAAATATATGAAAAACATGGTGCTACTTTGAAGCACAAATATATGAGACTCACTACATGAAGAACAAGGTGCTACTTTGAAGCACAAGTGTGGTAAAAGGATAGTAACATTGCCCCTTCTCTCTTTTTGTCTCATTTTTTTATTATATATTTTTTGGTGGGCTTCTTTGGCCTCTTTTTTTCCTCTTTTTTTATTTTTTTATTTGGGCTTCTTTGGCCTCTTTTTTTGTAAAGTCCGGAGTCTCATCCCGACTTGTGGGGGAATCATAGTCTCCATCATCCTTTTCCTCACTAGGGCAATGCTCTAATAATGATGATCATCACACTTTTATTTTTCTTACAACTCGATATTTAGAACAAAGATATGACTCTATATGAATGCCTCTGGCGGTGTACTGGGATGGTGCAATGAATCAAGAGTGACATGTATGAAAAATAATGCATGGTGGCTTTGCCACAAATACGATGTCAACTACATGATCATGCAATGGCAATATGACAAAAGTAAAGGATGTCATGATAATGATGATGGAAGTTGCATGGCAATATATCTCGGAATGGCTATGGAAATGCCATAATAGGTAGGTATGGTGGATGTTTTGAGGAAGATAGAAGGAGGTTTATGTGTGAAAGAGCATATCATATCACAGGGTTTGGATGCACCGGCAAAGTTTGCTCCAACTCTCAATGTGAGAAAGGGCAATGCACGGTACCGAAGAGGCTAGCAAATGCGGAAAGGTAAAAGTGTGTATGATCCATGGACTCAACATTAGTCAAAAGAACTCATATACTTATTGCAAAAATCTATAAGCCATCAAAAATCAAGTACTATGCACAATGCTCCTAGGGGGATAGATTGGTAGGAAAAGACCATCGCTCGTCCCCGACCGCCACTCATAAGGATGCACAAGCCAGGTACACTTCATGCTTCCAATTTGTTACACAACTTTACCCATACGTGCATGCTACGGGACTCACAAACTTCAACAAAAATATTTCTCAAATTCACAACTACTCAACTAGCACGACTTTGATATTATTACCTCCATAACTTAAAACAATTATTAAGCATTAAATTTATCTTAGTATTCAATTCACTCAAAAGAATTTTCACATATCTTGAACACTAAGTATATTAACATTAAGCAAATTACCATGCTATTAATGACTCTCAAAATAATCTAAGTGAAGCATCAGAGATCAAATTTCTTTAAACAGATCCACCACCGTGCTCTAAAAGATCTGAGTGAAGTACTAGAGCAAAAATTATCACGCTCAAAAAGATATAAGTGAAGCACATAGAGTATTCTAGCAAATTCCAATTTGTGTAAGGCTCTCTCTCATTAAAGAATTTCAGATCTTGATACTTTAATCAAAACAGCAAGAAAAGCTAAAGAAAACTATATTGCAAGGATAGCACAACTCATTTGAAGAAGCAAAAAACTTAGGCTCAACCGATACTAACCGATAGTTGTTGAAGAAGAAAGGTGGGATGCCTACCGGGGCATCCCCAAGCTTAGATGCTTGAGACTTCTTGAAATATTATCTTGGGGTTCCCTGGGCATCCCCAAGCTTGAACTTTTGTGTCTCCTTAATTCCTCTCATATCATGGTTTCTCTTTTTATCAAAAGCTTCATTCACAACAAACTCAACAAGAACTCGTGAGATATGTTAGTATAAACCAATGCAAAACCTTATCATTTTCTACTGTAACAAATCACTAAAATTATTATTCAACATTGAATACTAAATGCCTCTGCATATTTAATACTCCTATCATCAAATAGAATCATTAAACAAGCAAACATATGCAAACAATGCAACCATAACAGCAATCTGTCAAAACAGTACAGTCTGTAAAGAATGCAAGAGTATCAATACTTCCCTGACTCCAAAAATTATGAACTAAAATTACCACTGTAATAAATTTATCAGAGCTCAATATGCAAAAAGATTCAACATTATACCGCTCTCTGACTTTTCTAGGGAATTTTTGCAACAGCGGTAAACTTTCTGTTTTCAAACAGCAACATGCAAACTAGCAAAATAAGCATGGAAAAGGCTATCCTTGACTTTTTTATTGAAACTAAAGAGGAAAAACATTATTATAACTAACATAAAGCAAACACTAACAATAGAAATTGATGCTCCAAGCAAAACACATATCATGTGGCGAATAAAAATATAGCTCCAAGTAAAGTTACCGATGAACGAAGACGAAAGAGGGGATGCCTTCCGGGGGCATCCCCAAGCTTAGGCTCTTGGTTGTCCTTGAATATTACCTTGGGGTGCCTTGGGCATCCCCAAGCTTAGGCTCTTGCCACTCATTATTCCATAGTCCATCGAATCTTTACCCAAAACTTGAAAACTTCAACCACACAAAACTCAAAACAAAACTCGTAAGCTCTGTTAGTATAAGAAAATAAAACCACCACTTAGGTACTGTAATGAACTCATTCTAAATTCATATTGATGTAATATCTACTGTACTCCAACTTATCTATGGTTCATACCCTCCGATACTACTCATAGATTCATCAAAATAAGCAAACAACACATAGAAAACAGAATCTGTCAAAAACAGAACAGTCTTTAGTAATCTGTATAAAACGTATACTTATGGAACCCCAAAAATTATGAAATAAATTTATGGACCTGAGTAATTTGTCTATTAATCATCTGCAAAAAGAATCAACCTAAAAGCACTCCCAGTAAAAAATGGAAGCTATTCTCGTGAGTGCAAAAGTTTCTGTTTTTCACAGCAAGATCACATAAACTTCACCCAAGTCTTCCCAAAGGTTCTACTTGGCACTTTATTGAAACAAAAAGCTATAAAACATGATTACTACAGTAGCATAATCATGTGAACACACAAAAACAGTAAGGATAAATACTGGGTTGTCTCCCAACAAGTGTTTTTCTTTAATGCCTTTCTAGCTAGGCATGATGATGACAATGATGCTCACAAAAAAGATAAGAACTGAAGCATAACGGGAGCATCATGAAGCATATGACTAGCACATTTAAGCCTAACCCACTTCCTATGCATAGGGATTTTGTGAGCAAATAACTTATGGGAACAATAATCAACTAGCATAGGATGGCACAACAAGCATAGCTTCAAGAATTTAAGCATATAGAGAGGAAACTTGACATTATTGCACTTCCTACAAGCATATGTTCCTCCCTCATAATAATTTTCAGTAGCATCGTGAATGAATTCAACAATATAACCAGCACCTAAAGCATTCTTTTCATGATATACAAGCATAGAAAATTGTCTACCCTCCACATAAGCAAACTTTTTCTTTATAGCATACGTATCATCACAATAATCATCATAAATAGGAGGCATGCTTTCATCATAGTAAATTTGCTCATCAAAGCTTGGGGGACAAAAAATATCATCTCCATCAAACATATCTTCCCCAAGCTTGTGGCTTTGCATATCATTAGCATCATGGATATTCAAGGAATTCATACTAACAACATTGCAATCATGCTCATCATTCAAAAATTTAGTACCAAACATTCTATAGATTTCTTCTTCAAGCACTTGAGCACAATTATCCTTTCGATCATACTCACGAAAGATATTAAAAAGGTGAAGTGTTTGAGACAAACGCAATTCCATTTTTTGTAGTTTTCTTTTTATAAACTAAACTGATGATAAAACAAGAAACAAAAAGATTCGATTGCAAGATCTAAAGATATACCTTCACTTACCTAGCCTCCTCAGCAACAGCGCCAGAAAAGAGCTTGATGTCTACTACACAACCTTCTTCTTGTAGATGTTGTTGGGCCTGCAAGTGCACAGGTTTGTAGGACAGTAGCAAATTTCCCTCAAGTGGATGACCTAAGGTTTATCAATCCGCGAGAGGCGTAGGATGAAGATGGTCTCTCTCAAACAACCTTGCAACCAAATAACAAAAAGTCTCTTGTGTCCCCAACACACCCAATACAATGGTAAATTGTATAGGTGCACTAGTTCGGCGAAGAGATGAAGATACAAGTGCAAAATAGATAGTATATATAGGTTTTTGTAATCTGAAAATATAAAAACAGTAAGGTAACTAACGGTAAAAGTGAGCGTAAACGGTATTGCAATGATAGGAAACAAGGCCTAGGGTTCATACTTTCACTAGTGCAAGTTCTCTCAACAATAATAACATAGATAGAACATATGACAAGCCCTCAACATGCAAAAAAGAGTCACTCCAAAGCCACTAATAGTGGAGAACAAACATAGAGATTATGGTCGGGTACGAAACCACCACAGAGCTATTCTTTCGGATCGATCTATAAAAGAGTTCGTACTAGAATAACACCTTAAGATACAAATCAACCAAAACCCTAATATCACCTAGATACTCTATTGTCACCTCAAGTATCCGTGGGCATGATTTTACGATATGCATCACACAATCTCAGATTCATCCAACCAACATAAAAGTACTTCAAAGAGTGCCCCAAAGCTACTACCGGACAGTCAAGAACGTGTGCCAACCCCTATGCATAGGTTCCCAAGTGTCACGAAACCCACAAGTTGATCACCAAAACATACATCAAGTGGATCAATAGAATAACCCATTGTCACCACGGTTATCCCACGCAAGACATACATCAAGTGTTCATAAAAGACTCAATCCGATAAGATAACTTCAAAAGGGGAAACTCAATTCATCATAGGAGAGTAGAGGGGAGAAACATCATAAGATCCAACTACAATAGCAAAGCTCGGGATACATCAAGATCGTGCCATAGAGGGAACACGAGAGAGAACACGAGAGAGAGAGATCAAACACATAGCTACTAGTACATACCCTCAGCCCCGAGGGTGAACTACTCCATCCTCGTCATGGATAGCGCCGGGATGATGAAGATGGCCTCCGGTGATGGGATCCCCCTCCGGCAGGGTGTCGGAACGGGGTCCCGATTGGTTTTTGGTGGCTACAGAGGCTTGCGGCGGCGGAACTCCCGATCTATCTTCCGTTCTGGAAGTTTTAGGATACGTAGGTATATATGGGTGCAGGGAGAACGTCGGTGGAGCTACGGGGGCCCCACGAGGCAGACGCGCCCCCCACCCTCGTGAGCACCTCCCGTATCTTCTGACGTGGGGTCCAAGTCCATCAGGTGGGTTTCCTTCCAAAAATAACTTCTCCAGTTGATTTCGTTCCGTTTTGACTCCGTCTGATATTCCTTTTCCTCGAAACACTGAAATAGGCATAAAACAGCAAATCTGGGCTGGGCCTCCGGTTAATAGGTTAGTCCCAAAAATAATATAAAAGTGGAGAATAAAGCCCAATATTGCCTAAAACAGTAGATAAAGTAGCATGGAGCAATCAAAAATTATAGATACGTTGGAGACATATTAGGGTTGGCTGGGTAGGTGAACCTGAAGTTACTAGAACATCCCCCTACCCACTAGCATCCATAGGCCTGTTACGAAGGGTATGATGGTAGCTTCGCACTGCTCGAATCAGGGTCGCAGGAGATTTTCCTGCCGACCTCAAAATTTTGTAACACTGGACTCCCCGTCTAGTGTGTTGGGTGATTGGGCTAAGCAACTAGCGAGTAGTACTAGTAACTACAAGTACTCCCTCCTTTTTTATTAACTCTGCTTATTAGGTTTGACCAAAGTCAAACTTCCTAAAGTTTGACCAAGATTATAGAAAAATATGAACATTTACCATAACAAATATGTATGATGTGAAAGTACATTCAATAATGAATCTAATGGTATTTATTTGTTATTGTATATGTTAATATTTTTTGTTATAAACTTTGTGAGAGTTTAGAAAACTTGACTTTGACCAATGCTAATACGCGGACTTAAATAAAAAAAGAGGGAGTACATATTTGTTTTCTTAGTTTGTAGTGGAATTAATCATTTGTTTTAATCGTGAAATAAATATATTAAGCTACTAACTTCGAATGTAATGGTTTATATAATTCAATAGTTAGAATCATTGTTGAATTCCAAGATGTATATCAAGTCTATAATACTTCACAATATGCTCAAACTCACATAATTCCAATCAAATAAAAATCTAAATGCATTTCATATTTATTACTTTGTAGGATGCAACAAAACCAACCATAACTCTACATGATCCATTACAAAGCAACATTTTGAACACATCGCACTGTGTGAATGAAACATGTAGAGAGAGCTTGTGAAGATGGAGCAATGGCGGGAGAGAGATGTGTGCGCTAACACACAAGATATACACCCCATGTAAGTAAGAGAAATAGGGCAAGAAAGATTGTATGTATGTGGGAGAGAGAGTAGGAGACCAACCTCATGAGAGAGTGAGAGAGACGAAGAAGTTAGGTCTGTGAGAAAGATGGAGACATGTAATATACGTGAGATGCGTGTGCATCCGGATTTTGTACATGTGGAAGGAGAAGAGACAACGGGTTTGATGAGAGAGCTGGAAAAACATGGATGAGAGGGGAAAGATCTCGTGGGTTGAGGGATTGATAATTTTGTGCGGAAGAGAGAGAGGGGGAGGAGCCAGTCAGCAGTCCTCACATCATCCTGCTTCCAAATGGCCCCGCATTATCTAGTGCAGTCTGGTCGCCGTCTTCGATCTCCTCGATGCACTCTTTGAAGATTGAGGCGGTGTGCATGCTGGGTGTAGAGAATCACAAGCGAGAGTGGTCGCCATATAACCTTGGATGGGGATGAATTGTGTGCTCGGGGGACGGGGGAGTGTGTGTGCAGTGTGTGTGTGTGTGTATGTGTCAGATATTGAGAGAAATCAAACCTACAGAGAGAATGTGTGTGCATGTGATGGAAAGCAACATGCCAAATAGGGTTTTCACTAAGAGATTGTGTGTGCGAGATAGAGAGCGATGTGCAGGCCTTGAGGCGGGCAGGGGCCGGGCGAGGGTGTCAAACTGTGTGTGTTGATGCATGTGTTACATGCGATTGTGCGAGGGACGGACGAATTGAGAGAGATGGTTGTTGTGTTACGGATGCTCCCCCCTCTCTCTCTCTCTCTCTCTCTCTCTCTCTCTCTCTCTCGTGCGCGCGCACGCACACACACGCACAAGTACAAATAGAAGACCGTTCTCTCATGTATACACAACATATCAGCATCACTTTATGTCTCACTCATGCATGATAATTAGCACATTCACACCTCTCTATGTCTCTATCATACGCACACTGTCTCCACATTGCCCTTCCGCCACAGCACACGTATAGACGCATACACGCGTTCTCTCTCAGTCACACACACATAATCAGTATTAAAAAAATGTGTAGGGCGCACCAAAACGTCCAAATCCAAATAAGCACGAACTGAAGCTAAATTCAAATGTATGGAAATATTGTAGCGTGAAGAACTTTCTAGGAAAAAAATTAGAGTAATATTCGGTGATTGTTTTCACACACACAAAAAGGTTCGGTGGATGTCCTTCGAGCATGACATGATGACGCACCATTCGATCGACCGCGCGGCCATGGTGCATGCGCTTGCACAGGATTCCGTATCGATGTTGTGCTAACTAATGTGGTAGTATAAGCGCTGCCTAATGTTTACGTGTACTAGTACAGTGTTCTTTTAAGATTGACCAACCATATATAAAACTAAACTAAGCTCCCATACGTGCACTCATTAATATGCCGCCGCCGTTGCGCATGCCGGCACCCGCCTGGTCCGGCCGACAATTTCTCGCCCATCACCGCCGTGTCCCCGCAATCCCTGTGCCATGAAGCCGAAGGCTCGCCCGCTCACGTCTTCTGCAGTCCCTCCTCGCGATGCCGCCATGCTACCAAGCACGCGAGCAGGTGGAGCCGCGTTTATGCCCGCAGCGCACAAAGAGGAGGACGAGCGCGTGCTCTAGCACCGTCGGATTTCGGGTTCCGCAAACCTTTGAGAGGTTCGAACTCTAGGGTGTGTGCAGAGATCTCAACCTACCCAGACTGAGAACTCACCAACCTTATAACCTAGCGCGTCGAGCTCGAGGGGAAAGAAAGACATAGCAGTTTACCCAGGTTCGGGCCACCTTGCGTTGTAAAACCCTACTCCTGCTTTGTGGTGGATTTGCCTCGCGGGGCTGAGGAAGAACTAGTACAGTGGAGAACAACCTCAGGAGGCATGTTCTTGGGCTCAAGTGAGCTGGTGAGCTGATGAGGGTGGAATGGATCCGACCGACTTCTCCCCTCTATGGCGGTGGCTAGGTCCTATTTATAGCAGCCTTGGTCCTCTTCCCAAATGTAGGCGGGAAGGGATCCCACAATGGCCAAATTTGAAGGGAGACAGCTAGTATATCTTATCCTGACTAAAGTGGTCTTCGCCTGCAAAAGCCTCCGGTTGTGACACTGCAGTGGGCTCGGCGATGACCTTCGTCCTGCCGTCCTGGAGGTCTTGGTCTCATTGCACAGGAATGGAAAGCTTTGGTTGATTCCTCGAGACTCCGCGCCTGCTGCTTACCTCCTTTGCGCCAAAGAGGAAACAGGTACACTGCGCCCGCTGGCGCCCGCCTGGCCTTGATTGTCATGGCTCACGTCATCCAAACCTCGCGAGGTGAGCCTTGCATAGAAATCTCCGCTCCTCAAGAGTTAGCCTGAGGAGGCCGATCCCTTTGGAGGTCTTGGAGTCGTTCCCCTCGCGAGGTTTGTCCCCTCGCGAGGGTCTTGAGTTGTTGATGTTGAAGCTGGGCCATACCAGGCTGTCAATGGAGCAACGTCGTGGGCCGCGGGAAGGCAAGTCTGGGTACCCCCTTATCTAGAACACCGACAGTAGCCCCCGGGACCAAGGCGCGCTCGGACTTGGCTTCTGGGAAAATCCAAAGGGCAAGTGCGGAGCGCCGCGGGCCCTAACAGCCTGTGGCCTTGGACGACACGTGGCGATTGATGGGATGTGGGCATCTCCGCTTCCTCATGCTGCCTCGGCAGCCGTTCCTGGTTGACAAAAAGGGTGATGCCTGCCGCTAAGCCTTCATTGCCTTCCTTTTGTCTTGCTCCAGATCCCCTTCTCTCCCTATGCTGGAAAAAATCCTCCAGATCTGCCGACCCTCTCCACCAAGATCTCGCTAGATGGTCGCCGACAAGGCTAAAGCTCTAGCCTCGGCCGCAGGCTCCGCCGCTTGGTTCGAGCCTGCCCTGAGCGCACCCACCATCTCCGAAGAGAAGCATCACATCGCGCTTCCCTTGACGGCGAGCGGGGGGGGGGGATGTTGAGGATATAACTACTAGGTATGACCCACCAGAAGGAGCCGGGTTATACCTACAAGAATTCTTGAAGACTCAAGCTCAAGCTTGAAGATGGCAGTTTAGTAAAGGCCCAAAGGCCCAGAGGTGACTTAAGGCTCGTAGTGTTAAACCGCCTTTATTCATGTAACTTGTACTATAAGGCAAGAAATATTAAGAGACCGACCCAGATACAATTTATAAGCCGGCCGAGACTCTGTAGAGCCGCTGGGCGTCGACCTCAGTATATAAAGGGACGACCCGGTGGCGGTTCAGGGTACGAAACAACAACTTGAGAGCTAGGTCAAGCGATTCTTCTTCCTGGTTATCGAGACATACATAATCCCATTCACAACTAGATGTAGGCTCTTACCTTCATCGTAAGGGGCC
This sequence comes from Triticum dicoccoides, assembly GCF_002162155.2. Lineage (NCBI taxonomy): Eukaryota > Viridiplantae > Streptophyta > Magnoliopsida > Poales > Poaceae > Triticum > Triticum dicoccoides. The sequence goes on from NC_041393.1 coordinate 419,863,579, forward strand.
GAACTAGTATAAACCTCTCGTGTCTCTTGTCCTGATTAACCCCTTCAAGGTTCCTAGTTGCGATGGCTCCACGACTAAGTCCTTTCACTAGGACATCTGACGTGGCAATTCCATGACAGTTGGCACCCACCATGGGGCCAGCGCACGGTGGATTTGAGTTCTTGAAGGGCATCTTCGAAGGGCTCAAGGGATACGCTTTTTGGGCCGGATGACTAAGAGTCGTCGCAGCAAGCTCTACATCGACGACGCAGGCTAGGGCCCCGAGGCCGGCTCAATTGAGTACGGGTACCGGGTCCCCTTTGGTGGAATCCACGTCTTCATCGGCAAAATCGGCGAGCCAGGACCTGAGCCGGACATCTGCGACGACCTCGTTGAAACGGCTCGGCGTGCGAGACCTGCCCGGGCTCCGCCGGCTGTGAAGCGTGCCTTTGTGGGATGCGTCCATGGAGGACTCTCTGAAGGATCAGCCTCTAGTGGTGAGACGGCCATCTACTCTGATGGTGAGTCATCCACAGGTGAGAGAGATTTATTGTACTAGCTGCAGGATGGCGGGCTTGGGGGTTATTCCGATGGCAACAGTATTCCGGACTATCTCGAGCCACCAAACAGGGTCGGGATCTTCATGGACGGCACCCAACCCATCCAAGATTCCACAACTGCAGCAGTTGTAACATCTGGGTCAGCGGCAGCCAGGGCAGGAGATCTTGTGTGTTGACCAGCCCAGGTGCTAATGGATCTCACCGACAAGATGACCACCCTGTTAACCGCCATAGTCAGCCCGGTGGATCAAAGCTAGTCATGATGCGGAGGTGGCATAGTTAAAGTTGGATATGGATCAAGCTAAGGAAGACCTGGCAGCAGAAGATGTTAGGATAACCGCAAAGCGGGCGGCTCTGGATGTTCAGGCTCGGCAGATCCAGGCGCATGCTTTCCAGCTTACACAAGACCAGAACGCGGCTAATGAGGTCATGAGGAGAAGGTATCAGAAGACCCAGTCTCGACTTCCCCCGGTTTATGACCCTTGGAACCTTTTTAACACGCTAGGAGCAGGGCCCAGTAAACCGTCGTGGCTTACTCCACAGACAGGCAACCCGCCGTGGCTCCCGTGCAAAGCACGCCTCGAACAGTGCTACTTTGCCTATAGTTAACCAAGGGTGAGGCCGCCAAGCCCCAGGACAAGGCCCAGGCGCCACCCCGCGCATCCACAACCTTCTGAAAGCGGCTTCATCTCGCAACCTGGTCAATAAATAGGATATTTGCTTTAGAGCCATGGAAAAGCATGAACATAATCTTCTGTCCTATTCTCCAAGATGGACTGGCCTTCATTATTTGAGACCACCCATGAATAAGTATCTTTTCACCTCCAAGGGGAATTGAGTAGGTCGACATAAACATCATGTTGTGACCAAGTGCAAGTCTGACCCGACCATGGTCAGGCATCTGTATAGGAACAATAGAACTCGGCAGTTCCTGTTTCAAGAAGATCACAGCTGTAAAACTGTGTATAAGCAATAGTTTATGAACAATATATATAACAAAAAACAGCTCGTACCATAAGTTTCTCGACACAGTTGGACCTGTTCAACGAGTGCAGGAGTGGCACACAAATCCCACGTGGCCTTCCACCATTGAAATGCCCCACAAGGACCTCAAGACGATCAATAAAGTGTAGGAACTTGTGGATGTCGATCCAGTCAACTTCAGTGTCATTAGTAACAGCCGAGTTATTACAGAGTAACAAACGAGTAGACTGCTTAACTCTGAAAAAACCTACACGTGCCACCAATTATAAGAAAATATTAGTTAGAAGTAGCATCTTTGTGGGAGATTCGTTGCTACTTCTAAAGTTAAATTGTGATTAGTTAGACAGAATAGGTGGATTAAGAAGTAATTGAGGCAACAAGCAAGAACTAGATACAAAATTAACATGGATGAACAATTGGAACGATGTCGGGGTGGAAGATCGCAGTGAAGAGGAGACCAGGTTCTGCTATTTCCATCAACATCCGTGCGCCAACTTTCAGTCTGTAACACTTGAGAAAGTTTATCCAAGTTCGGCCATTAAAAAGCAGTGATCTTCTTGGTTCATGAACCCAACTCGGAAGTAATATCCACGGCTTGTCTTCACTGTGACCATTAAACTAGTGTATTCAATTATGGCAAGGCTGAACATCTTGAGTACATGTGTTCTGGCAGAGCAAATAATACACTGCGGGAAAAATAATATGAGAACACAACATGTTCAAAACAAATCCACCCTCCTGGATAGAGAAGAGGATTCTAGGAACATACTGTGCGTGTTTCAAAATGTTGTGTTAGGATGAGAAGGAACTAGTGTGGCGTCTCGCCGAGGGCGCAGAAATCTGTAGGGTACTCGCACTTTGGGCACTGCAACTGAAACACACTAGATTCAGTACGAAGAAAAATGCATCAACGGCGGCGGCTGCCATCCTAGGATTACCTGCGACCAAGGGACTTGGATTTATCGGGGATGGATGAAGAATCCGTACCTGGTTCTCCATGAGAAAACCCTATGCAATTGCCGAGCGGGGGTTTTCTCTGAACAAGCAGACGAGGGAGAAGGGGATTCAGGCCCAGTGAAATATTGCTGCTTCGTCCCTCTAGCTTACTGCTAAAGCTGGAAAGGGGGGTTGTGATTTGACGGCTCATTGGGCATTACTGCGGCGCTACGACCGGGGTGTGTCTACCATGAAGTTGTGCACTCTAATTTGTGCATATGGCACATGGACCTCGTTGCCGGTTGCCCCACATATCAGCGAAAGGAAGTAGAAAGATAGGAGTAACTAGTTACACATAAATATATTTTTTGACAGAGAGATACTCCCTCTGTAAAGAAATATACAAATCTTTTATATCACAGGCTCACCTTGCCGAGAAATATACTCCCTCTGCAACGCACGGGCATTATGGGGGTTCAGCTTTTTTTATGGGGGTTCAGCTGAGAATATAATACTCAGATATGCTCATGGTTCTGGACTTTGGGCCGCAGGTTGACCCTGCATGTTTGGGGGGCCATGTGTTCTACCTTAGCGCTTTTCATATTGCAAGCGATCGGTATTGCGCTGGTTTTAGATGCTGTCGCAAGGCGAATACACAAAATTGAATAAAGCACGGCAGCTGTTGGAATGAAATCGAACGACAGTTCCTAACCAGCAATCAGAGTTGCAATTCTATCAATGATATACCATGTGATAAATAATACTATCGTACTACTTATACACACAGGACACTTGTTTCACCATGCAAGATTATTACATCAAAATTTCTCGAAGGATAGATCAGTTCGGCAGTTGCGTGCTGCTATTGAAGAATTTCAAAGTTAATTTGGACCAGCCCTCCTTGCCGAGAAAGTTCGATTTTGACATCATCCCCTACCGCAAGATATGATTTAGATTTGAACCTTGACCATCCTTTAGCATCAATCATCATGCGACCATCCTTTGTACTTACAGTATATTGAGCAGGTTCATTCACACCAAGGTTGCGCATGGTAAGAGAAACTTGGCCGTGGTCGCCCGGAATTTTGAACGACTCCCTCGTTGCTCTAGGAATTCTCTGTTTGCAAACAAGAAGACATACCCAAACAGTTAGATCAACATAGTGAATCATGTGAAACAACATGGAAAGAAAAAAGAACGAAGCACTTGGGCGGCCAATGCTTACCAAGAAGGTGGACATGTCGGTTTTTGTAAGGACTTTGGTATATGAAGTGCGAACTGCAGCCCAGTTTGTTGTCGGTGCAATTGCACAGGTCGGACCAGATGCAAGTGCAAGTGTTGGTGCAGGTGCCGAAGCCGCTGCTGCTGCCGGAGATGGTGCTCCTTGTAGAGCTGGTGTCGGAGTAGGTGTCGGTGTTGATGCCCGATCCTCCGGTAGATCAGACTGATCCGCTGACGCGGTCGGTTCCCAATCCTCAGCTGGATCAGACTGAGCTGCTGTTGCTGTCAGTGCTAGAGCAACTGCTGGTGCTCGATCTGTGTGAGACAGCGGTGATCGTGTCTGGTCTGCTATGATCAGCTTTCTAACTTGACTAGGATCCGTGACCGTGATCCAGTTTTTTTCTTCATTTCTTTTAAACGCGAGAAGGACTAATTGTGGCGTTTTTGTTAAACCAAACTGCAGAACTGAAAGTGCAACTATCCCTAGGTGGTTTTGATAATTCATAACAACATATAGCTCATTGAGCTAATGCTATTCCAAGACTATTATTTCAGGAAATCTCAATGAATGGCATGGCATGGATGATGAAAGTGGATCCCTCAAAATACTAATGACAAAGGATTGGCTCAATCTCAAAAGCTCAAGACTCTTCATTTTACATTTTAGTGATCCAAGATCACATTGAGTCTATAGGAAAAGCCAATACTATCAAGGAGGGATGAGGTGTTGCTTAATGAGCCTCTTGGTTCATATACTTGGTGATATGCTCCAAAAACCCTCAACTACTTTCTCACATCCACAAATGACCTAAACCTAAAGCCAAAATCGGTCACACCGATTCTTCCTATCCGGCGCCACCAAGTTCTAATGTCATAGCCACTGCCACAAACCCTAGGCAAATCGGTCCTACCGATAGGGATCTCGGTCTCACCGAGATGGGATTGTAATCTCTCTGTTTCCCTTCATAACGTTTCGGTCTAACCGAAGTGAGCGATCGGTCCCACCGAGATTGCAATGTAAACTCTCTGTTTCCCTTTTGTAAGATTTCGCTCTCACCAAAAAGAGCAAATCGGTCCCACCGAGTTTATCTGACCAATTCTTTGGAAAGCTTATTACCAAAATCGGTCTTACCGAGTTTGAGTAATCGGTCTTACCGAGATTACATTATGCCCTAACCCTGACCATATCGGTCCTACCAAGTTGCATGTCAGTCCCACCGAAAATTCTAATGGTCACTAGGTTTACTAAATCGGTCCGACCGAGTTTGTTGAATCGGTCCCACCGAGTTTGGTAAATTGTGTGTAACGGTTAGATTTTGTGTGGAGGCTATATATACCCCTCCACCTCCTCTTCATTCGTGGAGAGAGCCATCAGAACAAACCTACACTTCCAACTTACCATTTCTGAGAGAGAACCACCTACTCATGTGTTGCTTTCCACTCAAATCTTCTTTCCACCAGATCCGAAACCTATGAGAGAGAGTTGAGTGTTGGGAAGACTATCATTTGAAGCACAAGAGCAAGGAGTTCATCATTAACGCACCATTTGTTACTTCTTCGAGAGTGGTGTCTCCTAGATTGGCTAGGTGTCACTTGGGAGCCTCCGACAAGATTGTGGAGTTGAACCAAGGAGTTTGTAAGGGCAAGGAGATCGCCTACTTCGTGAAGATCTACCGCTAGTGAGGCAAGTCCTTCGTGGGCGACGGCCATGGTGGGATAGACAAGGTTGCTTCTTCGTGGACCCTTCATGGGTGGAGCCCTCCGTGGACTCATGCAACCATTACCCGTCGTGGGTTGAAGTCTCCATCAACGTGGATGTACGATAGCACCACCTATCGGAACCACGCCAAAAACATCCATGTCTCCAATTGCGTCTGAATCCTCCAAACCCTTCCCTTTACTTTCTTGCAAGTTGCATGCTTTAATTTCCGCTGCCTATATACTCTTCGCATGCTTGCTTGAATTGTGTGATGATTGCTTGACTTGTCCCTAGATAGCTAAAATCTGCCAAACTCTAAAAGTGGGAAAAGCTTAAGTTTTTAATTGGTCAAGTAGTCTAATCACCCCCCTCTAGACATACTTCAAGGTCCTACAAGTGGTATCAGAGCTTTGGTCTCCATTTGCTTTGATTTCCATAGCTTTTGGTGGTCATAGCCTTGGTTTCAAAACCTAGGAGAGTATGGCGTCTAGTGAGGGAAATTATCACCGTAGAGGTCCTTACTTTGATGGTACTAATTTTGCTAGTTGGAAGCATAAGATGAAAATGCATATTCTCGGACATAACCCCGCCGTTTGGGAAATTATTTGTATTGGCTTGCAAGGTGAATTCTTTGATAGGAGAGAGCCGAATCGTGAAGCTAATGCAGAAGAATTGAAGATGCTGCAATACAGCGCTCAAGCTTGTGATATCATCTTCAACGGATTGTGCCCCGAAGAATTCAACAAAATCAGCCGTCTTGAGAATGCAAAGGAAATTTGGAATAGTTTGATTGATATGCATGAAGGTACCGACTCCGTCAAGGAATCCAAGTTGGATGTGCTCCAAAGTCAGCTTGACAAGTTCAAAATGAAGGATGGTGAAGATGTCGTTGGAATGTACTCTAGGATTGCACTTATCACAAATGAGATTGCTGGCTTAGGGAGTGAAGAGATGACCGATAGATTCATCATCAAGAAGATCCTAAGAGCATTGGATGGAAAGTATGATACCGTGTGCACATTGATCCAAATGATGCCAAACTAGAAAGATCTCAAGCCAACAGAAGTCATTGGAAGAATTGTTGCTCATGAGATGTCACTTAAGGATAAGGAGGAACTTCACAACAAGTTAAGTGGTGCTTACAAAGCCTCATGTGAAGCCCCCACGTCATCAAGTGATAAACAAACCTTCAATGAAGAATTGAGCTTAATGGTGAAGAACTTCAAGAAATTCTACAAGAGTAGAAGCAAAGAAAGAAGCTCCAAGTCAAGGTCTTACAATGACAAAAGATCTTCTAGTCGAGAGCGAAATTGCTACAATTGTGGAAGACCCGTACACTATTCCAATGAGTGTATGGCACCCTACAAAAGAAGAGAAGATTCTCCAAAAAGAAGAAGCAAAAGAGAAGAATCACCACCAAGAGAGAGGAGGAGTAGAGATGATCGTTATGAACGAAGACCCTCACAGAGAAGCAAGGATTCGGAAAGGAAGGACAAGTCATCAAGGAGCTACACAAAACGAAGACATCAAGCTCATGTTGGTGAATGGGTATCCGGTTCCGACTCCGATAATCACTCCGAGAGAAGCTATCACTCTGACTCCGAATATACTCAAGATGAAGGTGTTGCCGGTCTAGCACTTGTGTCAACCAACTCCTACGACATATTTGATTCACCAAATGAAGGAATTGGAAGATGCTTCATGGCCAAAGGTCCAAAGGTAACACATCTCGAGTATGTTGATTTCAATAGTGATGAAGATTACTTTCTTGTGGATGATGATTTACTTGTTGACAACTCTAGTGATGAATACTATGATGAAACGTCAATTAATCATGCTAATCAAGGTAAAACGAGTGACAATGATAAGGAGAAGATTCAGCTCCTAACTAAGGAACTAAACACTCTTAAGTTGGCTCATGAAACTATCTTCGAAGATCATCGAGTACTTTTAAGGGCTCATGAGAAGTTACGCTTTGAAAAGCTCAATCTTGAGCAAGAGCATGAGTTCTTAAAAGCAATCAATGATGATCTCCGTAAGAAAAGTTCTTCTTACATTGCCAAGCGTTTACTCTTATCCACTTACATGCCTCAAGTCAAGTCTAGTAACAAGTACAAGAAAGATCCTTCCTCTAGTAGTAACAATAATAATGTCAAATCCAATATTGTTGCTTCTAGTAGTTCTCTTGATTCCACTAATGATTCTCTTAGCCAAGTTACACTTGAGCGAGAAAATAGCTTATTGAAGGGAATTATAGAGAAAGGTGTTTACAAGAGCCTTGCCGGGAGTAAGCAATTCGAGGAAATTCTACGCAAGCAAGGAAGGCACCGGAAGAATCAAGGTGTTGGTATTGAACGAAAGTTCAATGCCAATGGAGTTGAGTGGGAAGAAGATCAATACCCCAAGACGAAGTTTGTTCCTCAACAACAGAAGTATGATCCTACTTCCTTCAAAGGAACACAAGCACAAGATGATCTTCCACCACAAGAACACAAGAACAAAGGCAAGAAAGAGCTTCAAGAAGAGATTGATGCATTTGAAGAAGCACCTAAGGTCTCGGTCAAGTGGATTCCCAAGACTATGTCAAGTTCTACTTCATCAAGTACAACTACAACTCCAAGGATTCCCATCAAGATGATGTGGATCCCGAAGAAGAAGAACTAGAGAGTTCTTGAGGGTGACTCTGCCAACATTCTTCACTCATATCATTATGGCAAGAACAAGTGCAATCAACTTCCACATCTTGCACTAGTTCAAGGAGTCACAAACCCTCATGTTGGTAAGGCAAGGGACAAGGTAACCTAATGATTTCATGGACACTATCTTGTGTGTGCATCACTCTATGTCTATGGATATTCTTGTTTGTTCCTTGTGGGACTAACCCATGTAGGTAAATTGAAAGTGCAACTCACTCCAAAGGATTGCTCCAAGTGATCTACACCAACATTGACCACCCACATCTTCAACACCTACATGAAGTCATCATCGACCAACCCCAAGGCTAGTTCATCCCTCTAAAAGGGGATGTCACATCTAGGGGGAGCTTAACTCTAAGAATTGAGTCAAAGCAACTCTAATGGTGTGAACACATCAATGCATTATGTAAAAGTGGTAACCCCACTTGTGCTTAAACGATGAGTATGACCTATGATCAAATGCTTTCATTTGACTCCTAAGTCAATATACTCATATATAGATGACCTAGTCATCGCCAATTGTTTTGATAGATGCTAGAATTGGTTGTGCATGTTTTGCCACATATTTCAATTGCCATCTTATTGTGTGAGCATGTTGGTGCATGTTTTTCTCATTCAAGGACATCCACTTGTTGTTTTGGCTCCTTTTTCTCTTTGCGAAGTGGATGGACAAGAATGCCTAAGAACCTTCTCTAGCTATCTATGCTTTTCTCGTCTCAAACTCTATTCATGCTACATCACAAAATTTGATCAAGTCAGATTCGAACCACTCTATGTGAGGAGCACTCGGAGTCCCCGATTCGTCATAGACTTAAACTTCCAAAACTTCTTTGTGATTCTCGGTCTGACCGATTCCTCCATTTCGGTCCCATCGAGATCACTAAGTCGATCTAGGTTTTCAATCTCGGTGCAACCGATTTGAACTTTTCGGTCACACCGAGTTGCCGTAACTGTACACGGTTATGCATCTCAGTGCCACCGAGTTGTTCCACTCGGTCACACCGATAGGGTCGGGCTATATATAGTCACGGACAAAAAATTGGAAATTTGTTCGAACCTCTTCGCCCGCGCAATAGCTTTCTCTACCATCAGGGTCTCCGGATCGTCTACTCATCGCCAGCCGCCGTCAACGGATTTCAGCCCCGCCGTTGCTGTCGTAGCGAGTTCATCGCCAAGGTAGGGTATGGACTCGATCACAGTGCTATCCTCGTCCGATTCCTAGCACATTGTGTTCTTAATGATTCTTGCCACGACTGAGACACTCCTATCCAGTCAATGCAATCCTTAGATTAGATGAGATTTGAAAATTTAGGGTTAGGTTTCCGCCGAAACCATCTCGGACCAACCGAGTTAAAAAACTCGGTCCCACCGATTTGGCTAACACCATTGCACTAGCAACTCTCAGTCTGACCGAGAATTGCTAATCGGTGAGACCGATTTTAGGACTTTGTGAAACCCTAGCAGTCTCGGTGCCACTGAATTGTGACTCGGTCCAACCGAGTTCATCAGTTTAGGTTCCAAAACTGCTTCGGTATCACCGAGTTTGAAAATCGGTTGATCCGAAATGCTTTCTGTGGAAAACTAAAACTGAATTTTTGAATCATTCTTTTGCAAAAATCTCTGCATTTTGTGATGCTCATCCACTCTAACTCATCTATAACTCTTCACAGGGTCAGCAGTCAGTGATTTGCAGCATGTCAAACCAAAGTGACAGTCAGAACAGGTCAGAAGAGCAGATGCACATGAGTGAGGGCACTAGTCCCTCTAGCACTTCAGATGAAGGCAGCAGGAGCACCCCAAGCAACCTGCCTAAAGCTGACCTGTTCTGACTGGAAGAGAACCTCAGATTCTGAGGATGAGGATTATAAAGCAGAAGAGGATGAGGCTACCTCCAAGAAGGTAGTGCTCAAGAAGGAGTATGCCTCTGCCAAGAACACTAAACCTGGACTCAATAGGAAGGTTCCTGCCAAGAGGACACCTATGCTGAAGGTCAGAGGATCTACTCAAGTACCTGAGAAGTCTGAACCCAAAGAGGCACCTGCAAAGAGAGTCACAACTTCCAAACCTAAGAAAGTTCCCACTGGAGAAACTATGAAGTTTGCCATTGAATCAGAGGATGAAGTTGCTGCTCAGGATAAGAAGAAGAAGAGAGCCAGAACCACTACTGCCCAGGTTCTTGGAAATCCCTCAATGAGGAGAGACTCTGAAGAGGAAGAAGAGGTTGCTGGACCAGCACCCAAGGCATAAAAGCTTATGGGTGATGCAATTAAGTCAGGGGCTGCAACATCAAAGCTCAAGGAAGCACCCAAAGCTGCCCCCAAGGCCAAGCTTGCACCAAAGAGGAATACCAGGAGTATTCCAGCTGCTGAGAAGAACAAGGCCCCAATGCCTGAAGTTGCTGATGAGGAAGATGAAGAAGGACAAGTCCTGAGGAAGCTCAAGCCCAAGATACCAGACCACAATGATGCCCATCCTATGGCTGAGGGCATGAACATCAGAAGAGACTCAGGGTTGAGGCTATGGAGGATGACAGATCCATATGCCACAAGGAGAAGGACTGCTGTTGATTACAGGTTCCATACAAAGGAACAATAGGACTTGTATGAGACAATTTTGTTGGACAAGAAGCCCATAGTGTGTGATATGAGGTGAGTTGACTAGACCTACATGAAAGAAAATGAAGAGCACTATCCTGGAGTGCAAGACAATTTTGTTGCTTGTGGAGTTGCAGATTTTGTTGGGCAAAAGCTCACCAACTGGAATGATGAACTCATTATGCAATTCTACTCCACAGCACACTTCTATCCAGATGGGAGGATAGCTTGGATGTCTGAAGGTACAAGGTACCAGTCAACTGTTGAGGAGTGGGAAAAACTGATCAATGCCCCAAAGGAGAGTGAAGATGACTTGGATGTCTATGCCAAGAAGAAGATGGACCATAATTCCATGGCACACATGTACAAGGAGATCCCAGACAAAGCCATTGAGACACATAAGTTTGGGTCAGTCCACTTTCTTCTGTCAGGGCTGCCAACAATCAACTGCAACCTAAGGCACACTCTGTTGCCTAAGTCTGGTGACCACAACATGATTAGAGGGCATGCAGTCAACATGTTGCATTTGTTTGATGTGCCATAGAAATTCAAGGTGATGAGCCTTATGGTTGAAACCATTAAGAGGATTGCATCAGATAAAAAGAGAAGTTGTGGATATGCCCCTTAGATTCAGGAGTTGATTAACTCAAAGATGGGCACAGGAAAATATCAATTGGATAAGGAACACTTTTCCTCTCTATCCAGACTTTGAGGACAATCAGGTTGTCATGAATGAGAATGAACCATCATCAGTACAAGCTCAAGAGAAGAAGGAGAAGGCAAGGAAAGAGAAGTCTGCCAAGATGCAAACTCAAGAGGAGGCATTTGGGTTCTTTTTGAAGAACAAGCAGGAGCAGCTTGGTTACTTGATAGCATCATCACTGAGGATTGAGAAGGGATTGGCCACCCTCACTCAAAATCAGAAGAGCTTGGAAAGAATCATGGAACAAAACTTCTATGATCTGGATGTCAAAGTAACTGAGATTCACTCTGTTGTGGAGCAGCTACAGGATGACATGCACGAGAGGAAGGGCAAGACTACCACTAATGTATTTGCCAGAGTGCCTAGAGCTCAGAGGTCAGCTGCAGTGCCTGCGCCAGACACCAGAGCCACATCATCTGCACCAGCTACAGCTCCTGCAGCTCCAGTGCAACCAACTCCAGCACCAACTCCTCCAGCTCCCTCTACATCAACTGAAGCCTTTGTTCTTGAAGATCAAGCCTGAGAGTCGTTCTAGCACTATGCATTTTCTATGAACTTTTTGGTAACTTGTTGCCAAAGGGGGAGAGACATGTATAGATCATAGGCTTCGAGAGAGAGAGAGAGTGTTGCTTTTATTCTCTCTTGCTTTGGTGGTTAAACTTTGTTTGCTTTTGATTGCTTGAGATACTATGCTGTTTTTGTGAGACATTGATGATCATGTGTTTGATCATAAGCTACACTTATGCATGTTTGATGATATTATCTTACCTATCCTTATATGATCATTCACTTTGCTTGGTGATGAGTGCATGTATTCAATCTTTATCATTTTGAGCGCTCCACCAAGATGTATGTGACATGGAAGAGTAACCCATGAGCCTAATTCCTTGTGCATTTGCAGTCCAAAGCAAATCATAAACTATGCACAAATTTAGGGGGAGCTCTTGCTTATCACATACTTCTCAACGCGATGATGTTTTTCAATCTTATTATCATTTGTCGAAGCTTTGATCTATATGTTGTCATCAATTACCAAAAAGGGGGAGATTGAAAGTGCAACTATCCCTAGGTTGTTTTGGTAATTCATAACAACATATAGATCATTGAGTTAATGCTATCCCAAGACTATTATTTCAGGAAAGCTCAATGAATGGCATGGCATGGATGATGAAAGTGGATCCCTCAAAATACTAATGACAAAGGATTGGCTCAAGCTCAAAAGCTCAAGACTCTTCATTTTACATTTTAGTGATCCAAGATCACATTGAGTCTATAGGAAAAGCCAATACTATCAAGGAGGGATGAGGTGTTGCTTAATGAGCCTCTTGCTTCATGTGCTTGGTGATATGCTCCAAAAACCCTCAACTACTTTCTCACATTCACAAATGACCTAAACCTAAAGCCAAAATCGGTCACACCGATTCTTCCTACCCGGTGCCACTAAGTTCTAATGTCAGAGCCACTGCCACAAACCCTAGGCAAATCGGTCCTACCGATAGGGATCTCGGTCTCACCGAGATGGGATTGTAATCTCTCTGTTTCCCTTCATAATGTTTCGGTCTAACCGAAGTGAGCGATTGGTCCCACCCAGATTGCAATGTAAACTCTTTGTTTCCCTTTTGTAACATTTCGCTCTCACCGAAAAGAGCAAATCGGTCCCACCGAGTTTATCTGACCAACTCTTTGAAAAGCTTATTACCAAAATCGGTCTTACCGAGTTTGAGTAATCTGTCTTACCAAGATTACGTTATGCGCTAACCCTAACCATATCGGTCCTACTGAGTTGCATGTCAGTCCCACCGAAAATCCTAACGGTCACTAGGTTTACTAAATCGGTCCGACCGAGTCTTTTGAATCGGTTCCACCGAGTTTGGTAAAGTGTGTGTAATGGTTAGATTTTGTGTGGAGGCTATATATACCCCTCCACCTCCTCTTCATTCGTGGAGAGAGCCATCAAAAAAAACCTACACTTCCAACTTACCATTTCTGAGAGAGAACCACCTACTCATGTGTTGAGGCCAAGTTATTCCATTCCTACCATATGAATCTTGATCTCTAGCCTTCCCCAAGTTGCTTTCCACTCAAATCTTCTTTCCACCAGATCCAAAACCTATGAGAGAGAGTTGAGTGTTGGGGAGACTATCATTTGAAGCACAAGAGCAAGGAGTTCATCATCAACGCACCATTTGTTACTTCTTGGAGAGTGGTGTCTCCTAGATTGGCTAGGTGTCACTTGGGAGCCTCCGACAAGATTGTGGAGTTGAACCAAGGAGTTTGTAAGGGCAAGAGATCGCCTACTTCGTGAAGATCTACCGCTAATGAGGCAAGTCCTTCATGGGCGACGACCATGGTGGGATAGACAAGGTTGACTCTTCGTGGACCCTTCGTGGGTGGAGCCCTCCGTGGACTCGCGCAACCGTTACCCTTCGTGGGTTGAAGTCTCCATCAACGTGGATGTACGATATCACCACCTATCGGAACCACGCCAAAAACATCCGTGTCTCTAATTGCATTTGAATCCTCCAAACCCTTCCCTTTACTTTCTTGCAAGTTGCATGCTTTAATTTCCGCTGCCTATATACTCTTTGCATGCTTGCTTAAACTGTGTGATGATTGCTTGACTTGTCCCTAGATAGCTAAAATCTGCAAAACTCTAAAAGTGGGAAAAGGTTAAGTTTTTAATTGGTCAAGTAGTCTAATCACCCCCCTCTAGACATACTTCAAGGTCCTACAAGAACATCATAGGGATTTAGCTTGTACTCAGACAATAGACTGATCCATTTTTTTCCAGTATTATAAGCGATGGACAGTGCCTTCGTTACTGACACGACATAAGAAGTGAAACCTGCAATAATAGCCATCATAGATCAAACCAAATGGTTTATTCCGTGATGAATGTCACATGGCAAAACCTGCATCATAAAATTGCAAGAATAGAAAGAAAACATGACATTAAATCAATAAGATTTAGACAGTAAATCAATAAGATTTACTTGATGTGACACGAGTGAATCCTTACCAGGAAATCACTATGTTGAAGTACAAAACAGAAGATTGATCGTCCAACTACGCGTGGCATGCAGGGGCCCCGCCTACTCCAACAAGCAGGATAGTCCAAAGGTCGTGACAAATCGTATGGACCGAACATCCATGGGACTGGAAATCCTGGTGGATGCGATAAACCCTGCAATTCATAAAGATATTGGAGTGTAACCATAATTGATAAACCGTCCTCACAAAAAATATGATCTGGATACTTCAAAATGTACAGACTGAATTGAGTGGACAGACATTAACATAGACCGTTCTCAGGACTGACCACACACCAAAAGTGGCAGTACTAATAAACAATATAGGGTTCACAAATACAAATGAAGTACTGAACAATAGTACTTACTATAGACAAGCAAACTTGCACTAACTAAACTCTACAGACTATTTCTTGCCACCGACCTACGGGATGAACCCCGCATAACTGACTAGGCCATGGACTTCATGTGAGATGTCTACATGCACCATCACCATCTTGTCAACCTTGGAGAACCTAACAGAGTTTTCTTTCCACTCATAAACATGATGATGAAGACAGGCCGCATCAGATTTTTTGGGAAGCTTTACAAGAACCACACTCTTCTTAATCGAAGGCACAGCCAGGAAATTGTTGTGGTCAAGTACAGCCTCGAGAACACGCCTGACAACAATGCTACAGGAAAATACTAGTTCAGGACACGTGGCGACAAGGACACAACAGCTGGATAGTTCAGCAGTAGAACTCATCATCAGGTCCTCCAGTTCACACGGCATGACTTTGGGAACTTCATCTCCACCGCGGACTTGGTTCTAATTCAAACAGAAACCATATTTTATTACTACCTCCGTTCAGAAATATAAGATGATTTTAGATATTATACTCCATATATGACTACATATACTCACAGAAATGAGTGAACAAAGACACTAGAACATGTCTTCAAAGGCATGAGAGCAGAGGGATTACATGCAATATCCATAACACAAGTTACTGAGGCAAGTATACCCTCTTAAAAGGTAGCATTGATGTTCATAAAGTACTCCCTATGTCCCAAAATTATTGTCTTATATTTGTCTAGATACAGATGTATCAAATCACATTTTAGTATTAGATACATCCGTATCTAGACAAATCTAAGACAAGAAATTTGGGATAGAGGGAGTAGTTGAAAGCAATCTATAAGAAATCAGTGTCAACCTCTCGCATGTTTTGGTCAAAGAGGAATTTAGAACCGTCATTTGGCACACTAAAGTCACATGCAAGATCACCCAGAAAGTTGTACTACCAGTACTAGTACTGCGTGTTAGATGAAAAAACACGATCAAGATCAAGAAAAAGATTGTTAACAAGAGACATTACTTGGACTTGCTTAATGAGGGATCCCGGAGAGGGGGGCTTGGATAGGACGATGGCTTTGAGCTTGTATGCGGTAGTCTCGGCGGGGTGCTTGCGCTTCTTTGTACCATGAGCCTCGACTGTTTTGGCCAGAGCTATAGACATCACGTCGGCCGGTGCTCCGGCGTCCATCCAAGAGAGGAAGCTGAGAGAGAAGAGGGAAAGGAGGAAGGAGATGAGGGAGAAGCGAAGCGAGTGGAGGTTTTCTTCAAGAGAGGAAGCTGAGAGAGAAGAGTGAAATGATGGTTGCTTTGTCTGTCCAACTTACTGCTGGAAAGGAGGGGGTTTTGTGATTTGATGGCTCATTGGGCATTACTGTGGCGGTTCGATCGGGGTAGTCTACCGTCACTCTACTACGGAGTAATTTAGTGCATGGCTGGTGGACCTAGGTGCTGGCTGTCCCACACGTCGGCGAAAGTGAGTAATTTAGTGCATGGCTGGAGGAGGATCCGCACGGTAGAGCGTGTCCACTGTTTTTCATTATGAAGAAAAAAATGATTACAGCAAGCGTTTCCACTCTTACGACCGAGGAGTGCGAAACATGGCAGCCACTTGAACATACACAATGCTCCTACTACAAGGCATGTGCAGTGGTTCATACGTCAGTACTACACAATCTTGTTGCTAGTGTAGTAAGATATGATGATAACAAATGATGTTGTGCGTATGTCAACTACTCCTATATGTAACATAGTACCGCTTTTTCGACTGTTCGGTCAAGAATGAACAGTGAGATCAATGTTAACATAACTAGGTCCACAGCTCATGGAGAGTATGGTGCTACAGTACTCCACGAAACATGAACCATATGAAGCACATCCAATAGTGTTAGACAGGGTGTATGAGGGTGCACGGGATGGGAGCAAAAGTTCCCTTCTCAACCCACTTTTGGGTGTTTGGCAGAGTGCATGAAGGGTGCATGAGTCCACACTAGTAGGTTAACAAAAATACACAAAGAGGAAACAACTATATTGAGATGAGAATGCAACCAAACACACCCACACGCTTTGTGCTACAGTGACTGATCTGCACTGTCTGAGTTTGATCCAATGGTCATGTTGCGCCGAAACATGGACATGCCCATGCAGAGGGCGCCTAAACACCACCGAAGTCCCTCTACTTCTCGAGGCGCATGACGTTGGTGATGCAGGGTGCAACCGCCCGCAGAGCCCGCTCCCGGTCGACGGGAGCCAGCTCGTCAAAGACGGTGTCCAATGGCACGAATGGATTCCGGTGACGGAGCCCTGAAAGGATTCGCCCGGCAACGGTGACGGGAGCCCGCAACCCATCCTTGTCCAGCTCAGCCCCCACCATCGCACAGAGACGGCTCAGCTCCTCGGAGATATAGGTGACGAAGGAGACTAGGTCAGGAAGCCGCAGCTCATTGAAGTCGACCGGGTGGTCGAACGGGTTTAGCTTGACGGCCGGCATTGTCGCGCTGGCACAATGGTAGGCATCGCGCAGCCGCAACATGTGCGTGGCAACTTGGTTCACCAAGTGGCTCAGGCGATCCTGGACCTCGTCACGATCGGCCCGCTCGCGCTCCAGCCGGCTCCCCTGACGGCCTGTCGTATCTCCCGCTTTCTACAGCAACACCGCCGACGCCTCGAGCATCTTTGTGGTTGACGCCTGCCGCTTTTGAAGCACCGTGAACTCCTGCACATAACGGAGGAGCATGGCACTCCTCTCTTCCTTGAGCTCACGGAGCTCCACGTCCTTGGACCTGAGCTCCGCATCCTTGGCATGGAGCTCCTGTGTCAGGCACCTCACCTCGGACTCCGTGATCTGATGCGCCGCCATGGCACCAGGTAGAAGCAATGGGGAGAGGAAGCAAAGGGGGTGAAACGGCTGAAAGGCAATGTAATCTACAAGAAGGCGAAGGGAGCCACCCGAGGAGCGGGGAATCTTTTGGTTTTCACCACGGTAAAACACCAATCGGCGACTTCTCACATCAGGGAGCGGTGGGTTTTTATAGGCGGAGTCATCGTGACTAATTGCTGTCGCGCCTGCTCCCGTCAATCAAAAATTAAAAATCCTGCCACGCCTGCTCCCCTCAATCAAAAAATGAAAAATCCTGCCGCACCCAAACACCAGAGCAACGCCGCGGTGGATATTTAAATTTACCTGCCGGCAAGTAGATAAAAAAGGGGTGAAAAAACAAATGTGGCGGCGGCCTAGCTAATCGGTCAAACTAGCCCAACTAGCTAGCCATCGTGCTTCACTGATGTACTCGGCGGGAAAGGTGGTCTTTCGTGATTTGTTGACTCATTTACTTGCTTCGGCGCTACGACCGAGGAGGACCCAGAAAATGCGCGGCAGGGCGTCCCACGTCAGGAAGAATATATGCGTGCACCACCCGGGAGGACTCCGAAACCGCGCGGTAGGGTGTGCCACATCTCAGCACGGAGGAAAAATGTGCGTGTAAAAATATACTGTATCAGACGTAGTACCTATGGTTCGACCTCGGGACCCAGCCAGTCGGTCGAAAACACCCCACTAGCCACACAGCTTCATCATGCAAACGTGACACGGTTAGCTCCGTCTCGACCAGCCACAACGTCTCTTGTTCTAGGCGATTCTTCTATTTTCCAAGCTTTTTTGAGTTGTAATAACACCACGGCAAGCTAGCGCCGCTCTTCGTGTGTGCCCGTGCAAAGGTTAGACGATGGAGAGAAGAGATATTGAGATTGCAGACCTGGGACCCACCAGTAAGTGAGACAATGGTCATGCACGTGTTGACGAGGCACTCCCTCTACTCTACTCAACGCAAGTGTACTGTATAAAATCAAGTTATGGGATAAATCCAACAACCATTCGTTTTTCAGGCTATCGACTTACGCTTTGTAGTCCAGGTTGCCAGTTCGAATATCGTCTTGAGATTTGTTAGTTTTAGGTCCAAATTTGATTAATGACAAGTGGGACCCCCGTGTGTTGTTCCGATATTTTAGTGTAGGATGGTTTTTTTGAACAAACACTTTGCGCGGTTAGACAAGTAACGGCACGGGTTACACGTATTTTGCAAGTTTACGAAAAAAAATGACAGCGGCAGAGAATATCACATCCACCCTGCAGCTTACATACTATGGTGATACGAGTTTTTACACTGTTGGAAGTGAGATCCAATGGCTTGGGAGTAGTCTTTGTAATTATGCACAATTTCCAAACTCTCCAAAGGCTTTTTTGCAAATAAAACATTTAGGCCTCGTGTGTGCCGCTGCATCTTCGATCCAACGGCTCCCCGGTGCTCATATTAGGTGCTCCCCGTAGCTTAATTACCCGCTGTGGTGATATGAGCATCTAGGTCATATAATCAGTGATCAGATGGCACATGCGTATTACTTGTACTTTCTGCGCATTTCCCAAACTCTATTAGTCGTATATTGCAAAAACATTCAAACCTCTAACTGTGGGCCGTTAGATCTCAGTGAACTCGTATCACCATAGAATCTTGGTGCGGGAGCACCTCATACTCTCCCGTGCGAGAAAACATAAGGTGCTATCGCAGCTTGGATGCTATGGTGATACGAGCTTGGAGGTCGTTTGATCTGAGATCCAATGGCATCTAAGCAGTCTTTGTGCTTGTCAGCAGTGGCCGAACTCTTTTGGGGCTTTTTTGCAAAAAACCATTTGAACCACCGATGTGGTGTTGGGTCACAAATCCAATGCCTCCGAAGAGCTTGTATCATCAAAGCATCTAAGGTGTGGTAGCACACAATATTCTTACATACACGAGAATATGATGTCCTCCTTCATCTTAGATGCTACGGTGATACGAGATTCGAGGTCGTTGGATATGGGATCAAAGGGCATCTAAGTAGTTTTTATACAAATTGTGTGCAATTCTCAAACTCATCAAGGTTTCCTGCAAAAAAAATTAAGACACATCATGTGAGCTGCTATATCTCAGATCTACAAGCTCCAAGCAACTCGTATCGGCATATAGCATCTAAGGTATGGGGGCACATGATATTCTCCCAGGGAGGAGGGGTGGGGGTGCACAACCAATCGGTGGTTGGGAGGGTGGGGACAAATATAATCTAAACAACCCTAAACAGAGCTCCACAATTTTATCTAAGGTTGAAGGGTTGACCCCCGACAATCATAGCTCCGCCTAAACACAATATTTGCATGTATTGTAGTACTAGACTTAATATTCATGTTTTAGTTTCATGTTCATTTTAAATATTGAACTAAGGACCATGGATGTCTTACATTTTACTCCCTTCGTTCCTAAATATTAGTCTTTTTAGAGGCTTGAAATGGACTGGCACATACGGATGTATATAGACATATTTTAGAGTCTAGATTCACTCATTTTGCTCCGTATGTAGTCACTTGTTGAACTCTCTAAAAGACTAATATTTAGGAATAGAAGGAGTATTTTTGAATTCATGTCAGACATGCATGGTTTGGAAAAATAGATGCACTATACTTATTGGATTGTTGTTGTGTTCGTGCGTGTGGGTCTCTGTGTGTGTGTGTGGTCATATGCTTGATACATACAAAGTTTTCTCACCTCCATATTGTTCATCTTTTAAATTTGAATTTGCATTGGAAAACTTACTAGGGATACCATGAAATGTGAAATCCATGTTGAGATCACCATATCACAAACTCACTCTAATTCAACAACTCGTCATAAATCAATTACCACGTTGAGATTAGTATTTGCAAGGAAAATACGGGTGTTGTAATACACATAGATTCGTTCGGCAATTTAAAAGGTTCCTTTCGTATTCTCGAATGGTAGGATCCAACGGTGTACCAGCCAGACCTTGGCTCGTGTTGATCCTAAA
The DNA here is from genome assembly GCF_002162155.2 of Triticum dicoccoides. NCBI lineage: Eukaryota > Viridiplantae > Streptophyta > Magnoliopsida > Poales > Poaceae > Triticum > Triticum dicoccoides. Next base: position 419,884,173 of record NC_041393.1, read on the forward strand.
AAAACGGGCTCGTGTCCTTCGGTGGCGTGCGTGGTACGCACATTGGGCAACCCCAACCAGTCGATCCTCAGCATTTCAAGTTGAAATATCTGGCGGCCAGAATTCCAGCCCTAGGAAATTCCCCTCATGTCCCCGATCCATAATGACTACCGATGAACAACAGAGGGATGCTTTAGTGACTAGACAACGTTACCTACCGTGCCGAGCATGGTTCAATTCCCTCGGTCGCCGCTTGTCAAGGTCACCCGTCAACTGCATTGCCTAGTAGTACTTCTACTACTACTACAAGATGAGCACAGAATTGAGCCCGTTTGTTCGTGCCTAGTACTTGAGTTAATATATCAGGCAATGCACTGGTACGGAGGGATTATCCTTTTACTCCCTCCTTTCCGGTTTATAGGGCTTATCTCAAATTTTAGTTTTCCCATTTTATAAGTCTCAATTTGGTTGTTCCCCATCACATGTTTAGATTTCAAGGTGCAATAAATCATTACATGCAAGTATTAAGAGAAAATTGACCAATGCATGTACTTTATGCATGCATGCATTGCAATTAATGCATTCGTAAACACAATTTTTGAGGAAAACAAGCGCATTAATTGAGTGGTTTTGCAAACTACAACAATTGTTCTACCACTCACCATCTACCTTGGTTGGTGAGATTTTTGAATTGAGCCCTATATAAACCGGAAAGGAGGTAGTACTCTACATATATAACTTGTCTGAAGTCTAACTAAGCAAAATGTTTGACCAAATCCTTTTTTAAGAAATACAACAAAACATATTTACGGCTTGAAAATTTATTGCATGATGTAGGTTATGATATTGTTTCAAATCCTGGATCTTAAATTTCAGAAAATCCAAAAGTACGCATAAATTCTTGAAACTGAGCATGGTCATGTGATATGGCACAAATATTACTTCGTAAGTTTTTTCTTCAATTCGAGACAAGCTTCTTATGAAAAGTTGCACAAATGAAGAGCCAAGGTATTTTGGAACAAAGACCTGTCACGTTAAGGCAAACGCTTTCACTATTGAAACCGTGGGCGTTTATGTGCCGCCACGAGTCCCTGCTTCTCATCGGCAGGTGCCGTCCCAGCAAGTGTGTGAGTCGATGGGAGGCGTGCGAGCGGACCGCTGCGCCGGCTGTCAGGGAGGCGTGCAAGTAGACCACTGTGCAGACTCACCGGGAGGCGAGCCCTTTGACCAGGCTCCGCCGCCCATCGTTGTCCCAACTGCTCCCACTTTTAATGTCGTCGGCGCTGCAGTTTAAAATCAACCCCGCACTACCCGTTATCGCTACAATCCTCTCTCTTCCTCTCCGATTCTCCTGTCGTCTACCTCCAACTAGCCTGACCTAAACGTACGCCATGCTACATCACGATGGTCTGCCCTTAGTGTTCCAGTTTCATGAGGAAGACATCCAGCCGGAGTCTCAAGAACATAAGGCACTTTGGGACGAGCTTGAAATGGCCTTGCGGGAAGACGCCGTGCCTGTCCCCGCTCCCGTTCCGGCTCCCATCGCCCCGACTGTGCCAGCGCCCATCCCCGTGGCATTGATGGGCTGGGAGCCGCACATTGTCGCCAAGCTTGATGCCATGGGGTTCCACGAGGTCCCCGCCGACTTTCACGCGCCTGTGCACCTGCCAGCGCATGCGCCTGCGCGTGCACTAACGCGCACGCCCGTGCCGGTGCCCGTGCACCTGCCAGCGCATGCGCCCGCGCGTGCACTAACATGCGCGCCCATGCCGGTGCCCGTGCACACGAATGTCTCTGCCGCGCCGTTGACAGCGCTTGTCCCCGCGTGGGTGCCAGTGGCCCCCTCAGCAGCATGGATGGCCGCCGTCGACCGCTTCCTTGCACCAACGCCAGTCGCCTCCTCCCGCCAGTTGACTCGCTCCGAAGTCCAGAACATTATGGCCTTCCTTGAAGCTAGGCCAACATCCAAGAGTACGCCAACAACGGTGCAAGACGCCGCCTCGCCGTCGGTCAGTGGCCCGACGACACATAGAGCACGGCAGAGGAGCCGCTTCCCACCGCGAAACGCCCCCGCCGCCGCCGCGTAATCTAAATTTGCCATGAAAAACATTCAGATTGCCATGCTTAAAATCTGAACGTTTATCATTTCCGTTTATTTTATATCGATCGTCGTATAATTTAAAGTCGGAGTCAGACTAAACGAAATGTATGGTTTGATCGATTGAATGTTCTGCTAGAGCCGTATCAAATTAAATATGAAACGTCAACAAGCCACATTTATTCCTTGTCATCCAACTACATAGACTGCTTCAATGTCGAGCGCTCAACACGTTTAGCGTGCAGTTCATTTCATGCCAAAAATAGTGCTAATCACATGACAACACGCAAATAATATCCTAGTAGTTAATATCCGCATGTAGTTAATATACTTCCAAATTAACGTGCATTGCACATACACACTGACTAGTGCTGCTAGTACGTGAAACTGATGCCGTGACTTGTGAAAGCGTCCAGATATGGTCAACGGCAACATCGCCCGCGAGTTCTTCCTGTTTGCCCGTGCGTCTAAACGCAGAAGGGGAGGAGAGAGAGAGCACACATGGAACCCGCCAGTAAGTGAAGGCGAATAGTACTAAAAATAATATTACATGTTATCCATTAATTAGGCTGTGGTAATATAAAAACATTATGTGAACAAAGGGGGTACAACAAACATTGCTATTCTACGTATATGTTGCCTATTGACGTGCGGCTTGAAGGCCCGGTCACATGTTCGATCCACGTCCATTATTTTTTAATTTGTATATGGGTCCAAATTTGTTTCATGACATGTGGGCCCCTCGGTGTGTAGTTTGTAGCACTTTAATTTGTGGGTCGAAACTTGTTCCATTCCAAGTGAACTATCGGTGTGTAGTTTTGTAGCTTATTTATAATAATTAAAGAGAACAACATAGTTTTTTCAATAATACCATGGTGCGACATTGAAGGCGAGAAAGGACATGCGAGAGAGCAATGACCGAGCCAGGGGAAATCAACTAGGGGAGTTGCGTGGGTTGCAACGGTGTTTGGAGTAGTTGTGGGCCGAATGCTACGAAAATATAATCTAAACCGACTGGAATATATGCCTACAAAAATTAATCCAAGGTTGGAGTGCCCCTCGCAATGTAAATAGCTTCGGCTTTGCGAGGGATGGAGAGGTAGTAGCTTCAACGCGTGGAAGATACGGTGTGAGAAAGCGAGGTCAATCGAGAGACATATAGATAGAGAGACAAAGTGAGTGTGGTTCGACATTCATTGAACAAATATATATGCTCCGGAGAGATATTGTCCGATTGAGCTTTTGGCAAGGGTGAGGGCTGTAAGATAGAGCTTGAGAGATGATCCAGTCACAGACGTGTAGATATATTTTGTGCGTGGGAGGAAGCAAGGTCAACCGATCACATAGGGTCACCGTGCGATCGAAAGAGTGAGACAGGTTGGAGAGAGTGACCTAGATAGAAGATGTGCGTGAGAGAGTATACAATGTGAATAGGTCGAATTGGTCTCAAACATGGTGATATATCATTTTTGTCCGAGAAAGAGTGAGGTCAATCAAGACATACAAAGAGAGAGAGAGAGAGAGAGAGATAGAGAGAGAGAGAGAGAGAGAGAGAGATTGAGTGAGCATGGCCCACCATGAGGTCGAAAGAGTGGCGGCGGCTTGGATGGACTGACCTAGATAGACAATCTGCGCGAGAGAGTATAGAGTGTGTCGATCGAGGCCCGAACAAGGAGATATATCATTTGTGTGTGAAAGAAAACAAGGTTAAATGAGACTCAGATAAAGAGAGCGAGATTGAGCGAGTGTGGCCCGCCGTGCGGAAGAATGAGTGAGACAGTCTCGAGGGAGTGACCTAGATATACAACGTGCGTGCATGCACACGAGAGGTTGGGGGGCTAGATAGGCAATGCATGTATTTAGCGTGAGAGACTGAGAGGGGGAGGGGGGAGAGAGAGAGAGCTCGATATGGGGTGCAATGGCGGGTGTGTGAGGTAAATGCATTTGGTAACAGGAGTGGAAATAGGGGTTGTGTAGTTGAGAGACTTAGAGATCGAAACATGGAGTGAAAGAATAAACGTGTGTTGGAAACCGATAGCTTCCTAAGGTGGTTAGGAGAGGAAGATTGACC